>NC_065518.1:38063989-38079635 GCF_006386435.1 Epinephelus moara | reverse complement strand
TTTTTGGGGAGTTTTTCCTTATCTGCTGCGAGGGTCATAAGGACAGAGGGATGTTGTATGCTGTAAAGCCCTGTGAGGCAAATTGTGATTTGTGATATTGGGCTTTATAAATAAAATTGAATTGAATTGAATAAGGTGCTGGTTATGGTTGCTTAGGAACCTCAGACGCACAACCTGCCTCTGCGCCCTTGAAACTTGGCACAGAGTAGGCACAAACGTAACGCCAAGCGCCCAACCATGCACTTTCCAGGTGGTTGAAGATGCGGCAGGTGCACAGCCCTTTAGTCTTTATAAGTGAACACATTTCCATATTATGAGATTCATTAGTAAAGAAAGCACACAAAGGCAATTAACACTTCAACCACAAAATAAGTTACAATCAGTAATGTAAGCTTCCTTCATATGATTAAATGTTTGAACTCATCTCTTTCCATAAATGTCCTGTCATGCCATAAGAAAAAACCATAAGAACATTGCTGTAAAAATCTCCTATGTCTAAGTGATAAAAAGCTTAACAGCTCAATGAAGCCAGCAGCGTAACATGTTCCACGTCTTTAAAGAACTTAACCCCCTTAAACATCTGTCACTCCCTTTCACTTTACTCAGAGCTTGGTCAGATGTGTGACGATGTAAAAGCAGGTGAAGTTTGAACCTCCCTTCAAGCCCTCTTTCTTCATTCCTCACACAACAACATCAGTCACGTTTTGTGTGAACAACACAATGAATGTCTTCCAGAAGATACAGTCAGACAGTCTGATCAAAGATCAGACAGGCAGTGGGGTGCAGCCAGGAAGAGGCTATGACAGCAAGTTTCTCACCCTACCTTCCAGTGTGGACATTCACAACAGGTAGAAACACTTTGATTCCAGACATGGACTGAACAATAACAATTCAATTGCAAAAGACAAAACACTATGAAAAAGCATGTTGTTGTTTTGAATCTTGAGAGCAACAGATGGCAGGAGTGCTATCACTCTCACCTTAGCTAGTGCAGCCAGACCAGAGGCTGGTTCTGGATGGCCCATGTTGGACTTGGTAGAGCCAATGAGCAGAGGCTCCCGCTTTGATTGGCAGAACACACTCACAATGCCATTCACTTCCTGTGGGTCGCCGACCTGTATGTAGAGAGCAGAGTGACACAGATGTAAGACTCTCCTGATGTGTGACATTAGAAGTATTTGTGAAGATCAAGTAGAAGTGTTTGAGAAAATTAAGTTTTCTTATCAACTAGTTGTCTTGCAATGCAAAGACCAGCACTGAATACAGGCTAAGCATGTGATTAAAAAACTAGACTGCTGTATGCACTGACCTTTGTTCCTGTGCCATGGGCTTCAACATATTCCACCTGCTCAGGACTTATATTTGCCTCCTGGTAAAGAGAACGAACCAGTCTCTGCTGCATCTCACCTGAAGGGAATGTTACACCTTAGGGAGCAACAGGAGTGTGTCAGGATTAGTATGGAACCCAATACCAGAACTGCTGGCTAACTGCTATTGTACTCACACATTTACATCACAAATCTTCACCAACTGACATTTCTGTTCAATTCTGCTATTTTGGTTTGCTGTTTAAGAGTTGTGACCCAATTTGGACCTTATAGTTGATGTTCAAAGAATGTATGCAACACAAGAGGCTCTTTTTGTTTCTTTCAGCTGTTGTTGAACTGATTAACTGGGTAAAAAACTGGTAGATTCATTCAAATTTTAACATTTAAAAATCTTTTTCTAGCATTCAAACCATTCAAACTTCTCTACAGATCATCATCCCATCTTTCTCGAGTATCTCTATAGGTTCAGTGAGATCTCTGTGCTCCTGTGTCACACAGCATGAGTTTAGAGACCACAGACTATGACAGTGTGCTTCCTCACCCTGCTCTTTGTATCCATCTGTGTTGTTGCCAGCATTGACCACTATGGCGTAGACCCTTTTAGCTACAGACCGTTTGGTCAGTAGCACTGCCACCGCTGCCTCAGAACGGCAGTATCCATTTCCTGGACAACAAAATGATAGAAATAAATAAAAAAATATATAAACTTGATATTGTATTGCACACACATATGAACATAGAGTGTATTAACAAGTGCTAATATTACATAATACTCAGTTCAATCATTATGACTTTTTCTAAGTAAATAGTGGTGAAAAAGCTTTCAGATCAAAGATGTGTGATGAGAAACAGAGCTGCTGATGTAAATATACTGATGAATGTTACAGACTTGGTTAGAGTGCTGTACAATATTTCAAAGGGAACCTAAAGCAGAGTTCAATTGACCTCATAGTAACAAACACAAAAAGTGGGATAATTTTTGACAGTAATTAATAAATATGTATACATTGTAATGATAACATTCATCAGCCAGCTAGGTCCAGTACTGTAACTACTCTGTCTGTGAGGACCAGGTACTCAAATTTATTAAAAATAATTTTAATTTAACTGTATAAGATTATACTTAAACTAGGCCACAGATCTGAAAACAAAATCCTGCCTGAAGGCATTTCCTGCCTTTATTTGATAGTGAGAGACGGTGGGGAGATGACAATAAACAAAGGAGAGAGAGATGAGCCAAAGCTTTAAAGCTGGATTCAACCAAGGGACTTTTCTGCACATGGCTGGACTCTTAAACCCCGCCACTTTCTTTTACCTGATGAGTCAAAGGACTTGCAGGTCCCCTCAGGACTAAGCATGCCCAGTTTCATGAACTGCACCGAGGTGTTTGGTTTGAGCAGCAGGTTAACTCCCCCCACCAGAGCAGCATCACAGTGGCCCTGGCGAATAGCGTGGAAGGCGTTTTCTAAAGCCAGCAGGCTGGAGGAGCAGGCTGTATCAATGGCAGTGCTGGGGCCTGGATGAGAGGATAGTGGCTTTGAGTTAGAAAACACATCTACTGAACAAGAAACCAATGAGTACATGTGGGCATTCAAGATGTGGATTGGTTCAAGGTAGCTAAATTACATCACTTCCAATGAATACGCACTAAACAGTGCATGCCTCTGCTAAAGCTGAACAATCCACTAAATCCATTTTGATAACAGCAAATGTTTTGAATATTTCAGTCTGCATCTACATCCAGGTCTGCTTAAAAAACATAGTGATAGACAATAATGCTGATGTCAGCAATAATTTAAGCGGAATTCTGTTTGGGATTATTTATATAAAACTGGTCAAAAGTGAGACAGACCCATGACCAGTGAGTTCTCTTTAAACTGATCCGCTTTCCTGTAGTCCCACAGAACGGCTAAATACTATCAAACAAAGGATCGGTCACATATGTCTGTGTCTAAGTGTATCTAATACTGTGTTAAAGAGTTATGACAGTTTGTGGGAAAAGACTGGCAATCAATCATAGGATATTATACAACAATTAGTTTCAACCATGTCATTGGATATGAGGCATTCCGTGAGTGTTGATATAGAGTACAAAAGCACTAGGACTTTTAACCCTACATGTATCACTCCACTTTACAGCTGTTCTAAAGTGTAAATTACATTATTCGTTAATAAGCCTAATCATTGTAACAACTATGCACCACAAAGATGAACATATTTTCTACAGATAATAAAAATAATAATTAATAATGAAGACAAATAATAAATACAGATAATATATAATAAAGTGAAATTATAAATGATCATCAGAAGAGGATGAAGGGAGGGAAAGAAGCCTGAATACGTCACTGCAAACCTCCAGGTGCGCTCATGAGCATAGCTTCTGCTAGCTGTCCTCCGGCAACCCCCGTGCAGCAGTTACGCCAATCGCTGGTCAATAAAAATTAATATTGCGTCGGTGTGTGCATATGCAAAAACCATGTTGGACCCTGACTAGTTTTCCCCGGACCCCTCCCAAATCTGACCAGTGATGAGATGATCTGATTAGGAGAGACAGCATTCATCCCACTTTGGATGGAGCTGCTCTCATCTCTAGAAACCTGGCTAAGTTTATTAGTGATTCAAAACCCTGACAACCCACAGTCACAGTCTTAAACGCTTCTCTGAGCTTCTAGTGCAGTCACCCACCAATCATGTTATAAAAACAGTGTCTGTCCCTCGACGATCTAAATTATTTAAATCTAAAGTTAACACCTCTTCTGTGACAGAAAGGCAGAACAGGAGAATTAAATGTGGACTGTTAAATATCAGGTCACTATCATCTAAAGCAGTGTTAGTGAACAAATTAATATCAGATATTCATACTGACTTACTCTGTCTTACTGAAACCTGGCTGTGTCACGATGAATTTGTTAGTCTAAATGAATCCACTCCTCCCAGTCATAATAATACACACAATCCTAGAGGCAGCGGCTGAGGAGGGGGAGTTGCAGCCATTTTTGGCCCTAGTCTATCAATCAGCCCTAAACCTAAACTAAATTATAATTCCTTTGAAAGCCCTGTCCTTAGTCTTTTACATCCGAACTAGAAAACCTCACAGCCACCTCTCTTTGTTATAGTGTACCATGATTGTGGCCAATATTCAAGTTTTTATCTAGTTTAGTTCTTAAATCAGATAAAGTTATTATTGTAGGTGATTTTAATATTCATGTTGAGGTTGATAATGACTGTCTCGCTACTGCATTTATCTCATTATTAGACTCCACTGGCTTCAGTCAGAGTGTACATAAACCCACTAACTGTTTTAACCACACCCTCGATCTTGTTCTGACGTATGGAATTGAAACTGAAAACTCAATAGTCTTTCCACAGAATCTCACTTTATCAGACCATTATTTAATAACTTTTGATTTCTTTTTTTTTTTATTGTTTTTATTGAGTTCTTATATAACATCCCCCCCCCCACACACACACACACACACACACACAAAGGGAGAGGAGTACAAGTAACTGATGTACAGCTGAATGATCATCTTGATCTCATGTTGCAGACACTCTAAACATATTAACGATCATATAAGGGAAAAAAAAAAAAAAAGGAAAAAGAAAAAAGGAAGAGTAGGTTCTGGTACATAAGCCTGATTAACTAAATTATTAATGCAACACAACAACAACAACAACAACAACAACAATAATATAGGAGCAGAGCAGTATAATCCATACACAAAATGTTCAAATTGAGTCAAGGTATTGCAAGATTATTCCCATTTCTTTTGACAGTTTAAGTTATTAAGTCGCAGTTTCTCAAAGTGAATAACTGAAACAAGTTCATACAGCCAGTTTCTAAAGCACGGTGGGGTAGGTGTCTTCCAGTCTTTGAGAATACGTTTTTTTGCTAGTATCGTGCCCATCAAAAAAACAGTTTGGATGTGTGTAGGAAGAGATAGAGAGTCCTCTGAGCATCCAAAAAGAACTAAGTCTCTGTCCGGAGAGAGTGTTCGGTCATATACCCCAGAAAAAAATGAAAAAATACTTGACCAAAATGAGAAGATTAGTGAACAGTTCCAGAATAGATGCAGCAAAGTGGCATCATTTGATTTACATTTATCACAAGTTGGAGACACAGAGGGATAAAACCTATGTAACATGACCTTACTATAATGGAAACGATGGATTACTTTGAACTGTATTAACCTATGTCTACTGTTTATTGAGCACTTGTGTACACAGGAGAGTGCAGTCTTCCATATTTTGTTGGGCAGTACAGCATTCATTTCTCTTTCCCACGCCTTCTTAATGGAAAATGATGATTCAGATCCACTGGAAAAGAGACTTACAAACTTGGAAATAACTTTCTTTCTGTCTGGAGAAAGAGAAAGCAGATCCAGGAGAGTGTAGCTCTCACAACTGGATTCAAACTGGGGAATGTTTTCCCTTACAAAGTGCCTAAGTTGCATATAACGAAAAAAATTAGAATGAGGCAAATTATACTTCTGACTTAATTGACCAAAAGATGCGAACTTGCCGTCTATATAAAAGTCATTTATACAGTTAAGACCTTTTACACTCCATGCAGCAAATGTACTGTCCAGCAATGCTGGGGCAAAGGCATGATTTTGACAGATTGGTGTATATATTGATACATTAGGAATCCTGTAAACATGTTTAAATTGATTGAGTATCTTGAGTGAATTTCTGACAACAAAACTGTGACTTACTGATTTAACAGGTGATGCAGTATTGGTAAACAGTAAGGAAGACAGTGAGACATGTGGCTTTAGTAAGGACATGAGTTCTAGTTTTATCCAGAGGGGGGCAGAGTTAAGTGATTCATGGTCTGGAAATCCCATTTGCCAGTATACCATTGCCCGAGCATTAACTGCCCAATAATAATCTTTAAATACTGGGAGACCCAGACCTCCATCCAGAGTGGGCGTAAATAAATGTTTTTTTAGATAATCTGTATGTTTTGTAACCCCAGATGAAATCTAAAATGATTGTATCAATTTATTTTAAAATAGCCAGCCGGTATAAATACTCGGAAGTTTTGAAAAAGATACAAAAATAAGAACAGCACTGTAGCCAGGCTGACAGAGAGTCACAGCTCTATTGAGCCTTGCATTTCTTCAGCCCTCAGAAGTAATGATTTTCTGAGCTTTTTTTAATTACAAAATTCTAACTATTGGAGGCTAAATTCATTACCTCTTACCCTCAGACAGTACTAATCTGCCTTGAAACACAAGGAACTTCAACACAGCTGATATATATTTGGACTGCTTCTCTCTGATTACCCTTCAACAACTGACCTCAAAGATTTCTTCATCTAAATCATCAACATGTCACTTAGACCCCATCCCAACTGGGCTACTTAAAAAAGTCTTATCTTAAATTATCACTTCTATATTAGACACGATCAATATGTCTTTATTAATAGGCTATGTACCACAGTCCTCTCAGGTAGCTGTAATTAAACCTCTTCTAAAAAAGCCCACCCTGGATCTAGAGGCGTTAGCCAACTATAAGATAAGATAAGATAAGATACACCTTTATTGATCCCATAATTGAGAAATTCCAGTGTTACAGCAGTCAAGGAGAAAGTCAGATTAAAGATTTCAAATTTAAACTTAAAAACTTAAATAACTAGGCATGCAAATAAGTACAAAAAATACAAGAGACAGCGATAAATAACAATAACAATAATAATAATAATAATAAAAATAATAGGGAGTGGATAATAATGAGCAGCAGTGAATGAAAATGACCAGTGGATAAGGTGCAAGTGATTGTATGTGCAAAAACAGCAGACTGCTGTGGTGTCCATAAAGTGTCCATGGTGTCTATAAAGTGTCCATGGTGCAGTTTACTGTGAGCAGTGCTGGTTATGTAGCCTGACAGCAGCAGGCAGGAAGGACCTGCGATAGCGTTCCTTCACACACTTTGGGTGAATCAGTCTATCGCTGAAGGAGCTCTCCAGAGCTTTTATCTCCTCCTGCAGAGGATGGGAGTCATTAGTCCTCAGAGATGACAGCTTGGCTGTCATCCTCCTTTCTCCCACCACCTGCACAGAGTCCAGAGAGCATCCCAGGACAGAGCTGGCCTTCTTGATCAGCTTGTCCAGCCTCTTCCTATCTGCAGCTGAGACGCTGCTGTCCCAGCAGACCACTCCGTAAAAGATGGCTGATGCCACCACAGTGTCAAAGAAGGTCTTCAGGAGCGCCCCCTGCACTCCAAAAGACCTGAGCCGCCTCAGCAGGTAGAGTCTGCTTTGGCCTTTCCTGTACAGTGCTGTTATGTGATTAGTCCAGTCCAGTTTATTGTTAAGATGAACACCCAGGTACTTATAAGATGTCACCATCTCAATGTCCTTTCCCTGGATGTTCACCGGTGTTGGGGGGAGGAGTCTGCGCCTGTGGAAATCCACCACCAGCTCTTTGGTTTTCCCCGAAAAAAGCTCAGCGGTGAGCAGGAGCTGCTGTAACAGGCGTCCGCACTGGGGGCGCCATCTTGCTTTAAAGACCCATGTCTTATCCTCCCTTTCTTTCAAAGATGAAAGATGAGCTCCAATTTCCTTATGTTCAATTCAGACAAAACTGAAGTTATTGTTCTTGGCCCCAAACACCTCAGAAACTCTCTATCTGAAGATATAGTTTCTCTGGATGTCATTGCTCTGGCCTCTAGCACAACCGTAACAAACCTCAGAGTAATACTTGATGAGAATTTGTCTTTTAACTCCCATATAATACAAACTTCACAGACTGCATTCTTTCATCTGTGCAATATTACACAGATTAGGCCTATCCTGTCCCAAAAAGATGGATTACTGCAATTCCCTATTATCAGGTAGCTCTAATAAATCTTTAAAAACTCTCTAGCTGATCCAGAATGCAGCGGCAAGTGTACTGACATGAACTAAAAAAAGAGATCATATTTGTCCTGTTATAGCTTTTCTGCACTGGCTCCCTGTAAAATCCAGAATTTAATTTAAGATCCTTCTCCTAACCTACAAAGCTCTAAATGGTCAGACTCCGTCACATCTTAGAAAGCTCATAGTGCCATATTATCCCACCAGAACACTGTGCTCTGAGAATGCAGGGTTACTCATGGTTTCTAAAGTCTCCAAAATAAGAACAGGAGCCACAGCCTTCAGCTATTGGGCTCCTCTTCTGTGGAACCACCTTCCTGTTTTAGTCCAGGAGGCAGTCACCGTCTCCGTCTCCATATTTAAGACTAAACTTAAGACTTTCCTTTTTAATAAAGCTTATTGTAAGGACTGGCTCAGGCTTGCCTTGGACCAGCCCCCAGTTAGGCTGACATCAGCCTAGTCTGCCGGGGGACCTCCTATGATACACCGAGCCCCTTCTTTCCTTCTCTCTCTCTCTCTCCTCAGTTTCTGAAAAGTTAGTTCTTCTTCATTTGCAAACATTCACATCCTATTACTGCATGTCGCTAACTCGGCTTGACTGTATGTCACTACCTTGGCTTCTTCTCTGGGGCCTTTGTGCTCCACTGTCTCACAGGTTCCCCCGTATCGCAGCTTCGCCTGGATTGTGTGTTATGGTTATGCTGCTGCCGTGGTCCTGCCTGATGCCTCCTACTACTGCTGTAGTATTATTGGTCATACTTCTACTGTTATTATATACATATGATTATTATTGTCACCTACATATATGTTAGTATGTATTTTTACATCTCCACTGACCAGTGGATACTTGGTCAAGACCCCTGGGGATCATGTTCCGTTATGACAGACGTCATGGCATCAGAAGTGCTAGGCTTACTAATGAATGGACAAGTTAGACTAATTTTAGTTGGCCCAAGGTCAAGTTAAATGTGTCAGAGCACCATTTTAGGTAATAGTATACGTGCCAGCATCCTATATAAGCTGTGTCTCTCTCTGTTCACAATCATCACATAGCTTCTGCATGTAGCCATGTTGATCCGAGCTCGTAATTAAACGTGCATTAAGAAAGAACTCCGTGATCGGCCTCATCCTTGAATTCTCCAGATCACCACAGAAACACCTACTCTCAATATACTATCGTATATTAATATATACTTACATCATATGGTACCACAATTGCTGTTATTATTACTATGATATTATTACTAAAATTAATGTTATTGTAGCTACTGTCATTACTGTCTTGCTTCTCTCTCTGTCTGTCTCTCTTTGTCTCTCTGTCTCTCCCTCTCTTTATATATCATTCTGTCATATGGATTACTGTTAATTTATCATGTTGATCTGTTCTGTACACATTACATCTATTGCATGTCTGTCCGTCCTGGAGGAGGGATCCCTCCTCAGCTGTTCTTCCTGAGGTTTCTACCTTTTTTTTCCCTGTTAAAAGGGTTTTTTGGGGACTTCCGGTTTGGCTGATGGCGTAGCAAGACACACTGTGGAGTCGCTCTCCCAGGCCTTGTAAATATTACTCGTCTAGCAACTCGAAAACTCTTTACTTATTTGAGTAAGGGCACGGCGAGTGGTAGAAGAACCACCAAAGACCAAGGAATAAAAAGGAAAATGCCGAAAGCACAAGAAAAAATCAACTCGACGCCGAATGCTAGCAACACCGGTAACACCCGTAGCGGAGCAGCGGCAAGCCAGAAAAATCCCGCAACAAGCACAGACTCCGGAGATGTCATTACAGCGATTGATGCTCTAAAAAATGATATGAAGGGGCACAACGATGGTCTAAAACAGGAAATCATTCGACTGGGGCAAGAAGTCAACGGGAAACTCGATAATCTGGCAACGGCTGTGCAGAGCCTGTCAGACCGCGTTGATGAGGCAGAGACCCGAGTGGAGCAGGTGGAGGGATGGTCTGAGGAGGCGACGGAGATACTCTGTACGTATCTCAAACAACAAAGATCCCTGCAGCAAAAATTAACGGACTTAGAATCTCGGTCAAGAAGAAACAATATACGCATCTTCGGTTTGGCAGAGGGGGAAGAGGGAGACTCTGTACTACAGTATGTGGAGAAATTCATCAAAAGTGAGCTGCCAGCATCTCAAGATGTGGACCTGAAAATACAGCGAGCTCACCGGACCCTGGCGCCCAGATCCCGGCCCGATGCACCCCCGAGACCCATTGTCGTCAACTTTTTGGAGTTTACCACTAAGGAGTTGATACTGAGAGAAGCTTGGAAAAAGAAGAAAATACAAGTGGGTGAAAGATTAATCTACTTTGACCATGATTATGCATCAGAGATCGTTAAAAAGCGCAAGGAATATAATGTGATCAAAAAAGCCCTAAAAGAAAAAGGCATTCGCTTCCAAACACCATACACAAGCATGCGGATCCACTGGGCTACGGGAGTCCGCACATACAGCACCGCACAGGAGGCACAGAGAGAGCTGAAGAAGCGCGACTTCCCCGTGGAAGAACCGGAGTCAACTGAAGGAGAGAGTCTCCCCGAGACACGGCTTTTGGAGCGGATGGGATGGCAGCAGGCAGCGAGTCGTTGGGAGAACGGGACGGCTGCGGCGCGGAGAGCGAGAGAAAAACTCTGGGGGTTCCAGAGAGGACGCACCGAGGAATCATGAACACGGACTTAAATTGCTCTACCCGGTATGAAAACTTTAAATTCGAGACTCTCATATGAGTGGTCCTTTTCTTTCTAAGCTCTACACAGAGCATCAAACACCTGGGAGAGGCGACTTCTTTTTTTTATAATGTAAAAGTTGGACTAATAGGATGGTAGGGACACTGTTTTTTGACTCATTATCCACCCTTTACATCGGGCCCTCTCGGAGTGAGAGGCTTTCCCCTTGACCCACTAACGGGGTCACAGTTGAGGGGGTTTATGATTCCCCCTCATCTTTGGAGGTCGGTTCAAGTTCCTGTTCATGTTTTTTAGTTGTAGTTCATGTTAAGAGTTTGTATTGTGGGGCCACTTGCTTGCTTGCTTGCTTGCTTTGAAGAGTATAAATGATAGGGCCACATAATCTGAAATGTGCTTCTTTAAATGTAAATGGCCTGAGTAATCCTGTAAAGAGAAGTAAGGTACTAGCTAACATGAAAAAAGATAAGGTGCAAATCATATTTCTCCAAGAGACTCATATGTCCAAAAATGAACATGAGAAGTTGAAAAAGTTTGGATACTTAAACTCTTTCTTTAGTTCATGTGAAAACAGCCGGAAAAGAGGGGTTGTTACTCTCATTTCCAACAGTCTAAATTTTGAATTAATTATGGAAAAGAGCGACACACAGGGTAGATATGTAATTGTCAAAGGAAGGATAGATAATATTCTTGTCACATTTGCTAATATATATGCCCCTCCAGAGAGCGATAGAAATTTTTTTAAGTCTCTATTTCACATATTAACCTCTGAAGGTGAAGGGGTATTAGTCTGTGCAGGGGACTGGAACACAGTCCTAAACCACTCTTTAGACACAACAAGTATAAAAAGATCTAAATGTCTTAAGTCAAGAGATCTCAACTTGCTAATTTGAGAAACATGTATGTTTGATGTCTGGAGGAACCTTCATGCGTCTGAAAAAGACTATACCCATTACTCAGCTACTCACCGTGTTCATTCCAGAATAGACTTCTTTTTGATGAACGTTACAGACAGACACAGGGTGAGGGAATGTTCCATAGGAACAGCAGATTTATCAGACCACAATGTAATCTATTTAACTATACATCTGAACGACAGACAGAAGTGTACTCTATGGAGACTAAATATCAGTGTTCTAAACAAGGACACTGTGGTTAAGGAGATTAAAGAAGAAATTAAACAATCCATAAAAGATAATATGACTGGTCAAGTGGACCCAACTATTGTATGGGACACAGTTAAAGCAATAATGAGAGGAAAACTCATTTCATGGACAGCTTATCTAAAAAAGTTGAAGAGGACAAAATATGATGAACTCGAGAAAGCACTGAGAAAATTAAAGAAGCAACAACCAAAAGGAGGGGACCAAGGGCTGAAACATCAGATTAAAGAATTAAAAGTCCAAATAAATAATATTCTAAACGATGAATTAGAAAAGAAACTAAGATTCACCAAACAAAGTTTTTACGAGTCAGGCTCAAAAGCAACCAAAATTCTAGCCAAACGCCTTAGGGCTCAACAAATGAAAAATACATTACATAAAATTAGAGACCCTAAAACTAATAAAATAACTTATGAGCCAGATGAAATTCATAAAATCTTCCAAAATTACTATGAAAATCTATACTCCCAACCCAAGACTGTAGATGAAGAAAACATTATACAGTATTTGTCGTCATTAGATCTCCCCTCCATAGGAACATCTCAAAATAATAAATTAACAGCTCCCATCACAAAGACAGAACTGGACAAGGCTATCAGTAAACTGAAAGCAAATAAATGTCCTGGAAGTGATGGCTTCCCGAATGAATGGTATAAGATCTTTAAAGAAGACCTCACTCCTATTATGTTAGAATCATTTAATTGGACTCTAACAAATGCTGTGGCACCACCATCATGGAAAGAGGCAGTTATATCAGTCATTCCAAAAGAAGGGAAGAATAAAGAAAATTGTGAATCATATCGTCCAATCTCTATATTAAATGTAGATTACAAGTTGTTTACATCTATTATCTCTAAAAGAATTGAACATCTTCTGCCCGACTTGATTAATGAGGATCAGACGGGGTTTATAAAAGGCCGTCAAACTCAAGACAACATCAGGCGAACGTTGCATATTATAGAACAGATTAATAAAAAACATTTAAGTGCGGTCCTGGCTAGTTTAGATGCGGAAAAGGCCTTTGACAGGGTCTGCTGGCCCTTTCTGTACCGAGTGCTAGAGAGGCTGGGCTTTAATAGTCAATTTGTCAGGTGCATACAGGCTCTTTATAGAGACCCTACTGCTAGAATTAAAATTAACGGCCATCTGACGGGCAGCTTCAAGCTATACAGAGGCACTCGCCAGGGTTGCTGTCTAAGCCCCGCACTTTTTGCGATATTCATAGAGCCCCTAGCACAGAGTATCAGACAAAACAAAGAGTTGAGAGGAATCAACATAGCAAATGAGGACCACTTAATAGGACTCTTTGCGGATGACATTATTATCTATCTCCAGAATCCTGACTTAACACTCCCTAAACTTATGGAGACTTTAGATGACTATGGTCAAAGGTCAGGTTACAAATTGAATATAGCTAAGACACAAATACTTTCTTTTAATTACACACCAAGTAAAGACGTTAGGCTGAAATATAAAGTGAAGTGGGAGGCAAAACCCATAAAATACTTGGGAGTGTTGATTAAATGGTAAATGGTAAATGGACCTGCATTTGTATAGCGCCTTTCTAGTCATCTAGTGACCACTCAAAGCGCTTTTTACACTACGAGTCACATTCACCCATTCACACACACATTCATACACTGGTGGCCGAGGCTACCATACAAGGTGCCACCTGCTACTCAGTTTTAACACACTCACACACCGATGGAACAGCCATCGGGAGCAATTTGGGGTTCAGTATCTTGCTCAAGGATACTTCGACATGCAGCCACATGCATTAGTCCACAATTGGATAAAATATATGAAATAAACTACAAAACAATAAATGATAAGATACAGGAAGATATTAAAAAATGGTCCACACTGGGGTTAGACTTCAGTTCAAGGATTGAGGCAGTGAAAATGAACCTGCTGCCAAGGTTGTTGTATCTTTTTCTGTCTTTACCTGTCAGAATCCCAGATTCACAGTTTTCACTGTGGAACAAACAATTATCAAGATTTATATGGGCTGGAGCAAGACCAAGGGTTAGATTTAAAACACTTTAAATTGACAAAGAACATGGAGGTCTAGCAGTTCCAAATCTAAGGGAATACTATTATGACGCCCAGATGAGATACCTTGTCTACTGGTGCTCCCCGGAGTACCAAGCTACATGGAAGCACATTGAATTGAACATGGCTAACTTTCAACCTCAAACCAGTTTAAGGGGGGAAAAACATACAGACCACAAGGGAGAGAATTTAATCTTGGAGAATGCATTAAACAATTGGTCACTCAATCAATTTCAATCAATTTTATTTATAAAGCCCAATATCACAAATCACAATTTGCCTCACAGGGCTTTACAGCATACGACATCCCTCTGTCCTTATGACCCTCGCAGCGGATAAGGAAAAACTCCCCAAAAAAACCCCTTTAACGGGGAAAAAAAACGGTAGAAACCTCAGGAAGAGCAACTGAGGAGGGATTGTTAAAAAATATAAATTAGAAGGAGACAGTAAACTTCTAATTTGGCCTTCTCAAACATCTCAGTTTAGTCCCGGACAAACTGACATCACATTCGCAAGGTGGAGAGATAAGGGGATTACAGCGATGTGTACACTCCTAGAGGGGAAAACTTTCAAATCCTTTGAAAAACTCAAAAGAGAATTTGATTTAGATAATGGTGACCTGTTCAGATACTTACAGCTAAGACATTTCTATGAGACAGAAATCAAAAGAGGAGCTTCTGCAGAAGGAAACAAAGTGATTGAATTATTTATTAATGCATATAAATGTACACCTGTAAAGATTGTCTGTAAGCTGTATAGAGGTCTACAAAAACATAATGTAAATAACTCATTGTATGTGAAAACGAAATGGGAACTAGAACTGAACATTAAACTGTCCGAGAGTGATTGGCATTCTATGTGCAGAACTCAGCAGACCTCCACCAGCTCTAAAAGATGGAGGGAGTTTGGATGGAAGAATTTAATTTGCTTCTTCATCACACCACACATCAAAAATAAACAATTAGGTGAACAGCAGCAATGCTGGAGACATTGCGGGCAGATGAGTGCCAATCACACACATGTCTTTTGGTCTTGTGTAAAACTGCAGGGGTTCTGGGGCAGAGTGGTTCAGATTATGGAAGAAATTTTTACATACAAGATACCCAGGGACCCCTAGATAATGTACCTGGGTTTGACCCCAGAAGGAATTGTTCAAAAGGAGGACCTGTACCTTTTCAAAATACTGACCTTGGCATGTAAAAAGGCCGTAACAAGAAACTGGCTGAAAAATGACCCTCCAAGCCCAGGACAGTGGCTGGGTATTGTGGAGGAGATTTACTTGATGGAAAGACTGACTTATTATCTCGGAATGAAAGCAGGGACCCTGGACCGACAGTGGCACAAATGGACTGTGTATCAGAAAAAAGAAGGGTCAAATACTCAACAGACCTAATGGACAGGCCTGACGTGCTGACGTATTGCGGTAAGCGAGTTGTGTCATTTCCGGTGTTTCTGTGACAGTGTCTCTGTACTGCTCTGGTGAATTCTGCTAGCCTGTTTTCTCACTACAGTTGCTTTAACGTCTACTTCAAGTCTTAACCC
>NC_065518.1:38059330-38062968 GCF_006386435.1 Epinephelus moara | reverse complement strand
CAAGCACAGACTCCGGAGATGTCATTACAGCGATTGATGCTCTAAAAAATGATATGAAGGGGCACAACGATGGTCTAAAACAGGAAATCATTCGACTGGGGCAAGAAGTCAACGGGAAACTCGATAATCTGGCAACGGCTGTGCAGAGCCTGTCAGACCGCGTTGATGAGGCAGAGACCCGAGTGGAGCAGGTGGAGGGATGGTCTGAGGAGGCGACGGAGATACTCTGTACGTATCTCAAACAACAAAGATCCCTGCAGCAAAAATTAACGGACTTAGAATCTTGGTCAAGAAGAAACAATATACGCATCTTCGGTTTGGCAGAGGGGGAAGAGGGAGACTCTGTACTACAGTATGTGGAGAAATTCATCAAAAGTGAGCTGCCAGCATCTCAAGATGTGGACCTGAAAATACAGCGAGCTCACCGGACCCTGGCACCCAGATCCCGGCCCGATGCACCCCCGAGACCCATTGTCGTCAACTTTTTGGAGTTTACCACTAAGGAGTTGATACTGAGAGAAGCTTGGAAAAAGAAGAAAATACAAGTGGGTGAAAGATTAATCTACTTTGACCATGATTATGCATCAGAGATCATTAAAAAGCGCAAGGAATATAATGTGATCAAAAAAGCCTTAAAAGAAAAAGGCATTCGCTTCCAAACACCATACACAAGCATGCGGATCCACTGGGCTACGGGAGTCCGCACATACAGCACCGCACAGGAGGCACAGAGAGAGCTGAAGAAGCGCGGCTTCCCCGTGTAAGAACCGGAGTCAACTGAAGGAGAGAGTCTCCCCGAGACACGGCTTTTGGAGCGGATGGGATGGCAGCAGGCAGCGGGTCGTCGGGAGAACAGGACAGCTGCGGCGTGGAGAGCGAGAGAAAAACTCTGGGGGTTCCAGAGAGGACGCACCGAGGAATCATGAACACGGACTTAAATTGCTCTACCCGGTATGAAAACTTTAAATTCGAGACTCTCATATGAGTGGTCCTTTTCTTTCTAAGCTCTACACAGAGCATCAAACGCCTGGGAGAGGCGACTTCTTTTTTTTATAATGTAAAAGTTGGACTAATAGGATGGTAGAGACACTGTTTTTTGACTCATTATCCACCCTTTACATCGGGCCCTCTCGGAGTGAGAGGCTTTCCCCTCGACCCACCAACGGGGTCACAGTTGAGGGGGTTTATGATTCCCCCTCATCTTTGGAGGTCGGTTCAAGTTCATGTTTATGTTTTTTAGTTGTAGTTCATGTTAAGAGTTTGTATTGTGGGGCCACTTGCTTGCTTGCTTTGAAGAGTATAAATGATAGGGCCACATAATCTGAAATGTGCTTCTTTAAATGTAAATGGCCTGAGTAATCCTGTAAAGAGAAGTAAGGTACTAGCTAAAATGAAAAAGGATAAGGTGCAAATCATATTTCTCCAAGATACTCATATGTCCAAAAATGAACATGAGAAGTTGAAAAAGTTTGGATACTTAAACTCTTTCTTTAGTTCATGTGAAAACACCTGGAAAAGAGGGGTTGCTACTCTCATTTCCAACAGTCTAAATTTTGAATTAATTATGGAAAAGAGCGACACACAGGGTAGATATGTAATTGTCAAAGGAAGGATAGATAATATTCTTGTCACATTTGCTAATATATGCCCCTCCAGAGAGCGATAGAAAATTTTTTAAGTCTCTATTTCACATATTAACCTCTGAAGGTGAAGGGGTATTAGTCTGTGCAGGGGACTGGAACACAGTCCTAAACCACTCTTTAGACACAACAAGTATAAAAAGATCTAAATGTCTTAAGTCAAGAGATCTCAACTTGCTAATTTGAGAAACATGTATGTTTGATGTCTGGAGGAACCTTCATGCGTCTGAAAAAGACTATACCCATTACTCAGCTACTCACCGTGTTCATTCCAGAATAGACTTCTTTTTGATGAACGTTACAGACAGACACAGGGTGAGGGAATGTTCCATAGGAACAGCAGATTTATCAGACCACAATGTAATCTATTTAACTATACATCTGAACGACAGACAGAAGTGTACTCTATGGAGACTAAATATCAGTGTTCTAAACAAGGACACTGTGGTTAAGGAGATTAAAGAAGAAATTAAACAATCCATAAAAGATAATATGACTGGTCAAGTGGACCCAACTATTGTATGGGACACAGTTAAAGCAATAATGAGAGGAAAACTCATTTCATGGACAGCTTATCTAAAAAAGTTGAAGAGGACAAAATATGATGAACTCGAGAAAGCACTGAGAAAATTAAAGAAGCAACAACCAAAAGGAGGGGACCAAGGGCTGAAACATCAGATTAAAGAATTAAAAGTCCAAATAAATAATATTCTAAACGATGAATTAGAAAAGAAACTAAGATTCACCAAACAAAGTTTTTACGAGTCAGGCTCAAAAGCAACCAAAATTCTAGCCAAACGCCTTAGGGCTCAACAAATGAAAAATACATTACATAAAATTAGAGACCCTAAAACTAATAAAATAACTTATGAGCCAGATGAAATTCATAAAATCTTCCAAAATTACTATGAAAATCTATACTCCCAACCCAAGACTGTAGATGAAGAAAACATTATACAGTATTTGTCGTCATTAGATCTCCCCTCCATAGGAACATCTCAAAATAATAAATTAACAGCTCCCATCACAAAGACAGAACTGGACAAGGCTATCAGTAAACTGAAAGCAAATAAATGTCCTGGAAGTGATGGCTTCCTGAATGAATGGTATAAGATCTTTAAAGAAGACCTCACTCTTATTATGTTAGAATCATTTAATTGGACTCTAACAAATGCTGTGGCACCACCATCATGGAAAGAGGCAGTTATATCAGTCATTCCAAAAGAAGGGAAGAATAAAGAAAATTGTGAATCATATCGTCCAATCTCTATATTAAATGTAGATTACAAGTTGTTTACATCTATTATCTCTAAAAGAATTGAACATCTTTTGCCCGACTTGATTAATGAGGATCAGACGGGGTTTATATAAGGCCGTCAAACTCAAGACAACATCAGGCGAACGTTGCATATTATAGAACAGATTTAAGTGCGGTCCTGGCTAGTTTAGATGCGGAAAAGGCCTTTGACAGGGTCTGCTGGCCCTTTCTGTACCGAGTGCTAGAGAGGCTGGGCTTTAATAGTCAATTTGTCAGGTGCATACAGGCTCTTTATAGAGACCCTACTGCTAGAATTAAAATTAACGGCCATCTGACAGGCAGCTTCAAGCTATACAGAGGCACTCGCCAGGGTTGCTGTCTAAGCCCCGCACTTTTTGCGATATTCATAGAGCCCCTAGCATAGAGTATCAGACAAAACAAAGAGTTGAGAGGAATCAACATAGCAAATGAGGACCACTTAATAGGACTCTTTGCGGATGACATTATTATCTATCTCCAGAATCCTGACTTAACACTCCCTAAACTTATGGAGACTTTAGATGACTATGGTCAAAGGTCAGGTTACAAATTGAATATAGCTAAGACACAAATACTTTCTTTTAATTACACACCAAGTAAAGACGTTAGGCTGAAATATAAAGTGAAGTGGGAGGCAAAACCCATAAAATACTTGGGAGTGTTGATTAAATGGTAAATGGTAAATGGACCTGCATTTGTAT
>NC_065518.1:38057249-38058830 GCF_006386435.1 Epinephelus moara | reverse complement strand
GTGAGTTATTACAGACACCGCTATCAGCTAATGTCCCTACGTCGCCCCGGTCAAAATGGTCGCGCAATGATTACGTCACATTCAGAGGCAGCCCGTAACTTTACAGGAACCTTCCTCGTACTCCGCTCTCTCAGTGGAGACACGGCGGTTGAGAGGGCCAAACGAGAGGACGTTCCTGTAGTAGTTCCTGCCCTCCAAATAGTACCAGGAACTTCTTCAGTGGAAACGGGCCTATTGTTGCCTCACAGCAAGAGGGTTCCTGTTCAAACCTTGGGTGGGGGAGCCCTTCTGTGCAGAGTCTGGATGTTCTACCCGCGTCAGTGTGGGTTTTCTCCGGGTTCTCCAGCTTCCTCCCACAGTCCAAAGACATGCAGGTTAACTGGTAACCCTAAATTGTGTGAATGTGAGTGTGAACGGTTGTCTGTCTCTATGTGTCAGCTCTGTGATAGCAACCTGTCCAGGATGGGATAATCTGTTGTTGCTTATATCTGATGATTAATAACTGCCATTTATGTACAGCCCCCTGCCTATGACCAAATCACAGCAGTGCTGATATTCAAAATAAGAGCACCAACTCAACTGTGATATTGCTAAAATACCGCATGTAAAAAAGAGCCCCATCCAAATTAAGTTCAGCATAAGTTAAATCAGGAAGACTTTCTTTGTGCTTTTCCATTCACAATTCTGTCCCTCCCACTCCCACTGCTTCCTCTAATAGGCTGACTATGGGTGTTCACTCTTGTAGTTACCCAATCAAACTCTGCCACCATCTCTATCAGCCAATCAGTATGCTACTGTATAGGGGCGGCTGTGGCTCAGAGGTAGAGCGGGTCCATCCTTGGCTCCTTCAGTCTGCATGTCGAAGTATCCTTGAGCAAGATACTGATGGCTGTTCCATCGGCGTGTGAGTGTGATAAAAACTGAGTAGCAGGTGGCACCTTGTATGGTAGCCTCGGCCACCAGTGTATGAATGTGTGTGAATGGTGAATGTGACTTGTAGTGTAAAAAGTGCTTTGAGTGGTCGGATGACTAGAAAGGCATTATACAAATGCAGGTCCATTTACCATTTACTGCAAAATTTAAAATCTGCTCTCCTCTGCTGCTGTCAGCTGTCATTGGTTGGCAATTGTTCACTTTAGCTTTGTCTTTTTAGTCTCTTGTCTATGGTAGCAAGCTGATGTGCGATTCTTTAGCAGAAGCAGAATCATCTCTTCCCCATCACATTCTCCTGTTCAGGCATTCTCACCTGATATCGGTCAGAATTGTCAACTTGTAACGTCATTCTCCGTTTCCATTGTCAATCAATATCTCAATCAATTTTATTTATAAAGCCCAATATCACAAATCACAATTTGCCTCACAGGGCTTTACAGCATACAACATCCCTCTGTCCTTAGGACCCTCACAGCGGATAAGGAAAAACACCCCAAAAAAAACCCTTTAACGGGGGAAAAAAATGGTAGAAACTCAGGAAGAGCAACTGAGGAGGGATCCCTCTTCTAGGACAGACAGACATGCAACAGATGTCGTACAGAACAGATCAGCATAATAAATTAACAGTAATCCGTATGACACAATGAG
>NC_065518.1:38051769-38056930 GCF_006386435.1 Epinephelus moara | reverse complement strand
AAAGTCTTAAGTCTAGTCTTAAATGTGGAGACGGTGTCTGCCTCCTGGACCGTAACAGGAAGATGATTCCACAGGAGAGGAGCCTGATAGCTGAAGGCTCTGGCTCCTGATCTACTTTTGGAGACTTTAGGGACCACGAGTAACCCTGCGTTCTCAGAGAGCAGTGTTCTGGTGGGATAATAAGGCACTATGAGCTCTCTGTCAGTCATCTTGATCTCAGTGAAGTGTACGCATTCAAGATATGGGCCCAAGCTACACGTAACATGATCAGCTACTCCGGGATACTTTCAATGCATACCTTGCTTCAGTCCCTGGATATGCCTCAGCCTCTGCCTCGTCACTGTCCCTCATCATGGCATGCCTCCACGCGTGGCCAGCCTCCACTTTCAACCAGTGCTTCATTTTGCCTCCAGCCTCTTAACACTTAACAGCCCCGGTGCACCCAGATCCCTCATGGCAAGAGAGCCGGCAGGTCAAGCCACCCAATCAAACAGTCCTCCTCACTGTTTAAGAGTGTCACATATAACCTGTCTTCTAATCTTTTCAATGCTGTAGTATCAAACATTATCATTGCATCCTTAATGCAAAGTAATTTATTTTCATTCTCTTGTCGTCCTCCGTTCAATAGTACCATAATTCTGTAATAGTGGCAGGCCTTGATTTACATTGTTATTAGGTTTTCATCAAAGCAAGCATATTAAACAAGCACATTATATGCTCTCTGCTTCATAATGGTACTCACTCATATCAAGCAAAGCAAGTTGTTCTCTTTCTTCTTCATTCATAAAATAAATAAATAAATTCACATGCGCATTAATTTACTACACCTCCTTTGCCATTGCAAATTAAAAGCCCTTCAGCGATTTCTTCAATGTGGGTTTTATAGAAGACCGCCATAAAATGTACTAATATCTAGAACAAACACCTAAAAACGCACTCATTTTCAGTACTTGTATTAACTCACTTCCCTCTACCTTTAGGAAAGGCAGAGTAGTTTTCATGTGTCTATGTATCTGATCTCACATCAGCTCTTTAGCAGGTGGCAGTTCTTAAAATCCGCTAGTATTTTGTATCTTACATTCGCTGAGAATCAACAGTTAGTCTCGATATGGATAAATAATTAAATGAATGTTTTAAATAGATAAATGTTTTAATAAATAATAAAAATGAGAGACTATTGAAAATAAAATAAAATTAAAGATAAATAAATAAATGCATATAACGTGGGAAATCATTGATAATATATGTATATAGTTACAGTGGAATGAAGTTTTACATCCCAGTGAGAGTCAAGGACAGGGGAATATGGTCTGGATGCTCTTAGCCCTCTTAGGCTAATTGTGATTCTTGATATTGGTATTTAAGGATCAGTTTATAATTGAATCAAAATTACTATTTGTTCAGCCCTTCGAGGCATGCTCTTCAATGAACTTTGATTTTACTGACATGTAAACCACTATGGGATGCCTTTGTGTTTAAAACGTGCAATAAACAAATTTGCCTTGCTTTTCCTAGACAGGTTTCAATGAGTAAAATCTTAAAATAATAATAATTATTATTATTATAAATAAATGAACAAATAAAAAAACTGACACATTTTCCTTTTATTTAGTGTTCTCTCATTTCAAACTATACCTGTTTTACTCGCTTAATCCCCTCTCAGCAGGGCCTGTATATCTCACGCGGCATTGGAGGGGGAATTTCTTGGCTTGTTCTCTCTGCTCAACTTCTTTTTTTACCTAATTTATTAATTTATCAGTTGCTTCAGTTCATGGCCCCTTACTGTTTTTCTTTCATTGCATGCACTGTTTTATAACTGCCATGTTTTCAGACTGACTGCAGTTCAGTGTTAATGACACACCGGTTAGTTCTGGTAATCATGGTTCCTGGTTGTAAACAGTTTTCTGTAATTTTGGGCTGTTGTTTTACAATTAAATCCACCACAGATTCGTTAATCCTCTGATGTCATCCATGACTCAGTGCCTAGAAAGTGCCTCAGTCTGTGTCATGTAGAGCAAACTGTGGTGCAGCCTTTAATCAGCCTGACTATTTTCCAATCTCTCGCATCATTGAGGGCGTGCATAGTAGTCGGTAACTCATTTTGACCTCAGCAAGATGGCCCCATGGTCACCCTCTGGTAAGCGGACAGGATCACTGCTTCATAGATGTTCTGTCTCCATATAGCAGTGATCCAGAGTGTCATTCGTCTTACTGCCTACAGGGGAGATGCAGCTGGCCAGTATACTCTCTAAAATGCCCATGTAATCTCTAATTTTCTTCATGACACTCATCTAGTCGCGCACAGATTAGCTAGCTACTTAGAAAGGAATAGCTTAATAGACACTGTGGTGCAGAAGGCAGGAATACCAGGTTATGCAGGGTGTTTAGAGCATACTAGCATGATCTCCACCAGATTCAGGCAGCGAAGCTTAAAAAAAAGGGACCTGCATGTAATATTTTTAGGTCTTGCAAATGCGTTTGGTTCAGTACCACATAGCCTCATTTGGAGTGCGTTTCACTACTTCAAAGTGCCACAGGTAGTTGTTAACTTAGTGAAAGCATATTTTCAGGAAATTAGGTCAAGGATTATTAGGAGAGTAGGTGTCTAAGTACGGCGGGTTTCACAACAGGTTGGCAGAGGCTAGAAATAGGTATTATGGCAGGGTGTACAATTTCCCCATTAGCATTTACTATGGCGATGGAAGTAATCATCAGGGCTTCCAAGTGGGTGGTAGGTGGGGAGAGACGGCAGAACAGGGTGCATCTTCCACCAGTTAGGGCTTACATGGATGACATGACACTGGTGACCAAAACAATGCCATGTACAAAGAGGCTACTAGAGAAGGTAAATAAGAACCTCAAGTGGGCCAGCATGAAGATCAGCCTAGCCTAGTAAGTCTAAAAGCATCTCAATACGTAGAGGGAAGTTAAGTGATAGGAAGTTTGTCATAGATGATGAGGAAATCCCAACAATAAGGGGAAAGGCAGTAAAGAGCTTAGGTAGGTGGTACAATGTGGACCTGTGGTGTATGGAGGAGAATCGTATTAGATTCCTGGTAGGGGCTACATACGATGTGATACCAACCCCCAGAACCTAAAACTGTGGGTAAATGGGGACCCATCATGCCCATTGTGTTCAGGTACCGCAACCTTAAAGCATATTTTGTCAGGCTGTAAAGTTAGCTTCTCACAAGGCCGGTACATATGGCGACATAACCAGGTGTTGAAAAGTTTAGCTGCAGGCATCAAAGGGAAACGAAGACAGGTAAATTCAGAAGGTTTTAAGAATAGGAGTTCAGCAATTCGGTTTGTCAGTGAGGGGGAGAAATACAGAGGTAATAAGTTAGTAAGGAGGCAAGGTTGTGGCCGCCTAGAAGGTGCTTGTGATTGGGAAATACAAGTAGATTTAGGGGGAAAGCTTGTTGTTCCCCAGGAAATAGTTTGTACCAATCAGAGGCCTGACATAGTGTTGTGGTCAGTGAGTCAACAGATAGTTTATTTCATTGAGCTGACAGTTCCTTGGGAAGACTCAGTAGAAGAAGCCTATGAAAGAAAAAAGCTTAGGTATTCAGACTTAGGAGCAGAAGCTGAGCAGCGAGGGTGGAAAACTAGGATTTGTCCAGTGGAAGTGGGGTGTAGGGGATTCATCACAAGATCAGCTGTCTCGCTACTGGGGGAACTCGGAGTGCGGGGACAGAGTTTGAGGACAACAGTGAAGGAAATGTCAGATGAAGCAGCTAGATCTAGTCAGTGGATTTGGATGAGGAGGAATAATGTCAGTTGGGGGCCAGCAGGGGGAACTACTAAGCGGGTAAATAACTCCTTGAGAGCAGGTGGAAAGATCCACCAATTAGTCCTCTCAGGAGAAAATCCAGGAAGAGGAAGGTTATTAAAGAGGACATGAAACACTAAACATAGTTATCATAATTTAAAGAGGGTCTCTCACCCTAAAAAGATAATTTTAGTTTAAACACTGAAAATGAAAGGAATCTCAAAATCCTGTCATTAAAGTTCAGCTGTTAAAACAAAGGGCGGCGCCATGTCTGTTGTGTCACCGGACGTGACGTCAGCGGAGTGGTTGTCAAGCTAGCGATCGCAGTGAAGTGAAGACAGTGGAGCATTTCTGAACCGGGCTGAGCGCCACACTTTTTGACAATGGAGGAAGACGAACTGGAGAGGCCTGTTGAGTCTGTGACAAGCCCCATTGCCTACGCATATGAGCCTATAAGGCATGGGAATCAAGCAGTGGTACGGGAGGAAGAAGTGGTTGAGCCGGTGATTTGGGGTCAAGGGCGTGTGAAGTGGTTGAGCCGGTGATTTGGGGTCAAGGGCGTGTCGGCAACATTACGTGGTGTCAGTACGCCGATGACCACTGTTCCACAGTCCATTTGCTGCCAGGAGGCTGGTCTGGACCATCTTCTCCATGACCACCCCTGCATCACCATGGTGCGCTCATTCAGCACCCTGTGCCGGGAGGTGGACGTGTTGGAGGTAGCGATGCTTTCACTGAGGGATATCAGAGCTGAGACGCTGCAGCATCCCGTCAACAGCAGGTAAGTCAAGCTAGCTGTAACCGCGGGCGAATGACTCTAACCGTATGCACTAAAGAAAACAAATGCATGCACTACGGTGTTAGCCAGGAATATGAACAATGTTTCCACGTGCTGTTTGTTTACATACAGTTGTTGTCTGACCGAAACGTCTTTGTTTATGTCGTTTCTCCGGTACTAATTGCTAGCTAACCCTTAGCGTTAGCTAGTTGATGCTAACAGCTAACGTTATTAGCTATCAATGCTGGTACCTATCTTTATTTCGCCGGTTCACATCGCTGACTATGTTACATATTGCAACTGTTGAACTAACCAGTTTGATGCGGAACATGTCTGAGAGGCCTGACGTAACAATATAATGCCACATGAATGCTTTCTATACGTAACGTTAGTTTGTTTACATCGTGTTGTGCAGCACATTATGAAACCAACGTTTGGGAAGCCGCTGTCAAAACACCGTGACGCAGACAGTTTGATGTCCGACATTCAAACGGGTTCATCCTCAATAACTTTTGAGTGAGATTAGCAATACACAGTTGACGTATATTCTGGAATCTGAAAGGAATGATTCAATATTTTGTACTTTGTAGGTGATACAGAATAATACATAG
>NC_065518.1:38045019-38048179 GCF_006386435.1 Epinephelus moara | reverse complement strand
CAGGACGTCATCTGTTAAAAGCCTCCCGTTGACGGATACGACATGAAACTACTCCAGTTAGCTCAATCATGTTGTAACTAAGACATCCGCTGGAAAAAATATTTTTTTCACGGGCCATTTAGTGAGTTATTACAGACACCGCTATCGGCTAACAGCTAACGGCGTCCCTACGTCGCCCCGGTCAAAATGGTCGCGCAANGAAAAAATATTTTTTTCACGGGCCATTTAGTGAGTTATTACAGACACCGCTATCGGCTAACAGCTAACGGCGTCCCTACGTCGCCCCGGTCAAAATGGTCGCGCAATGATTACGTCACATCCAGAGCCCGTAACTTTACAGGAACCCTCCTCGTACTCCGCTCTCTCAGTGGAGACACGGTGGTTGAGAGTGCCAAGCGAGAGGACGTTCCTGTAGTAGTTCCTGCCCCCCAAATAGTACCAGGAACTTCTTCAGTGGAAACGGGCCTATTACCTACGTAATAAAGCCAGTAGTATGGCCATTTAACCTTATTCAAGCCGTATGTGGCCACTGGCAACCTTATCTCAATCATCACAAATCTCAACTGTGTCAACAACTCTGCCACAGCAGATTTTTTTCTACTATTAGCGGATTAGCAAGTACTCATAGATATGTTCATCCGTGGGTTTTTGGGGGGTCATGTACGGCTCGATAATAGTGCCGTTTCATAAATCAAGGATTTTCTGTGCCTAATTTTTCGTTAAGCCATTCATATAGCTGGTGGTGGTGTTTCATGGTTTTCTTATCTGCTACCTCTCAATCAAAGTCTTGGTCATAGTATGTCTCTGCTAATGCCCACCCTCATATTTGATGAAGTCACAGTCATGCATTAGCCATTTGTTATTTCTGTTTGGTTGTCAAATTGCTATTCTGTCATTGCTGACATGATTTTTGCTTGTTGTTCAGACCTATTTTCTCTGCACTCTGCACTTTATATGATTATAATTCTGTTTGTCTCAATTCAGTTTGGCTTGCTGTCATTTATCATATGTTCCCACAACACCCATGGTCTTTGGGATCCCATTCTGTATGAACAAACACCCTTGGTCTTTGGAACGTCATGCTGTATGCAAAAACACCCACAGTCTTTGGGACCTAACGCTGTATGCAACAATCATCCATGGTCTTTGAAATTCATTGCTGCACACGCTAACACCGGCTTGTCTCTGCTAGTTGCTCACCTTTATCATTTTAGAATTCACAATCATGCATCACCCATGGTTATTTTCATCTTGGTTATCTACTCACCATTTTTGTCTTTGCTGATTTATTATCCCCTGGTCTTGGAACCCATTTTACTGCACTTGTTTATTCAAATTGGTCATAAGCTGGTCTAATTCTGTAGGTTCAATTCTGTTTACCTTGCTTGCATTTATCATGCTGTTTAATCAATTTACATAGTCTTTAGGACCTCATGCGAATGCACAATCATAGTCTGTGGGACCTCATGCTGTAAGCACAAACACCTATGGTCTTCGAGACTGCTTGCTGTATGCTTATACCCGGACCGTGGAACCCCCCATGCAACACTTATTTTTTGTTGGTCTTAGGACCATTAATTTCTGTTAATCATAGCTGCTATTTTCATCATTTTATTTAAGTTGGTCTTGTGACCTTAGTTTCTGTTCAGCTATGACCTTTTCTTTCAGTTTGGTCTTCACTGACCTTTTGTTTTTGTTTTACATATGGTCTTTAGGACCCCACACTGTGCACCAATGGTCTGCAGGACTTCATGCTCATACACGGTATTTTTTGTTCAGTCGTTGGACCATGATTTCTGTTTGTCAATGCGGACTTTAATTTCTGTTTGGTGGCTGGACCTTATTTTACTTTCGTCATTTTATTTAAGTTGATCTTATAACCTTATTTCATGGTCGGTCTTATAACCTTTTATTCCTGTTCCGTCCTTGTTGACCTTTTATTATGTTGTATATATTCTAAAAGGTCACTAGGACCTCACACCAGTCATGGTATTTTCAGCTTGGTCATCAGACCGTTCATTTCTGTTGCTGACTTAATTTATGTTTGGTTGTTGGACTTTAATCTTTTTTTTTTTTTTTTAAACATTTTATTTGAGTTGGTAAAATCGATCACTCACCACTTAATCAGCGCATAAGTCACACACAGCGCTGCTACCTAATGCACTAATTCCCTGCTGCTCATGTGTATGTGTGTTCTTATAATTCCAATGAAAAACTAAGACGATAAATATTTATTAATGACCTACGTTCATGACGAAAACAAGACTACAACTAAATAAGAAGCAGTCTTGGTAAGACAATCATGAGGAAATGTATTATATTTAAACAAAAATATGAAAGACGGACGAAAGGACAAATGAACTTAAGGACCTGCATTGTATCCTGACCACATTGTATCCTACTTGCATTCACCAACGTTGTGTCTCTGCTAATGATCAACTTAACGTGACCAGTTCACGGAGGTATAAACTATGAAAACACACAGGCCACTGTGTAAAATGGGTTGAAAACAGTGACATCAGTGGTCAAATCATCATCAGTGGGCGGCAGTAGCTCAGTCCATAGGGACTTGGGTTGGGAACCGGAGGGTCGCCTGTTCAAGTCCCCATCCGGACCAAAAATATGGAGTGTGGACTGGTAGCTGGAGAGGTGCCAGTTCACCTCCTGGGCACTGCCGTGGTGCCCCTGAGCAAGGCACCGAACCCCCCAACCGCTCAGAGCGCCTGTCATGGGCAGCCCACTCTGACATCTCTCCACTTAGTGCATGTATAGGTCCAGTTTGTGCATGTGTGTGTTCGGACCTGTGTGTAATTGACAACAGAGTGAAAAATTGAATTTCCCCTCGGGGATTAATAAAGTATATAAAAAAATTTTTTTTTAAAAATTCTAGATCGCAGGGCTCACTCGCTCACCCCTCCTGTCGGGTAAATGACGGTGGCCTTGTAGGGACAAAAAGCCTTGTGCACGAGTTCTGCAGGAGTAGGTCTATCTAGCAACGAGGTAAATGTTTATTTAGAAATCTAAGCCATGTTACGATATTGTAATGAATCCCTCACGAGCAGGAGACCAGAGGAGCGTTCGGGAAAAAGGCCAGTTTATTTGAGCACTCCAAAAACTCCGGTAACACTCCAGGGGGTAAAAGACTCCGTCCCAAACTCTG
>NC_065518.1:38034718-38044812 GCF_006386435.1 Epinephelus moara | reverse complement strand
GTCTGCCGTACATACATGGCGGCGCAAGATGGCGACCTCTCTAAAGCAAGGCCCTTGCTATATATATATAAAAGCATAATTATAAGGCTACGAAAATCAAACAAATTTTATTTTATAGCGATTATACACTTGTATAAACATATTAATGGGTAGAATATTCAGATACAGATTCAGATTGACAATAAACCATGCCAAATATTACACACTGGCCCTTTAATAACTTAAAAATTATGGCAAAAAGGTAGTTTCTTGCAACCCTAGAATTAAGATAAAAATATTCACAAACGAAAAAACACTTCTGGTTGCTGATAAGTAGTGTTTAACTTTTGATGTAACACTAAAAATTAAAACCCTCGGCGCGCACTGCAGCGCAAGCAGACGGATGCGCGACTCAGAGCAGCATGTGTCACTGACACCAGACTCTGAGTGCAGGTGCGCTGCGCCTCCGCCTCGCCCGGTCTGCGAAACTAGAGGACTTTATCTGATGACATAGTTTCTCTAGATGGCATTGCTCTGGCCTCTAGCACTACCGTAAGAAACCTCGGAGTAATATTTGATCAAGATTTGTCTTTTAATTCTCATTTAAAACAAACTTCACGGACTGTGTTTTTTCATCTGCATAATATTGCGAAAATTAGGCCTATCCTGACCCGAAAAGATGCAGAAAAATTGGTCCACGCTTTTGTTACCTCTAGGCTGGATTACCGTAATTCCCTTTTATCAGGTAGCTCTAATAAGTCTTTAAAAACTCTCCAGCTAATTCAGAACGCAGCTGCACGTGTACTGACAGGAACTAAGAGGCGAGAACACATTTCTCCTGTTTTCTGACAGGAACTAAGAGGCGAGAACACATTTCTCCTGTTTTATCCTCTCTGCACTGGCTCCCTGTAAAATCCAGAATTGAATTTAAAATCCTACTCCTAACTTATGAAGCTCTAAATGGTCAGACTCCGTCATATCTTAGAGAGCTCATAGTGCCATATTATCCCACCAGAACACTGCGCTCTGAGAACGCAGGGCTACTCGTGGTCCCTAAAGTTACCAAAAGTAGATCAGGAGCCAGAGCCTTTAGCTATCAGGCTCCTCTCCTGTGGAATCATCTTCCTGTTGCAGTCCGGGAGGCAGACACCGTCTCCACATTTAAGACTAGACTTGTTATAAAAGTTATTTTCAGAGTCAATATTTTGTTTAAAGTCATACATACCAGTTGTATATTCAATAGATAGTTCAAGTTTTTCACATTCTGTAAGGTGTACTAGTAGATGTTCAGTATCTCCAGGTGTAGATGAATGATGTCTGTCAAGTTTCTTGAATGTGAAAAATGCTCATGCACTGTTTGCAGGCTGACCCGAGTTCATGTGCTGGTGTCCCAGGAATTGTCTCCATCAGTGATTACTGATATTTGTCCAGTTCTTGAATGTCCTTTATGACGAGTACTTTTGCTGTTTCTTGTGAGCCATTCAGCTTTATGAATACTTTGCAGTTGGATGTCCATGTTGATTGTATTTTGTTCTGCTTCCTCAGGAAGCGAGCCTGTCAGGCGATGTCAGCATTTTCCTTTGTCATGTGTTCATTGATGTTCAAGTTAGTTTCTCTCAATTTTCTCCTCTGTTTGAGTAATGACTGTGTTTCCTATTTACAAAGCCAATCGCTTTTATTTTTTTATTTTGTTTATTTTATGACATGCTTCACTGTTGTTGTCCACTGATATTCCTTTGTTGTGGAAGAAGTTGCTCTAGGGAGTCCAGATCAGGCTCAGTGGGCTCTGCACCGTCTGCCGCTGCTGCCCAAGCATAAGACCAGGGTCTGGTCTCCACCTCGCTAACAATAATGTCATTCATTCGGGTATACTGCTCCAGGTCTTCTACCTGAGCCTCCAGGAAAGCTATCCTCTTATCTTTATCTGCGTTATGTCTCTTCAACTCCTTGACTTCTCCCAACAACTCCATTATAATCTTCTGCTGCTTGGAGATGGTTGTAATTTCTTTAAACAAAAAAAAAAAAAAAAAGCCCAGCGTTGTCTTTATTTCATCCACTTCCTCATTGGTAATATTACAGTTCTTTTTTGGTTGTGGCATTGTTTATTTGAATAAAGTCTGTGTCAATACCAGCCCAGTCAGACACAGTTACAACAGCCACAGCCACGGCTAGACCAGCTAACTTACTTAGCTAGCTTGCCGGCCGACGTCGTCTTTCAGGTCCGTTTTCCAAAATCCTCTTCACAGTCGGACAATAGTCCAGAGCCAAATGTATCTCAGTTATGTATGATCCGATGTCCGTAATCCAAAATCAGTTGTCTTTAACTAAATACTGTCAAAAAGAGATACCAAAACAACACAGACACAGCATCACCACGACCCAGAACCGGAAGGTTGATGACCCTAGTGATTTACACCCCTAGTTGGAAGCACTTACTAACAATACTAACAGCGAGCATTTCCTGGAGTCTCCTCGTGACATATCACGTTCACAAGAATGAGATAGATGCAAGGTCACAGGGACCTTGACCTTTGACCACCAAAATCTAATCAGTTCATCCTTGAGTCCAAGTGAACATTGGTGCCAAATCTGAAGAAATTCCCTCCTGTTTTACTTGAGATATCGCGATTACAAGAATGGAATGGAAGACGGACAGACAACTTGAGAACATAATGCTTTGGGCCATGGCTATCACCGGCACAGAGGCATGGAAAGAGTGAAATTGCACTGTGACATCCCCTGCTCAGTCTGCATGTGTGTGTGTATGCTTCAGTGTTAACAGCCAAAGAATGACAGTGTATGTTGGAGTTGGGTTGAGTTGAGTTGTGTGCTTACCGCTGAAGTCAAAGAAGTAAGAGAGTCTGTTGGCCAACATGGCGCGCTGGCAGCCAGTCATACTGTAGCCCAGGAGCTCCTCTGGATCTCTGCTGAATGCTTCGCCAGCCTCCGAGCCACTCACCCCAATGTAGACACCCGTTTTACTGCCACGCAGTGTGGCCGGGTTCAGTCCTGTATCACATCATTATTTTTTAAACCATTTACTCTGTATGTCATCAGGTAGCTTCACTCAGATAATCAGCCCGCTCTTAAAGTAAAACACAAATTTTAAAAACCTTGACAGAGAAAAAAACCCCCAAAAAAACCCACACATCAGTCCAGCAAACATTTACTGTGATGCTTTCCCTCCATTTCTAGCCACTTTCACTCATATTATGCTCCTTTATCAATGCTAAGGCTTTCTTGAAGCTTAGTTTCCTCACCTGCATCTACGATAGACTCATAGGCAATCTCCAGCATGAGACGGAGCTGGGGGTCCATGGTGTGTGCCTGTTTCGGGTGGACTCCAAAGAAGGCTGCATCAAAGTGGCTGATGTCCTTCAGTTTACCATTCCTCTTTGGAAGACCATACAGACCTATAAAACAGCAAAAGATGAAAAAAGTTTTATTGATAACAAATGATAAATCTTCAAAAGAATTCCTCTAAGAGGCACTTAATACAAGAGGGACAGTGTGAATCTTCAAAAGAATTCCTCTAAGAGGCACTTAATACAAGAGGGACAGTGTGAATGGAATGGAATGTGTGCACTGATGCTGCTACCAAATATATTTGCAAAGATGTGGTGTCTTTCAACACTATTTAAAAGCAACATTCAGAGATGTCTTAACCACACCTGACCGCCAGTATGAGGTTGACCTATCTTTTCTCGTAAAATGTCTGGTGTAAATGGTATCACCAGTGTTATTAAGACTTTATTAAGGAAAAATTATCCGATCATTTTCAGTTTGTTCATTTTCATGATGAATCATCTCTACGTACTAAATTTGTTTTGGAGTACCACAAGGTTCTGTGCTCGGACCAATTCTGTTCTTTTTATATATCCTTCCCTTAGGTAACATCATTAGAAATCACTCTGTAAATCTATGTGGATGATACACAACTGTATTTATCGATAAAGCCAGAAGAAACGGATCAATTAACTAAACTTCAAAAATGCCTTAAAGCAGAGATCTTCAACAGGGGGTCCGCGACCCCTAGGGGGTCCGCAGAGGTACTGCAGAGGGGTTGTGACATTTTTGGTTGATTAGACAATTTTTTATATTTTTTCCCCCACAAATTATACTGTCTTTAAATACACATTAACATTAATCCAACATATTGTAGCAAATGGATAAATGGAAGCAGAAGATGTTATCTTTCAGTCAGAAATAAACACATTCAGCTGCACACAGGAGCTCTCTCAAACTGGGCACCGGTTGACTCACAGCCCCTATCACTGCTGTGCCAATCACACGGCCGCTTATTACATGCTGGCTCTGTCAGGTTCCCCGTGATTGGCCGAGAGCCTATTTAGTCCCCAGTAGTGTTGTCAAAAAAATCTATTCTCAGATTAGTATCGATACTAAAACTTAGTATCGATTTAGATATCAACTTGCATGGGTAATGATACTGAAAGTGCCATCCTTTGATCTGCCGGTTCGCACAAATATCAGCCGACTCTGACCATATCACACAAGCACAGCTGCAGACAGGCAGCCTCTCACCTCACAGCAGCAGCCCAGACCTGGACGCACACACACATGCGACGTGAACATAGCAAGTGCAAGCGGTTCGAGTCCGAGTCCATCGCGACCAGTTGTGGTCGAAAATGTTAAAAGCAAGATTGCTGTGTGGAAATATTTTGGATACGAAGCAAATGATCAGGGAAAGCTGAAAGACGTTGACATGCCCATTAAAGCAATGCTACAAAGTGGTCACCACCAAGTCAAGTAACGCCACTGACTTGGCCAAGCATTTGAAAGACCGGCACTCCGAGCTGTACGAGGAGTATCGATAGGTTAGTAAAGCTCCTGTTTAAACATGTAAATCAGGCCTATTCAATTAGCGGCCCAGAAGCAACCTCTGAGTGGCACGGGCAGCGATCGGTACCGAGACCCAGTATTAAACGGCCCGAGGCAAATTTAATCAAGACCATAATATAGTAAGCTCTGACGTTATTGGCTCTTACTTTTTGAAGTTTTGGTTTCACTCACACACACACACACACACACACACACACACACACACACGGCTGCGGCTTCATTTTCCAACCCGAGTGAGACAATTATAACTGATCCCGGCCCGAACCTGCAGCACGGCACTGTGTACAATGTCAATCGAGTGGAGCCTGTGTTGCGTTCAGGCATTGTCACGTAAATAACAAATTCCAGCAGTAGGCCATAGCACAATAGCACAACACTGCTGCTGCCGCTGCATGCCGCCATTTTTTTGTTTTAACCGACGCATCAACGCTAATAATTGGCGACGTATTTACATAGTCAATGGCCTCAACGACGTCAACGCATTGCCCCAGCCCTAACAACTACCATATATTAATTAGGGCTGGGAAAGTTAACGCGTTATTAACGCGTTAACTTTGAACCGCGCATTGAACTGCGCATGAGCGCGCATGAACCGGAAAAGAAAAGCACTGCAGGGACAGAAAATGGAGGAAGATACACAGCTCTTAAGTGGACATTTTCATTTTAAATCTCTCCCGGACGGTGGAGTTGATAAAAGTCAGGTTATCTGTAACCACTGCAAAGCTGAGCTGTCTTATCATCGAAGTACTTCGAGTCTGAAGTACCATATAAACGCTTGGCACACCGCTGATGTCGACAAACCACCCTCCCAAAACAGCGGAGGGAGGCTCCGACAGACTACGTTGGATGCAGCTTGTGGGAGAAGTATCGATAAACAAAAACGTGACAAGGTAACAAATGCCATGGCGAAGTGGATAGCTAGAAACTGCAGGCCGATGAGTATTGTGGAAGATGTCGGTCTGAGAGACATTCTTCGGATCGCAAGGAATGACTACACGTATGAGCTTCCTTCAAGACGTGCCATCACAACAAGAATACACGAGCTGTATGAAAAAGAGAGGGCTACAAAAGCGACAGAATTGCAAAGCACGCCAACTGTTACTCTCACTGGTGACTACTGGACCTCACTAGGTAACCACAATTACCTCAGTGTTACAGTGCATTATATTGATGAACAGTGGGAACTGCAATCACATGCCCTGACTGTAATGAACACCGAAGAGAGACATTTTGCTGAAACATGCGGCGAACATTTCATGCAAATTGCACAGCAGTGGAATGTTTCCGATAAAGTCAGCACATTCAGCACAGATAGTGCAAGAAATATGATCGCTGCTCCCAGACATCTGCCTTTTGAACACGTCCCCTGCGTCACGCACAGTCTCCAGCGCTCTATCACACACTTGGCCCATGCCAAATGTCTCACTTGTGGGACAATGAAGTTCATCTTATCTTATCTTTGCAGAACAGTGCATTTGACAATGTCTTAGCCAAATGCAGAAAAGTTGTGGGCCACTTCAAACACAGTCCAGTGAATGCTGCAGAGTTAGAAAAAAAACAAATTCAACATGGTCAAAAGAAGGAATCGCTTATACAAGACGTTCCGACCAGATGGAATTCCACGGTGGACAGAATTAAAAGCGTCTGCAGAAACGAACAGCCACTGAGGGATGTCCTTGCCACACACAACACCAACGTTGCCATGCCAACCGCAGCTGAAATGGACAAGCTGCAGAAACTGGAAACAGTACTGGATGCATGCAGGTAAATTTTAGGTCTTATATTTCTTGTGTGTGTGTGTGTGTGTGTGTGTGTGTGTGTGTGTGTGTGTGTGTGTGTGTGAGTGAAACCAAAACTTCAAAAAGTAAGAGCCAATAACTAATGTAGAGGACTTTTAGTGTGTATTTGCAAATAGTGAATGCAATTAAACTACAATAGTTTTTGTGTGTGTAAGTGGATGTAATACATTTCAACTACAATTGTTTGCGGGTCATATTGTACACAAGCAGAGAGTTTCTCTATCATCTGAAAATGTAAATGGCCTTGTGTGTCTTAGCAACTGGCTTGGTACAGAGTAAGAAAATGTAAAGTCAGGAATGGATAAATGTGAAGTTAATTTTGTCATGGTTTAACTACTCAGCCTGCATCGCTGATTCCTCAAAGGAAATCCTGTACATCAAACATGGACTTCACAGACTAAAAAATCCACTGCAAAGTAAATCCCAGCTGTGTACTATAATAATTTTGTGCTAAATCACTTTACCTCACTATAGCACGGACACTTGCTACTGAATATTGACGATTCCTGCTGCTAGTTGATAAAAAGGAAAATTGTTCTTGTTGCTACCTCATAAAGGAAAATTGTTCTTGTTGCTACCTCATAAAGGAAAAATGTTCTTGTTGCTACCTCATGAAGGAAAAATGTTCTTGTTGCTACCTTGAAAAGGGAAAATGTTTCTGTTGGTACAGTAGTATCTGGTAAAAGAAGGATGAAAAACTGATTTATTGAAGGACTGACACTTTATGTTGGCACCAGTTTTAAGTTCCTAAAATATTTCCTTGCTGTTGCTCTCAAGCAAGGTGCCTGTTTAATCTTGTTATGAACCTGGCTCTGACTTTGAGGAAAACTTGTTTTTCAATAACAAACGAGATAAAACGTTAATGCCCTGGCAGTGGCCACAAATAACTTTGGTATTATATTTGATTTTATATTTGTTATTTATTTAGATATTTATTTTGAGTTGAGATTTCTAAGAAATATTTTGTTGACTGCTACCATTTCGTGGTACTGACTGTACCATTTCATTTCAGAATAAAAATGTTTAATACACTACCTCTGAATTCATTATTAAATTTTGAGCATAAAAATGTTTTTTTTAAAATGCGATTAATCGTGATTAAAAATTTTAATCGTTGCCCAGCACTAATATTAATATATCCCTACAACATATTGTACCACAATATCATATCATTAGTCATACTTCTACTGTTATTATACACATATGATTATTGTCATATATATATATGTACTATCAGATATTAATATATACTTTCAACATATTGTACCACAATAGCCGTAATTATTATTGTAATATTATTACTTAAATTAATGTTGTTGTAAGCCATTATCATTACTGTCTGTCCTGCATCTCTCTCTCTCTTTGTCTCTCTTCATATATTATTTTGTCATATAGATTACTGTTAATTTATCATGTTGATCTGTTCTGTATGACATCTATTGCACGTCTGTCCGTCCTGGAAGAGGGACCCCTCCTCAGTTGCTCTTCCTGAGGTTTCTACCACCTTTTTTTTCCCCTTTAAAGGTTTTTTTGGGGGGGAGCTTTTCCTCATCCGCAGTGAGGGTCCTAAGGTCAGAGGGATATCGTATGCTGTAAAGCCCTCTGAGGCAAATTGTTATTTGTAATATTGGGCTTTATAAATAAAATTGATTGATTGATTGATTGATTGTTTGATTGATTGATTGATTGATAGGGACCCAATACTCTGGGCAACCTTTGAAGCTCTATAATCTCAAGCAATTATCAGAACCTCTGTCTTATCTGTGTTTAATTGTAAGTGGGTTTTTTTTTTACATCCAGTCCTTGATGGCAATTGTGCAGTTGTGAAGAGACACCCACCCACTGTCTGAGCCTTTCAATCATGATACTGTGATCTACAGTACTGAAAGCCCTGCCAAGATCCAATGGCACCAAAACAGAACATTCGCCCACATCTGAGGACATCATTAGGTCATTTGAGACTCTAAGAGCTGTTTAGGTGCAATGCCCCTGACAGAAACCTGCTTCAGAAGACAATACTACATTTGGGTCAAAAGCTGCAGAAAATTTTTTGGCAGTTGTGTTGATCTGCAGTGATCTGTAAGATGTTCTCTGTCCTCATCTCCGAGTGTGTGCATGTGTTGCAGTGTGATTGGTTGTTGCAAGGCAGGTGGTGAGTGCTGATTGGGCTGGCTGAAGAAGATTGCTGTTGCCGGATTGGCCCACTGTGAGACAGAGGGTTTTTAAACCATCAGCTGACAGAAGCTCTTCCCTCCTTTCACCCTTCCACAACCAACAAAGCCAGTACTTAGACTGTGTTTTGTACTATTGTGTGTGAGTACCTGCAGGCAAAAACTTATGATCTGGTAAACTAGTGTGTTTTTTTGATAACCTGTTAAATAGGATAGGTATTTGATCAGTTATGGAGTAGGTGAGTTGAGTTTTGTTTAGGAGTTTACTGTGCAGAATTACTAGTAGTATTATTTTGTTGAGCACTGTATAAAGAGCACGTTAAACAGTTTTAGTAAGAATGTGAAGCCCTTTTTGTTTGGCATTGCCATGTTCTTTTCACTTGTTTTGGATGGTAGAAGTTTAGGTTAGGAAACTGTCTTTTGTTTCACTTTTCTTTATTGCTTGGTAAGTTTAGGGACCATTGGTATATTTTTGTTTTTCTGTTTTGGGCACTGCTCACTTCTGAAGAAAAATAAACTGCTTTCTTTGTTATTCAAAGCACTGTGTAACTGACCTTTCTTGGGAGTGGGAAGAGTGGGGGAGTCACATCATGTTATGTCTAGGTTCCCCTAGACCAGGGACATAATAGATGACTTAAAATGTGAGAGCACTTTAAATGTTTACCAGGCAGAGAGTCAATGTTAAAAGATAGTGTTGGGATTCACAGGACCACAGATGATTTGTCATTTGGTAAAATCTAAACTGGACATTTAAAGGCTTCCTTCTCTGCATGCTCTTTGTTCTCCAAAGACAGCTATTTGACACCCATCTCCAGGATGTCTCACCTCACACCTCTGTGAGATACAAGTCTCACAACTTGATTGGACAGGACTTTTGCAGTGAAATGTGACTCTGTGATGTCACAGGCTTCTGTAGAAGGTCTGCTCCCTTCAGACAGTCCGCTCTCTTACTCAGGAACTGCGGAGCAGCCCACACCTCTTTCCTACTGGGCCTGGAAAAGCCCAGATGCTCAGGCCCTTGCTCCTTGCCCTGAACCATCAAAGGTGGGGCAATTGCTAAGAGACTCTCCTTTTCCTGGACCACGACTTGCCCACGCTCAAGGCTGAGGCAAACCTGAACCAGAGAAGTTAGACTTGCAAGCACAAGGTTTGCAACTAGCTTTCCAGCAACAAGGAACTAAGTGAGTTAGCACCCAGCGTCTAACTCCGCAAGAACCCCGAGCAACTGGCTTCCTCGGATCAGAACCTTTGGAACAAGGACACAGCAAAGACTGCAGCTGGAACC
>NC_065518.1:38026522-38033449 GCF_006386435.1 Epinephelus moara | reverse complement strand
ATATATATATATATATATATACACACATATACATATGCATATATATATATATATATACATATACACATATATATATATATATATATATATATATATACATACATACATACATACATACATACATACACATATATAAACATACATATATATATATATATACACACACACACATACATGAATTATCTGGTCAGCCATCTAATACAAAATGACAATAACACACTGACTAGAAGAGCCTTAAATCACACATGGACAACAGACAGACCACCAGGTTACTGTCCTGCCTTGTTTGCAAAATGGCTCACTGACAGAAGTTTTAGCAAATAAATGTTGGCTTGGTCAGAAGGTTGTCGGTGCCTGTTGGGGCGGCAACCGAAGAACCCGCTGGTGGACACCAGCGGTGAGGGAGGCCATCAGGCTGAAGAAGGAGGCCTTTCGGGTCTGGCTGGCCCAGGGGTCTCCTGAAGCAGCAGACAAGTACCGGTTGGCCAGAAGGGCTGCAGCTGTGGCGGTCGCTGAAGCAAAAACCCGGGTGTGGGAGGAGTTCGGGGAGGCTATGGAGAAGGACTTTCGGTTGGCCTCAAGGAAGTTCTGGCAGACCGTTAACCGACTCAGGAAGGGAAAGCAGGGCTTGTCTCAGGCTGTGCTCAGCAGAGAGGGAAAACTGCTGACCCGAACTGGGGACATTGTCAGGAGGTGGAAGGAGCACTTGGAGGACCTCCTGAACCCGGCCATCACGTACACTGGGAACGAGGCAGAGCCTGAGGACTCGGGGGAACTCTCGCCCATATCCCTGGCGGAGGTCACTGAGGTAGTTAATAAGCTCCCCAGTGGCAAGGTGCCGGGTGTGGATGAGATTCGCCCTGAGATGCTGAAGGTTCTGAGCACTGTTGGGCTGTCTTGGCTGACACACCTGTTCAGTGTCGCGTGGAGGTCGGGTACGGTGCCTGCAGAGTGGCAGACCGGGGTGGTGGTCCCCATCTTCAAAAAAGGGGACCGGAGGGTGTGCTCCAACTATCGGGGTATCACACTGCTCAGCCTCCAATGCGGATTCCATCCTGGTCGTGGAACAGTGGACCAGCTCTTTACCCTTGCAAGGCTGCTGGAGGGGGCGTGGGAGTGGAGTTTGCCTATCCAGTCTACATGTGCTTTGTGGACCTGGAGAAGGCTTACGACCGCGTCCCTCGAGGGGTCTTGTGGGGGGTACTACAGGTCTGCTCTGCAGCAGCAAACTGAATGATGCTGATTTACATGAGAATTCATGTAAAAAGGAGGTTGAACCACAGACATAAATTACAAAAAGCCTGTAAAGCATTTTAATAAATTAACCATAATCATTATTAAAACAATTAGAGACTGAGAACAAACTGATATTCGAGTCTGATAATATTTTAATAAATCGACATCATATCGGACATCATCGTCGTATCATGTTTCTGTGACTTCCTGTACGGACTTAAGGCTGCCGGAAACTGTCAGGCTGAATCCAAATGACTTCACCCCACTTGCAGACTCGCTAACTTTGTGAACGCTAAGTCTGGGAGGGCTGAGGGCTGTCCAAAGCTATAATTCATTCAGTCCACGAAGGGCCTCAAGCAGACTTTCTGCAGACTTCCAGAGAGTCCGCTTGGGGTGCAGACTTCAGCAGACTTCACTGATTTAATAACCCACAATTCATTGCAATGTGGGATGAGACATTGTGGGTTTTTCAACTGTCGAAAAAAGAAAAAACAAAAAAAAAAAAGAAAAACGTATGAATGTGTAAAATACTTATTGATGGTGATTGATAGTGATTCAAATGTTACTTGAATTGTGTAGGCCAGAAATAATATTCAACCACATCATGATACATAAATATGTAGAAGTATAGGCTGTAGAGGAAATGAAAATTCATTTTATTATTGCAGCCTATCAGGTTGCACAGTGTAATAGGCTAAAAAAAATTGGTTGAAAAACAACAAAATAAAGTCTTTTAATGTCAGTAATACCCAACTTACTGAGTTTTTGTCCTGTCCTTATTTACAAACATTTCTGTTTTTTGAAAGCGTGTAGCCTGTATGCTATATAGAGATGTATTAATACATTTTTTGTTCAGACACAAAAAAGGCTATACATGGGATTTATATCTTGTTATCTGCAGGGACAGATGAGTAGGCACCATTCTTCAACTTATATGACATATACCAATCAGCCAAAACATTAAAACCATTGGCGGGTTAAGTGAATAACACTTAATACCTGGTCTGCACTGGTGTTTAGTTGGGTGGAGCATTTCAGGTGGCATCCATGTGAATGTTAGAGCCCAAGGTTTCCCAACAGAACATTGCATTGTAACAAGATGATCAATGTTTACATCACCTGTCAGTGGTTTTAATGTTTTGGCTGATCAGTGATCAGTGTATATAAATATGACAGCAGCAATAGGTGAAGTTTTCCGCAGCAACAAGTAAAACGGTCTCGAGGGATGTCTATCAGCTGCTTGCAGTCTCTGGCCTCACATACTTTACGTGATGACAGTAAATACGTCACACTGCGTACAACTGAAGTCCACAAGGGCACAGTCTGCAAGTCCAGAGGTTGGACATTTGGATTCAGCCTCCAACTTGACCACAGCTTGTTGTCACCACTTCCTTCTGCAGCCGCCTGATCTCGTCCACTTTCCAGACGAGGCACAGTTCATCTTGAATGAGCTTACTGATGAGTGTAGATGACGCTATCCTGGCAGTTAACTAATTGCTCACTCCCGGACTTTCCCTCTCACACACACATTGGCCTACACTGGCGGACTCGCTCCCTCGTTATACAACACCCAAAAAAAAAAAAAAAAAAAAACTCCTGCAAATTTGTGGGTCCCACACAAGCAAGTAGTTGTAAAAAAACAAAGAAAAAACCTCTCACTGACTCCTAAAATGGTCGCAAATGAGACCATTTGGTCGCAGTCTGGAGCCCTGCTGACGGACATAACAATCACCATTAACTTACCAATCAATCAATCAATCAAATCTGCCAGTCTTTGTTTCATGGCGCACAGAAATGCATTCTGACCACAAACAATCAATCAGATTTATGAGGGTTTTACCTGGTGTCCACCGCCGGTCATCCTCTGTCACCATGTCCACACCATTAATGAGGTTTTCCCAGAATTCCTCCAGATTGTTGGACTCGGGCAAACGGCCCGATATTCCTGCTATAACTATGTCATCCATGCTGAATTACTGTGAACAGAGAGAGAGAGAGAGAGAGAGAGAGAGAGAGAGAGAGAGAGAGAGAGAGAGAGGAGAGAGAGAGAGAGAGAGAGAGAGAGAGAGAGAGAGAGAGGGAGATGCGTCAACAAGAAGAGCAGTACACATTTTACACATACTGTGATGAACGTCATCAATACAACATCAGCTGATCCAAGTCCTCAACTCAACTAGGCCTTGGTTAAACCTCTGCAGCTAGGGCTGTAACAATAACCACATCACGGCAGGACTGCAGTCACTTGAAAAAGTGACACTAATTGAAGGCGCAACTTTGGCCCCTCTGTCTTCTGTCAGTCACCAGTCGCCTTCAGCACTATCTGATTAGTTCCATGTCACGAGTTATAGCCAAGGCTGCCACAGACAGCAAAGACAAAGACTGGAGCTTCTCCGGTAAGTGAGCTGAACTGTGTGTCCAACATAACACAGCAGATATTACTGAGGTTATTATGAACATCACCATATCTTTACTGAAGTTGCAAAAAAGACCCTAAGTTTCTTCTAGTGACATTCTGCTGTTAGTAGTAGTAGTGAGTAATAGCAGTTAGTGGATGTAACTGTGGCGGTAATTCAATCGTATTAATACACAAAACATATTGGAGAATTGAAGCATGAATGTAATGTGTGTTGCCGTTGACTGGCAGGTTTGGGAATGAGGAGTCACTCTGAGAATGCATGAAAGCTCTCACAGCAGACAATGTAGTCTGCTGATAGACTATTGTGTATACATGAGTGAGCATATCCATGCTGTATTTTGTGTGTGTGTGTGTGTACGTGTATGTGTGTCTTGGTCTTTGTTCCTTGTTTCTAGGTCAGGCCTTTTAATGTCAGCAGGGCCTGACCAATCAAACAACAGGCTAGCTGCCTGGTAACAGAGCACAATCTACATTAAAGAATGTCACCACCTCAATGTAGAGCAGTCATCCTGCAATCATACTCCATACTAGGTATATATATACACACACATATATGTATATATATATATATATATATATATATGTATATATGTGTGTGTGTGTGTGTGTGTGTGTTCAAAGCCTGGGCAGGAAGGGGGCAAACACTTTTTCACACCACTGTATATGTATATATACATATACATATAATATACATATAATATATGTATATATGTATATATACATATACAGTGGTGTGAAAAAGTGTTTGCCCCCTTCCTGATTTAGTGCTGAGTCCTTGGAACAGGGACTGAATACTGTGCAGAAACGGGTGCCTAGGCTTTGAATACTGCAGGCGAGTAGGAGGCCGGCATATTCTAGTGGGACGTCGGACTGGCGGTTCAGATTCTGGGCTGGAGAGTACAGGTTCTGGCTGAGAGGAGGCGTTTTCCTCTGGTGGATCCGAGTCAACAGCAGGATCTGAGTCAGTTTCAACTGGGGGTTCTGCATCCTCATCCAGCTCAATCGATTCTAGCTCAGGTTCAAGATCAGCAGTGGGTTCTGGTCCAGACTCCATTTCCCTGTCCACTCCAACCGGTTCCTCTTCAGTAAAGCCCTGTGGACGCTGGCCAGGCGGAATCACAGGAACTGGAACAACTGCAGGTGCTGGAACAGGTAAGTCAATGACTGTTGTGAATCGGGTAGGACTGGAGCCAGAGTTATCAGGTAAGAAGAATTCTTGCAGATCAGGATCTTCAGGATCTGGAAGGTCTGTGCTTTCTGGAGTCACTGGAGTCGATGACGTCACTGATGTTTGTTTTGTTTCGTCTGAGTTGCTGGCTGGTGACAAGTAGCCACAAGGCAGCAGCAGATCACGGTGGAGGGTTCTGATGGGACGGTCTTTGGTTTCTGGCTTGACGGTGTACACCGGAAGAGTGCCGGCTTTCTTCTGGACGATACACACATCTGGCTCCCATCGGTCTGCGAGCTTGTGCTTGCCTCGTAGTCTGACGTTTCTGACCAGAACTCTGTCCCCAACAGAGAGATCTGAGGCAGTGACTTGCTTGTCGAATCTGAGCTTGTTTCGTCCCATGACCTTCGCTGAGTTCTCAGTTGCAATCTTGTAACTTTCCTCAAGATGTGATTTTAGCTTTTCCACATACTGTGAGTGAGATGTAGACGTTTTCTCAGACACAGGCAGTCCAAAAGCAAGGTCAACAGGAAGGCGTGGTTGTCGACCAAACATCAGTTCATATGGTCAGTAACCAGTGAAGTCATTTCGAGTACAGTTGTAAGCGTGTACCAGTGGCTTGATGAAATCTTTCCAGTGAGTTTTGTCTTGAGCTTGTAGAATGCCCAACAGGGTTGCCACGTGGATGGTAAGGGGTGGTCCTGATTTTGTGGATTCCAGCCATTTGACACAGTTCTTTGATGGTGTGCGATTCGAAATCGGGCCCTTGATCGCTGTGGAGTCGTTCTGGGATCCCATAGTGGACCAGGTAGTTGTCCCATAGGGCTTTTGCCACTGTCTTGGTTCTTTGATTCGAGGTTGGCACTGCTACAGCGTACCTTGTTAAGTGATCCGTTATGACAAGGACATCATTGGTGTCACTCCGATCTGGTTCTATTGACAAGAAGTCCATGCAGATGAGTTCGAGCGGTCTTGACGTTTTGATGTTGACCAGGGGTGCAGCTTTTTCAGGTTGTGCTTTTCTTCAGATGCATCTCTCACATGTCTTGATTTTATGGCAGACATCAGCTGACATTCGTGGCCAGAAGAACCTGACAAGGTCCAGTGTTCTCTCTGTGCCCAAATGGCCCATTTGATCATGCAGCTGGAAGAGGACCCCAGGCCGACACTCCTCTGGAAGGACGAGTTGGTAAGTAGGCTCACCTCCGATGTTCCTCTTCCTAACGAGAACATTTTTATGGAGCTCCAGACGTGTAAGCTCTTGCAGGAGTAATGGCAGGCCGGGGAGCTGTTCCCTCAGAGATGGTGGCGGAGTTCCTCCTCTCTCCAGTTGAGCAATGATATGCTGGATGACTGGATCAGCTTGTTGTTTGGCAGCAATCTCAGCATCAGAGAGGGATGGCACAACAGGCGAAGAGAACTGCAGATCGTTCACAAAACTGTCTGGCAGGCTGTCAGTGTTGATGGAGAGCGTTTGCACGAGAGCAGCGACTTGATCACAGTCAGGTGAGCTATACATCAGTTGTCTGTCACATACTGCTTGGACTGAGTGCTGGTCAATAGATACACAGGTTGGGTCTTCAAGATGTTGTTCTGTGAATCTCTATATTCTCTCTCGTTCCTTCTGAGACATGGCGTCCTCCATTTGTTCAGCATGAGGTCGCCGAGAGAGTCTGTCGGCATCAGTGTTTAACTTCCCAGCTCGGTAGATGATCTTAAAAGTAAAGGTTGAACGAGCGGAAAGCCACCTGTAGCTTGTAGCATCTAATTTTGCAGAAGTGAGCAAATACGTCAATGGATTGCTATCTGTGACCACAGTGAAATTAGATCCGTACAAATAGTCATTGAACTTCTCGGTTACTGCCCATTTGAGCGCCAAGAACTCAAGTTTATGGGTGGAGTATCGACTTTCACTGCGTGACAGGCCTCTGCTGGTGTATGCAACCACTCTGTTTCGTCCATCATGTTCTTGGTACAAGACTGCGCCAAGACCAGTAGAGCTAGCATCCGTGTTCAAATCGTAGGGTTTTCTTGGGTCTGCAAAGGCAAGGACCGGGGCTGTAGTGAGCTTCGGGATGATCTCTTCAAAGGCTTGCTGGCAAGCAGA
>NC_065518.1:37987101-38026022 GCF_006386435.1 Epinephelus moara | reverse complement strand
TTTCTCTTCGACCAGGCTAGGGTTCGGCTGACTTGAACAGTTGGGAGAGATGTGACCATCTTGTCCGCACTTAAAAGAAAACCAGGGCTTTGGCTTGTTGGTTGCTTGGCTAGGTTTTGGTTTTTGTTTATTCTGCTGATGTTCTGGTTTAGCAGAGGGGGAGTTCTTCGACAGCAGGGCGGACATCTGGCTCTGAAGTTTTAACATTTGCTTCCTCAGGTCTTCAATAGCACTTACATCTGAGGAATGGCCACATGCGCATGCACTGGTGCTATGAGTTTGAAGGTTAGCACGGTGCTTGACTGTTGGAATATGCTTCTTCATCAACGTTTCTTTTGCCAACTGCCTGTCTTCTTCTGTTCTTAGCATGAATAGCAGTTCTGAGAATAGTGGTGGTTGGTCTTTCTTCTGTTCTAATTGCAGTTTATTTATGACTGTGTTGTCCCAGCAACCTCTGCAAAATTGCTTTAGCAGGTACTTGTTTGTTTCAGCTGCTGGAACCCCACCACGCTTCACCACTGTGCTGAGAGTAAGCTGGAGCCTCTGCAGATATGCAGATGGTCGTTCCCCATGGTCTTGAAGAGTATTAAGAAATTTGGCAAATAACTCTTCCCCGTCTTCAACAGTGGCGTAAGCAGAATCAAGAACATGCAGAAAAGTAGCAGGCAATGCATTAGGTCCCAAACTCTTCACCAGGTCAGCAGCTGGGGGAAGTAGGCTTTCCAGAATGCGTCTTGTGATATGCAATGGTACAAGGCTTGGATCTGCGTTCAAAAGTTCAATTTGAGACCTCCAGGAATCATAATCTGCTTCGTGTTGTGGTTTTGGAAGCTTCCCTGAGAAGGTGCGTAGTCGGAGTGAAGACAGAGGTTGAATATTTACATCATCTCTGCGCACAATATGCTCAACTACAACTCTTTGTACCTCAGGGGGGGTCAAGTCATTTCCAGCAAGCGAAATTCTCGGTCCCAGATTTACAGGTGGATTTGGCTGGGGTTGAGGTTCTTGCTGGTCAGTGGAGGAATGACCCACTTGCTGTGAGGAAAGTACCTCAACAGTGTCTTCCTCTTCATACTCCTCTCCAGTAGCCGCTATTCCCAAATGTGCACTTATTTGGTCAAAGACTCCCTTCAAGACGTTGTCGAAGGATTGGCCACTCTGCTGGGAAAGACGTCTCAGCACTTGGAGGTAGTCAGGGGATGGGGTAGTCCCCACTGTGACTGTGGCAGCGCGCTCACTCGAAAGTAATGAAACAACAAATTCAACGTCTGCAGCTACACAAGATGTGTAAGTATATGGCAAATGTGGTTTTAGCTGTGCCAAGGCAGCAGCGTTAATAAATTCGACGGCCAGATTTTTATAAAATGGACTTTCACGTTCTGTAACAGTAAACGATGTTTTAAGTTCACCGTAACTACGTAAATGATCAATAATCTCATTTTCTGCTTGAGTATTTGTTACACCAGTAATAATAACAGAATGAGCAACATTGATACCAAGTTCCTCAAAGGGATCCATATTTCAACTCACCCTTTTTCCCTTAAATGTAACACATCGGTAAGTACATACAGACACAAAGACATTCACAATAACAGTCTCCTGGCTACCTCGCCACAGATGTAACACATATGGGCTAGGCGGTTGACTACGGCTACAATAGCAGCAACAGAAGTCTGTTCTTTAGAGGAGCCTGGATTGTGAATGAATGGATGAGACAGTAGTGCAGTTTGAGTGTCTGTATTCAGAGAATATTTAAAAAAAACAACCAATACAAACAATACACCATTCCAATAAAAAAAAAAAGGATTACCCACAATAAATCAAATGTTCTGTTGTTCACAATAAAGTTCTCAAGGAAAAACGTTCAGTTCATATCCTTTTAATCCAAAAAGGTTTGTCCAGATCGGTAGGTGTGAGACTTTGTCCTACCGGTTCGTTGATCTAGCTCGCCATGTGAGTTGAGATGAATGGATCAAGGTCCATGAGAAGGAAATCCAAAGTTGGTCAAAAAAAAAACCTGACCTTCGAACCGAGTGGTCAGAGCTGAGCTTCCATGCGCGGTCCGACAGGAAATCCGCGGAGTTTTCCAAATGGAGTATTGAACGGGTTGAGTTCAATAACGACTCAGCGGCTGACGGTTTCAAATGATCAATTCAGAGAGCTCCAGTCACATGTTTGAGACGCTGACAGTAACATGCCCAGTCACAGTGGAGACGGAGGAGGAAGTGAACTCCGTGACCCGTGATTCAAAGGAAGTTTGGGGTCACGGGAAGTGGGCCCGCAAAATAAATAAATAAATAAATAAATAAAATGAATAACTAAATGCGGGTTACATACATATATATATATATATATATATATATATATATATGTAGATTTATATAATTTCAATTTGTAATATTAATAATTTATTAATAAGCTTGCTGGCAAAACTGCCCAACATTCGCAGGAAATCTGGCAGTGTAAAAGGGGCTAAAGTTTTCCTTTGCGGAAAAAATTTGCAGTTGGAATAAAAGGTAATAAATCATAATATATCGCATTATATTTTATTGCAGTACATTTCATATCATAGTAGAATCGTATCATGACCTAAGTATTGTGATAATATCGTATCATGGGTCCTCTGGTGATTCACGCCTCTAAAAATTATCCCAATTGATAAATAGCAGAACAGGTAAATTTACGGTTAACTATCCCTTTCAGACACTTTTGAAGAACACGGCCCAAGTAGAGACAGGATAGTCACGGTTTGACAGGCTGACCTGGTTCTTTCTGTGGCTCAGTAGCTGAAGGGATTTTGACTCTAGAATATACTGGCCTGGGATTAGACCTAATGTAGCACCCTCAGTACAATATCTAGCCTTACCTGACCCATATTACACATTAACACTCTGCACATGACCAAAGCCAGTAAGAGACTATCTGCTAACAGCAGGCTGGGCTGGTCAACACGCACACTGCACAGTTACTTAGTACTCTATGAACTGGGTCTGCCCCACCGCTGCCTCATGCTGTACTGGACATAATTCCAAACGATATTCAACAAGGATGACTGTCTGCATGTTCTCTTAAGTCATCCCTTACAGCATTCTGAACAGCATTGCTATTCTGGATAATAGACTGCTTAGCTCATCCAGCAGCACCACACAACAAGACCTGACATGATCCTTTTCCTCTACATGAAGAGGACAAACTTGTTCCTGGTTTGTAGAGAGGCCTTGTTCTGCCTGACATGAGAGGACACAGGTGCACTGCATGACACAATTGAGCAGCTAAAATCCAGTCATGCACTGTGACGTATAAAAATGATTCATCATCAGATCTCAACCCAGTTGAACACCTATGGGAGATTTTTGACTGATGTCATACAGCACTCTCCACCATAATCATCAAAGCACCAGCTGAGGGGTTATCTCCAGTAGAGCTCCACAGATCTGGAGGATCAATGCCAAGGTGTAGTGAAGCTGTTGTGACCTAATAGCTTACTTAAGACACTTTATGTCGGTTTTCCTTTAATTTGTCTTGCGTCAGTAACTTACTTTGTTAGTTCTGATGCTTTGCTGTTTAATTTGTGATCAACACTTTCTAATCAGTTTATGACATCTGAGCCTCACAGACAAGCCAAGTTGATCATGTGGTTGGAAAGGAAGATGGTTGCCTGTCAGTGTCCTTTCATCATCAGCCCTCTCCACCACACACTCAGCAAATTCCTCAACCATATGTAAAAGTCAGCAAACTACACTGAATTTATTCTTGCTTTTATGTACCCATTTTCTTTAACTTAAGTTTAACTTAACCATGTTGTAGTCACCAGTCAGTCACTACACAAGACGGAATATTAGATACTTATTCATCTCAATACAATACCCTTCATATGGCCCTACAGTAACTCACAGCAAGTAACAGCCCCCTTCAAATCAGAAGAAGGAAACAATGAGTTCACAATCAGGGCATGAAGAATGAATCTGCCATTCCCTCTCATTTCAATTTGTGCATCAAAGATTTAGGATGGCTGGTGGCCTCACTGACCTGCAAGTCATCACACTGGCAAAAGGCCTTCCTGTAAGGATAGTAAGGGACCGTTTGTTACTTATGAGGGAGGAGGGGGTGATGCAAAAAATGTGGTGGCATGTCAAATAATTTTTAAGCACTGAGAGTTACTTGTGTTTTTTATCTTGGCTTAGGGAAGGGGCATACACATTTAAATGGTTGCATTTTGTATTTGTTTTACTGCAGATTTTTATAGAAAACATGCCTTCCAAATCGTCCGCAGGTTATTTTGAAAGGCATACACCATATATCATAGTCAGAAACTGTTAAAATAGACATTATCTTTGGATTTTCAAACTTCCGAAGGTCTATAGACATATAATGTACGACAAACTCTTTAGTCAGAACAAAAAAAAAAAAACATATCCAAATCTGAGTTAAAATAGTTATATTTCATCAAAATCACTTTATTCTACATCTCATTCAAAATTTGGCCAAAAATAAACAACTTGCACAAACAAACCAGCATGCATGACAAGGGTTGCAACAGTATGAGATTTTCACAATATGATAACCATCTCAGAAAATATCACACTATCACAGTATTACAGAACTATTGTTTTTATCTGTTACAATGACCCTTAAAGAAATGAAAAATGGCTTCTTTTTTTAGCAAACCCTTTACTACTATAGTTTAAAGTTGAAACATTTTTTATTAATGTAAGTATGTCTAAAGAGTCTCCCTTTTATAAGTAACTTAAGATTCTCTGTTCAGTTTCACTTTTTTGCAATACCTTAGAAGAGCAATGTAATCAGTATGATGTGTTTATGGTATAAAAAGAGCAATGTAAACAGTATGATAACCATCATACTGTTTACGTTGCTGTTTTTATAACACAGTACACCTTGAAACAGGTATATCACTGCAACTCTGTGCACAATATGAGTGAAAACCTGAGGCAGTATCAACTCCAGGATTTCGTCTTTAGCTGCAAACTTTTAACCCTCAATCATCAAAGGGTATTATAAAAAAAAAAAAAAATCTATAGCAAATTTATGGTGTAGAAAGGGTCACACATTTTACGCCTCAAAAAGGCTCAAGGAAAAATATTTGTAGCTTCTAGGAGGGTCAAAATACATAATAATAAAAAATAATAATTACAAAAGGAAGTCACATCCCATTCACCCCCCTCCTCTGATAAGTAAAAAACGGTCCCTAATCATGGCTTATCATCAGTACAGTGCAGCCTACCAGTGCAGCATCTGACATCCACATCCTCAGTATTTTAATTACAGTACAATATTACAGAAGTGCGTTGAGGCAAAAATCTTCGGGTTATTTGTGTGTGTGTGTGTGTGTGGGTGTGGGTGTGGGTGTGTGTGTGTGTGTGTGTGTGTGTGTGTCAATTTATAGCGCTCTTCATTATCAAACACAACGCCTAACATTTTGAGAATTATGTAACATCAGAACTGCTGTAAAATAATTTTGATAACCAACATCTTTATCTCCATCCAGAGGCCACAGACAAACAATGGCAACCATTCTTATAAGTTACACCTCATGGAAGCTGCTGCCGATACGGGATGTAGCTAATGTAGTGCCGAATACAAGCGTAATTTAAGAAAAAAATGTTATATCATACTGTCAATTCAATTACTATTTACTTTTGGATATAACGCCGTCACAACCCGGTGTTATTAACAGCAATGACATGTAAAACAGGCAGATGTTTAGTGTTACCTATTGCTGATCTTCCGCACAAGAAATAAAGTCACACAAACTAGTGGTGACGACAACAACTGCTAATAATTGTTAGCGAAAGAAGCTTACCTGTGTCGTCCAGGTGCTGTTCCTCTGACTGTGGGGAGGAATGCCTGCCTCTGAGCTTTCACTCTCGATACGGATAACGTTAGCCTCCGTGTATCTTTGATGAATTTAAATGTCTCACATTGTGCCTAGCCACGCCACATGGCCTGACAGCTTGGCTTGGCCGTGCAGTCCAATGAGAGAAGAGGCAGGGCTCTCGGATCCAGCCAGTGATGGAGTAATTCGTTGAACGCCCGGTAGTCACAGAGAGAGAGAGAGACAAATAATGAGTCAGGGTTACTGGAGTTCAAGCTGATTCTCATCTCGGCCCCCACAGTCTGCTCCACCGCCCCGCCCCACAGGACGAGTTTTTTTTCTTAGGGTGGCGACGGCACGGCCCGCCCTACTCTCCCTCTGATTGGCCAGTACTTGTTTAGTTCGTTGGTTGGATTGGTTAATTTAGGCATCAGGGGTTAAGAATGCCAAAATAAGCCAATCAAAAGCCGTTTAAGGCAAAGACGGTGGGCTCCCAGTTAAACAAAATCTACCTGCAAGCCACAGCTGCATCAGACGACAGATGACGTGAAAAGTAGCTTGAAGATGAAACCGAAGTGTGGCGGTCGCCACATGTGACAACATTTAAATCAAATCAAAATGTAACTGTGCAGCTCTCAAGGGCTATTCCTTTGCATAATGTGTCTATTCTAAAACTTTAAAGGTGGATTCTTTTGGAAAGCATCCGACTTGTAGGCCTAATTCTCGGGTGTCATGATGGTATCGAGAAACATTGCACGGAAGCAATGATCAGGTAGAAACTTAATACTTTCCGTCTTGCGATGTGGGCGTCAATCTAGCAAGAGCTACCACCGCGTCCATGAAGCTGTATGGGCAAGGCGTTCCGCTGGGCCAACTGCTCACATCAGCATGCTAATGTTAATAATGATAAGTAACTGTTCTTTATTGAGGGTGTGACTGTTTTTTGTCTTATTTTGCTTTGTTTTGTTTGGGCGCCTAACTCCAAGAAGCCACAAATATTTTCCTAAAGCCTCTCAGAGTGACTTAGAGTTATAGGATTTTTTAAACTTACCCTTTGATGTTTGAAAAGTTAAAAGATTAGAGTTGAAGATGAAATCCTGGAGTTGAAAGAAGCCTCAGTTTTTAACTCGTCTTGCATGCTGGTTAGTTCGTGCAAGTGGTTTATTTTTGGCCAAATTTTAAATGCCATAAAGTGATTTTGATGAAATATCACTGCACACGATGTGTCCATGGACTGTCGGAAATATGAACACCCAATTATAATTTCTGTTTTGCAGTTTCTGGCTGTGATAAATTATGTAATTTTGGCCACTAAAACATGACTTCTGGAAGGCATGTTTTCTTTGGTATAATAAAAACACAACACAACCATTTAAATTAAGCCCATCACCTGAGCCAAAATGAAAAAATATACATACTTCCCCAGTGCTTATTAAATTATTTGACATGTTAAATGATTGGAATACACTGTTGGGAAAAATGAATAAGCTTTCTGTACAAAATTTGGTGCCATCCCTCCAAATTTTGACAAGATATTCAATGTTGTACTTAAGTAAAGTACTGTAACTTATTACATTTGATTAATTTTTGATGACTTTTCTAACAGATGTTTTAACTGGGCAGTAAAGCTGAAAAATGCTGGAAATACACTCTGCCAAAAGAAGCTGTTACACCAAATTATGTGACCCATCAGAATCAGTGACACAGCCCCTTTAGCCTGGCCCTAACCAAACAACAACTTAAAAAAGTAAGCACTTTTTTTAATGGAGTCTGGTACACGGTCAGAGCCTCTGGTTTTACCATGCATTCCAGCACAGCAAAAAGATGCAAAGGAACAGAGGGAATATTAAATTCTTCATATAAGCTTTTACCAAAAGGGGTATATTCAGATATTACCTCTTTGTAATCACCAACATTTTGAGTAATTGTAATTTATTTCATATTGTTTCTCAGTAACTGTAACAGATTAATTTCTTTTGTAATGTAATTAAGTAACTCCCTTGCATGTAACTAGTTTCTCCCCAACACTGAGCAAAACCACTGTGAAACCACCTAGTCAATTGGACTATCATCATTCAATATATTGTCAGAAAATGCCCCCTTCTTACCTGTTACGCTATCTGATGTCTCAGAAATCTGATTTCTCTTTATGGTGACTCTCTCCTCATACAGAAATAATGCTGCCACTCACAATCCACTCTTTGGTGATTCTGCACATGGGCTGTGAAGTATTTATATTAAACGTACCATGAAACAAAGTTCTATGAAACAACATGGGCTATAAATTCATTTGTATTAAACAATACATTTCCATAAAGCAAAGTATTTCTATAGTATTTTAAATTCAAATTTAATACATTATTTCATACATTATTAACAAATTTAATTTGTACACCAATGTGTTTGTCAGTCTATAAATAACATAGGGCTGCTTCTGTGGACCCGTCTGTCTGTTTCAGTATTGATCACAGGGTCAGTGTGCTCTGTTAAAGCTTATCTGGATACTACAGTAGGTCAGTAGGGAAGAAAAACTTCCCTGAGAACATCATGCTATCTGAAATTATGAACTCCAGTAACCCCAAGAAGTCACACGAGCTCTCCAGGTTACGTCATCATTTGGGACCCGCCTTTTAATCACCCTATCTCCGAACAGCACCCTCCCCTCTCTTGTGATTGGATGAAGCCTCATACCCTGCTTTGTGATTGGCCGACTGACATGTCATTCAGAATACTGTGGTGTGCCAGTCGCTTGTGCCGATGATGGTCTTTATGTCCATGTTAAGACATGTTCATGTATGATGTCATGTAATGTTCATGTATGAAGTTATGAAATGTTCATGTATGAAGATTCTCAGCCTGCTTTGTGAGGCTGAGAAGAAAAGGCAGAGAAATGTTTCAGAGTTTATTCATATCTATGATGCAGGCCCAAAGTGTTCAATATAATATATGATATGATATGATATAATATAATTGCTGATTGATGTGAACATAAAGCACATCTTTATTGTGTGTTCTGCATCATCAGTTACACTGGTTGCTTCAAAAATATTTTTATTAAAGTAAGAACATATTTATAACAGAGCAGAAGTCATTACCCAAACATTACAAAATAAAATGGTATCTAATCATGCTGTTTAGCAAATAATTATCTGTTGCTGTTAAGCAACCCATGAAAAAAAGGCGAGTTTACTACAATGTAATAATACATACATATTCCAAAATGTAATGCAGATTATTGAGTTTGGGTGTTATGGAAAAATTGAATTGAATTGAATTTCCCCTCAGGGGGATTAATAAAGTATATAAAAAGAAAGAAGGTCCAATTAAACACCTTCCTATGGTTAGACGCTCCCTTTCACACTCCATGCCGCTGTAATGAAGGCTTGCTGTTATGAATTTTTGACGGCAATAATCCTAATGACAGCACTATGACATAATAAGGGTTATTTGACTTGACTTGACAAAGGCTGATCAGGACTCACATAAGCAGTGTACTGACAGATTGTATTATAAGTATGTCAGACTTTAACATTGTAGTTTCTGATCTTGCAGCTCCTGCCTGTGGATCCAGGTCTGCTGGTCCTGGCAGTGTTTGATGGTGTTTTAGAGGGGTTCCTCTTCTGCTGGACCTCCGTTGGGAACTGGCTATGGATGGGAGCTTTTATACCATGCACTGTCATTTGGAATTCAGCACCACCGGACTCAGCCACCTCCCTCCTGCTCAGCTCAGCCTCGCCTTTAGATGCAGAGAAGAGAGATGCAATTTATAATGGATGTTATAGATTAAAACATTTTCCTTTGCTGGCCTATTAAACAAAGTTTAGGTTCCAATTTGTAGGTGTCTGAGTGGGGATTTTTGGGGGAACTATGTCCATCCATCCATCCATCCATCCATCCATCCATCCATCTTTTTTTATCCCCTTATCTGGGGCCAGGTTGCAGGGGCAGCAGGCTGAGCAAAGCCTCAAGTCGTTCCTCTTCCCAGCACTTCCCAGAACGCCTCTAAGGAGAGGTGCCCAGGAGACATCCTGATCAGATGCCTAAACCACCTAAACTGGCTCTTTTTGATGTAATTGAATTTCTTTGCTTGGGATAGTAACTCCCACCCAACTCAGAGGGGGCAATCCACCATTTTTCAGCAGAGAACCATGGCCTCAGACATGGAGGTGCTGACTCTCAACCCGACTGCTTCACACTCAGCTGCAAACTGCCCCTGTATGTGCCTAAGGTCATGGTGTGATGAAGCAAACAAAACTATTTTATCTGCCATGAGCAGCGATGCAATTCTGAGGTCCCCAAACCGGATCTCTTCCTCCCTCCGGCTGCGCCTTCAGATCCTGTCCATGAATGTCACAAACAGAATCTGTAACAAGGGACAACCCTGGAGGAGGCCAACGTCCACTGAAAACATGTTTGACTTAACGCTGAGTATACGGACATAACTCTCACTTTGGATGTACAGGGACCAGATGGCTCATATCAACGACCCTGGTACCCTGTATTCCCACAGTACAGCACATAAGACTCCCTGGGGGATGCGGTTGTAAGCTATCTCCAAGTTCACAAAACTCATGTAGACTGGATGGGCAAACTCCTACAACCCCTCCAGCAGCCCTGCAAGAGTAACGAGCTGGTCCACTGTTCCATGGCCAGGAATAGTTACTGTTGTAAGAAATGGAACAATGAGATTAAATAAAGGTGAAAATTTGCCCGGATGCATCTAAGCCAACATCATTTTCTTTGTTAGTAGATTTCAATGAAAGTTGGAGGGAAATTAGGGCACAGGCCATGAACAAGTCATTCATTTTCATGCAGATGTGAATGCAGGGGAGAACCAAGGACTGATTTTAAATACTTTTCTCATTAATTGCTGCACTTGAATAAAAAGTCCAGCACATAAACCCATTGTTGCCTATCCCTTTTGTATTTTGATGCAAATAAAGATACAGTATATAAATGGTAAATGTCTACATTTGTATCCAAAGCATTTTACAAGGATTTTGCTGCTCACTCACCCATTCACACACCAATGGCAACCACACAAGGTGCTGGCCAGACCATCAAGTGCTATCTGAGGTTCAGTATATTGCCAAGGAACACTTCAACATGTGGACAGAAGGAGGTGGAGATCGAACCACTGACACTGTGATGAGTGGACAACCCACTCCTCCTCTTGAACCATAGCCGTCCCTCATCTAGAAACAGATTTAACATTCCTCTTGCTCAGTTTGCACATTGCAATAGTACAGTATCTCCTTGTACATAATGAAATGAGAGGAACATAATCTAATCTTTACTCATACAACTGTTTAACATCTGTAATAAACTCTTTGACCCAGTCAGTGCAGCTATCATAAGTGTACTGAAACCTTGTGCCAGGTTTGTCTGGTTTCTCAATAAGTAGATGGTATGATACTGATCACTGCGTCTGAGCCTGATCTGGCAGCTGCTCTGATTGAGAAACTGTTCCCTGGAGAGCTGATAGAGACTACAGCCACAAATTGGGTAACATCCCTCCCTCCATCTGTCCTTCACTGATCCAACCACTGCAACAGTGTTCATACTGGACAGAGAGGTTGGGTATTCTGATAAAGTGATATTCTGTGGACGTACTGTCCTTAACACAGAAGACTATGCCAAGTCATTTGATGAATTACAGATTGCTGACACACTTATTAAATCCCTGTTCACACAAATATTTATTTATGATTCTGTATATCCAGCCTGAGACATTTGAAATAAGCAGCTGTTTAAAGGTCAACCACCTGTAGGGGATTCCAAACATCCAAACATACATGGAGCAGAAAAAGGCTGAATCCACATGCCCACTCACCTGACTTGTAAACAGAGACCTCTGAGATTCTGGTGATACATGCCATGACATGCTACCATCCAAAAATAAAGCCTGAGAGGTCTCATGGCTGCAAGGAATACAATGCACTATGATACAGGGTCTCAGTTCATATGGATATGAATTCAAACTCTTAAGCTTTGATCCATCAAAGGATCTGAGAAGGTATAAGAATCTGAAGGATTCTTAACCACACTAATTCTGTTAATTTATGCAAGATATATGCAGAATCTGATGCTTTACAGACATAGTGAACATACTCAGTAGAACATCCCACAGTAGAACATTGTTAATATTATATGCATACCCTCAGCAGAGGATTCTCACATTTTAGGTACTCAATTTTTTTCTTTGCTGAATACCAACTGTTGCCTCTCTACCTCTTTTAACCATAATAATCAAATATGACTTCAGGCCTGAAAAAAAGCTTAGACAGCTCATAAATTATATTTGACTTTCCTCCATTACATAAAAAATAGCATATATTGTAATACCTTGCCTATAGACAAAAAGTGGCTCATACTTGACAAATACAACATGCAAATGTTATAAGCATAAGCCTTTGACATTTTACATTGCATAAATTAAACTAGCAGCTAGCAGAGTTTTTCTCTACATAAAAAGCAGCATAAATCACACACAGGACTTAAAATGCTATTTTGTGGGGGCTTTATTGTCTTCACAATTTATTGTTTCTTATCTATGAAATAAATGTAAATAAAAGCTTTGTTTCAACTGAGGGAAATGGTTCAAAAAAGTCAGTAAATAACCCACTGTGAATTTTGAAGCTTTTATATGTCTTAAAAAAGGTGGTTCCTAACAAGTGGCTGAATGAAACTTCATAACCATAAGAATCTTCTTCTTGAACTTGTTCCATTCAGGATTCTTGGAACCTCGGTGCTATCTAATGAACCAGCCTGTGTTTCCACCAGTTTTGATCAGAACCATTTTAATCGAGGATGTGTTATCAACAGAGTACATTGCACAATGGAAGTAAATAGTAGTAGCAAGACGGCAGATTGCACTGGTTACCTGTTAGTTTTTGTTCTGTTATTATACATATTTGTTCTTATCCAAAAACAAACCTGGACGAACTATTAATGAGACCACTGCATGCTCTTTTTTCCTATGATTTCTCACTTAACATCCCCACTGTTACCCTCTCTATCCTGTCTTTCCAACCTGTAGAATATAACGCCCACTGATGTCATCACAGTTCAGACTCCAGGTTAAGAGAAACCAATTTTTTTGTTTCCAGCTGAGAACCAATTTTTTGGTATCCCAACCTATTTATTTTTGTTTGAAATGGCCTGAATGGTTCAAGATTAGGTGTAGGAACTGGAAAAGGGCTATGAGAAGTGACTGTTTAGCCCCAAGACATTTGTGGAGAATCATTTTCAACTTTTTGGGGGGGACCCTGGGAGTTTAGGTGAGCACATGGGCTGCTCAAAACATGTCTGGTGTCCTATCGTCCAGTGAGTTTACTAGGATGCGATTATAAAATCCTCACCAAAGCCCTAGCTATTCGGCTGGAGTCTGTTATGCCTACAATAATTCATACAGATCAGTCAGGCTTTATCACAGGTAGACAATCATTTGGCAATTTGCAGCGGTTATTTAACATTCTTTATACCTTCAAGACGAACAAGACACCGGAAGCAATTATATCTTTAGATGCCCACTAAGCTTTTGACCGTATAGAATATGAATATCTTTTTTCAGCTTTGGAAGCCTTTGGATTTGGCCCTTCATTCATTACCTGGATAAAAGTGCTATACTCGGCACCACAGGCAGCTGTCTATACAAACAAAACAATATCCCGATATTTCTCCTTACACAGGGGGACTCGGCAGGGCTGTCCTCTGAGTCCCCTCCTCTTCGATATCGCCATAGAGCCCTTAGCCATCTCCCTCAGGACCAACACCAGTATGATAGGCATACCCAGAGGAGGACAGATACATAAACTGGCTTGGTACGCAGATGACCTTATACTCCTTATAGCGGAGCCACGTACTTCTATCCCCAGCATTTTAGATACAATCTCAAACTTTGGTGATATCTCAGGATATAAGATCAATTTTACAAAGAGCCGACTCTTCCCAATTAATCAGGCAGCTTTAGACTTAAATTATGATATATACCCTTTTAAGGTTTTTCGTGATTCTTTCACTTATCTTGGTGTGTGTGTGACTCGGGAATACAAGGGCTTGTTTAAATTTAACTTTAAAGCAGCTCTAGAGAAAGCTAAACAGGATCTGACTCGGTGGTCAAATTTACCCCTATCCTTAGCAGGTAGGATCAATTCTATTAGAATGGTAATCATGCCTAGATTTTTATATCTCTTCCAAACAGTGCCAGTCTTCATTCCAAAATCTTTTTTTAAGGATTTAGATAGACATATTTCTTCATATGTCTGGAACAAAACAACCCCCCAAATACGTAAAGCCTTTCTAGAACTGCACAAGAGAGACAGAGGTCTTGCTTTACCCAATTTTCTTTTTTATTATTGGGCGACTAATATCCACAAAATAACCTTTTGGGTGTCTACATTTAGAACGGGGGACGGCCCTATGTGGTCCCTAATGGAAGACCTCTCATGTCAACCGATGTCTCCAGTGGCACTAGTGTGTGCTCCTCTTCCTCTGAGCAAACATTATTTCACAAATAACCTGACTGTAAAAGGCTCACTGAGGATATGGACACAGTTTAGACTTCACTTTCAACACAAAGATGCCATTGCACACATGCCTATTATTTCAAATCCGTTGTTTCCTCCTTCACTCATAGACTCAGCGTTTCGTATATGGTTTCGGACAAATTTGAAATCTGTAGGTGATCTCTTTCATAATAATGTGTTCGCCTCCTTTGAGCATTTAGTGTCAATATACAATATCCCTCGGCTGCATCGCTTCAGGTATCTCCAAATCCGAGATTTCATTTGCCGGAACTTCTCCTCTTTTCCATCCCCCCCACCTTTGGATGGTATTGGAAAATGCCTTGATATTAACCCATATCTAAGAGGACATATTTCTAGACTGTATGACATTATTCAAGACATGGGGACCCCCTCTCGACCACCTAAAGGGTTCCTGGGAGGAGGAATTCAGAGGTGAGATATCTGATGAGTCCTGGCACTCTGTAATTACGATGATTCACTCTTCCTCCGTTTGTATTCGCCATGGCCTAATACAGTTTAAAATCTTTCACTGTCTACACTTATGTAGAAATAGACTCACCAAACTGTATCCAAATGTAGACCCAACATGTGTGAGATGCCATCAGGCACCTGCCACGCTTTTCCACGTTTTGGTCATGCCCAGCACTGGCATTATTCTGGACCTCCATTTTTAAAACATTCTCTCATATGTGTGGAAAAGTTATTAACCCAGACCCCATTACTGGCATTTTTGGAACTGCCCCAGAAAGAGTAACATTTCCAAATTCTCAGTCAGAGGCTATAGCCTTCTCTTCCCTCCTAGCTCGACGCCTCATCCTTCTCAGGTGGAAGGCGACTACACCTCCATCTCACACACATTGGGTTAAGAGTGTTATGTCCCACCTTAAGCTGGAGAAGTTTAAGTTTACCATATGTGGCTCCGCCTCAGAAATTCTTTAAGATGTGGCAACCATTCCTGGATTACTTTGACAAAGAATTCCCCTCTAGCAATTTAGGATAGCTCCTGACCCCCCACCCCTACCCGAGACCTTTTAAGTTATTTTATATTTTATGGGACTCATTTTTTTAAATTTATTTATTTTTTATCTTTATTCATTTTTTTTTTTTATTATTATTATTATTATTATTATTATTATTATTATTTTTATTTATGTATTTATTTTAATGTATTAATTTTCTCCTTTTACTGTGTGTGTGTGTGTGTGTGTGTGTGTTTGTGTGTTAATATGTAATACTGTAACAATAATACTGAAGGTCATGTCATTATTGTCTGTATTGTGTTTATTGTGGTCTTTTGTTGTGGAAACTCCAAATAAAAACAGTTCAAATAAAACATGTCTGGTGTAAACATCCTGTTTTTCCAGACCTGATAGAAGGAAATCAGGACAAATGCTGACTCGTGATAAACAAGGTCCAAATAAAACCTATTTAAAGAAGTTAGTGGTCGTCAAGCCCTAGTCATTCTGGTGTGGCTGGTTACCTTCTGAGAAAATCGACAGACTGGCTCCATGGTCCAGTATGTCCCACAGCTCCTTTAAGGACTGCTGTGACTCCTCTGATGACAGACCTGAGTTGGGCTGCAGCCCCACGTCCATGGAGCTCTGTGATTGGCTGAGCTTGTTCTCTTTGTTCTTGGAGCTCTTGAGAAAAAAGAGCAGTAGAATAAGTTAATTTTCAGATGTTGCACTTACAGGGTGTTGAAAAATCTGGACTCACGGAGACAGCAAAATGTAAACTGATAAATGAAAAGTACAGTTTCTGTATCTTGTATAATAATAATAATAATAATAATAATACATTTTATTTAAAAAGCGCTTTTCAAAGTTCTCAAAGTCACTTTACAGAGACAGTTCAAACACATCAAAAAAACAATTTTCAGCAAAGACATCGAAGACAAAGAGGAATAGTAAAAACAAATAAAGTAAAAGTAAATGAATAAAAGTAGCTAAACATTAAAAGCAGAACGGAACAGGTGAGTTTTGAGTAGTGATTTGAATGATGGGTGGTCAGTGCAGTCATGGATGAGTTTTGGGAGGGAATTCCAGAGGGTGGGGGCAGCAACGGAGAAGGCTCTGTCCCCCCAGGTTCTGTGCTTTGTCTTGGGGACGGTGAGAAGGTTGGCATTGGAAGAGCGGAGGCTGCAGGAAGGGGTGTAACAGTGCAGCAGGTCTGTGAGGTAAGAGGGGGCCTGGTTGTGGAGGGCTTTATGGGTGAGTAGGAGGAGTCTGAAGTGGATGCGTTGTGGAACAGGGAGCCAGTGGAGGTTCTGAAGGACAGGGGTGATGTGGTCGCGGGAGCGGGTGTGAGTGAGGAGACAGGCGGCAGAGTTTTGGATATATTGGAGTTTATTGAGGAGTTTGGAGGTTGTGCCATAAAGGATGCTATTGCAATAGTCAAGGCGGGATGTAATGAAGGCGTGGATGAGGGCTTCGGCAGCATTGCGAGAGAGTGAGGGGCGGAGGCGAGAAATGTTTTTAAGGTGAAAGAAGGCTGTTTTAGTGACTTGTTTGATGTGTTGGTCGAAGGAGAGGTTGCTGTCAAAGATGATACCAAGGTTGCGGCAGTGAGGGGAGGGGGACAGGGTGGAGTTGTCGATGGTGAGGTGGAAGTCTTTGTCTGTTTGGGTGAGGGAATTTGGACCAATTAGGATCATGTCTGATTTGTCACAGTTGAGTTTAAGAAAGTTTGCTTGCATCCAGGATACTTATACTTTAAAGTACATTATAAATATGTGTATTTTAGAAATATGTATATTTTAGAATGAACTCAGATGCAGTTTTGCAGATATCCATTCAATATGAGGGGTGACTTGGGCAGCTGAGCTGCTATTGCGTATCAATATGAGCAATATGTACTGTGCTGTTACCTCAGGCCTGTCTGTGATTTTGAACCCTTTGCACCAGGGGTTGGCAGCCCCTTTTGTGGCAGAATCTGGGCTGTTTTTTCCAAGTAGAAGTTGTTCAGCAAAAGTGCCAGCCCTCTGCCTCAGTGCATACTGTAGCTCCTGAGGGCGCAACAAAAACAGCAAAATGAGTGGACCGTAGTCCCACACTGCTCTCTGGAGGGAGCACAGAGAAGTACACAACACCAGGACGTTTCAGAAAAAGAAGATATACTTTATTAATCCCTGAGGGGAAATTCCTTTTTTCCACCCTGTTTTCATATAAACAAAGGCCCAAAATACATACACACATGCAGAAACAGGACCTATACATGCATTAAATAGAGAGATGTTGGACTGAGGGGGCTGCCGATGGACAGGCGTCCCAAGCAGTTGGGTGTTCAGTGCTTTGCTGAAGGGCACCTTGGCAGTGCCCAGGAGGCAAACTGGCACCTCTCCAGTTACCAGTCCACACTCCATACTTGGTCCATATGGGGACTTGAACCGGTCACCCTCCAGTTCCCAAGCCAAGTCCCTACGGACTGAACTACTGCTGCCTCTGGGCTCTTTCACACAGTGTTCTCAGTGGCTGTATTTTGTTTATTCGATCTAAGTGTGTTTCCCCATGACACATGGTCACCAGCTACTTTTTTTTTCACCCACCTGAGCTCCATCTGGGTCTGGGTTAACATGTTTCTTTGAAAGGCAACATCTCTCCCACAGTAATGACTGCAATTCCATTAAGAATGCTTCCATTTCTGAATGGGACTGTCACAGTTTTGAAAAAGAATAGTTCAACATTTTGTTAAACTTTCACTAATTTTGGGGTGTCGGTGGCTTAGTGGTAGAGCAGGCGCCCCATGTACAAGGCTGTTGCCGCAGCGGCCCGGGTTCGACCCCAGCCTGTGGCCCTTTGCTGCATGTCACTCCCTCTCTCTCTCCCCCTTTCACACTTTTCTGTCCTATCAAATAAAGGCTTAAAAATATCTTTAAACTTTTACTAATTTTGCTAAGAGTGAGATGATACACGATTGATAAGAGTCTCATGTCTGGAAGCAGGGGGCCACAGCTAACCTGGCTCTGTCCACCTCCCAATAGTAACACCAAAGCTCACAGATGATCATGTTGCATTGCATTTGTTTTACTCATGCAGAGACCTAAATGTCAAAATCATACACTGCTGTGTTGGGGGAGTCGTGTACTGTAACTATGTCTTTTTTTTTTTTAAAGCACAAGTAACTTTAAGTTGTACTTAAGTAAAGTACTTGAGTGAATGTACTTAGTTGTATTCCACCAGACATGATTTTTTTTTTTTTTTCACTAAGTGATGTAGGCACAAACAAGTAAAAGACACAACAGGGACAACACTATGTGTAAGACAAGACAAGTGTAGAAAACAATTTACACAAAAGACAACCATAGGCATATTGGCATATTGGTACAATGAATGTTTGTGGTGTTGAATGTCATTTTTTGTTTGTGTGTGTGTTCATGAAGTTGATGAAGCAGTAAAAAGGGGAAATGATGAACAGAGGCGAAAGGGAAAGAGTCAAGGGTATAAATGTCATGACCTGTCGAATTTCCATCCGTATCAGGCTCTACAACACCCCCTGAGGGTTATCCCTGGCTTATTAACCATAATCCCCATATTATTGACTGGTCCACAGGCAAGGTCATAGCCTGGGGAGCAGACTGCAAGCATCGCTGTTTCCCAGACAGTCTCACACCACCTGCTCCTGCTCCTGCTCCTGCTCCTGCTCCTGCTCCTGCTCCTGCGTCTGTCAGTTCTGGACCCCTTGCTTCAGAAGCTGATTTTCCAGACCTCTCTAAGGTTCCTGGGGTTCCAAGGAGGTTTCAACAAGGCCAAGGCCACCTCTCTTCCTCCTCACTGCCAATATGACTACATTCTGCCGGGTACCTCTCCTCCCATGGGACGCCTGTATTCCCTTTCAGTTCCTGAGATACAGGTGATGAAGGAGTCCATAGATTCGGCCTCGGCTGCAGGAATCATTTGCCCATCCTGGCACTGGATTCTTCTCAGTGGACAAGAAGGACAAGTCTGTCAGGCCTTGCATTGACTACAGAAGCCTGAATGAAATCATCGTAAAAAACAGGTACCCCCTCCCTTTAATCTCTTCTGGTTCTGATCTATTAAAAATTGCTGAAGTGATTACTAAGCTTGATCTACGTAACACTTGTCATCTAATCAGAATAAGGGAGGGGGATGAGTGGAAGACTGCCTTTAACCCTCCTAGTGGACTTTATGAGTATCTCGTCATGCCTTTTGGACCTAGTAATGCTCCAGCTGTGTTTAAGGCCCTCATGAATGACTCTTCAGAGGCTCCTGGACAACCAACTGTTTGTAAAGGCAGAGAAATGTGAGTTTCATGTTTCTACAATCTCCTTTCTGGGATTCATCATCTCAGAAGGGGAAGTGAGAATGGCTCCTGAGAAGATTACGGCTGTGGCAAGTGGGCCTTCCTGCCAGAAGGAGGTTCAGCGTTTCCTGGGGTTGCTAATATTTATTGGAAATTCATTAAAAACTTCAGTGCTATTGCTGACCCATTGCATGCTCTAACCTCTTCCCGTTCTCAGTTCTCTTAGAATTCACAGGCCGAGGCAGCCTTCCTGCAGCTGAAGAGGAGCTTCACTACGGCACCCATCCTCATCTTGCCGGACCCCTCCCTGCAGTTTGTCGTGGAGGTTGATGCCTTGGACCTGCCTTGGATCGGTGCCATCCTTTCTCAGGGGTCAGTAAAAGACAACAAGTTACAACCCTCTGATTTTCTCTCCAAGAAACTGTTGTCCGCAGAGAGGAATTATGATGTCGGGTACCATGAGCTTTTGGCCATAAAGGTGGCAATTGAGGAATGGAGACACTGGTTGGAGAGGGCTGAGCAGCCATTCTTGGTTTGGATGCATCATAGAAGCTAATCAGAGATGTCAGATTCTGGACTGGGCACCCCCGAAGTAGCTGTTTGTCCCTCCTGTGCTCCTTTCCCAGGTTTTCCACTGGGCTCACTCTTCTTTTCTCTCCTGCCATCCTGGAGTCTGTAGTACAGTTTTCGTCAGCCGCCAATGGTTTTGGTGGCTTGGAAAGATGTGACAGAGTATGTGGCCGCCACCCCAGTGTTCTCCAGAAATAAGAACTCCCAGAGGCCTAACTCTGGTCTCCTGCACCCGCTACCTGTGCCCCAGTGCCCCATGTCAGACATCTCACTTGATTTCGTCATCTCGTCATGTTCATTTGTCATTCCTGTGTTTCCTGTTTATTTTGGTAACCACTGTCTCATCTCATTTCAGATCCCATGTCCTGTCAAGTGTCCCTCCTTTGTGATTCCTTGCCACGCCCTAATGTGTGTCACCTGTGTCTCAATGTGTTCACCTGTGTCTCATTGTCTCCCTTGTCTTAGTTTAAGTCCCTGTCTTCCCTTTGCTTGTTGCCAGATCATCTTTACCCTTGAGTAAGAATTCTAGCTTTTCCCTAGCTTTCCCCTCTGTGTGTGTGTTTTAGATGTTTTTTGCTTGTGACCACCTTTTTTGCCTGTTGTTTTTTGGAACTTAAAAGGTGAGACCTTCCCCACTTCGTCTCCATATATGACAAGGGGTGCTGGATCTGCTCTGTCCTTTCGAAAGTCGAACACCATCTCTTTTGTTTTTCCAGTGTTGAGCGCCAGGTTGTTCTTTCTGCACCACTCAGAGAGTCTCTGGACCTCATCCCTGTGCTGACTCATCTACCCCGGTTATGAGCCCCACAACAAATCTGATGATGGTGTTGGAGGAGTGGGTGTCCAGGATAAAAAGGAGTGGGCTCAGCAGTGCTGAGTGTGATGGCAGAGGAGCAGTGGGGGCCAATTTTGACAGTTTCTAGTCAGTTTGTGATAAAGTCCCTTATCCAGGCACAGGTAGATGAGGGGAAATCCAGGCAGTGCAGCTTGTCCACCAGGAGGTCAGGAATGATTGTGTTGAATGCTGAGCTGTGGTCTATAAAGAGCATTCTCACATAGGTCCCTGGATGCTCCAGGTGGCTCAGTGCAGTGTGGAGGACTGCGGTGATGGCATCTTCAGTTGACCTGTTGGCCCTATAGGCAAACTGATGAGGGTCGAAGCTGGGAGTGAGGTGGGCTTTGATGTGTTGTGCCACCAGTTTTTCGAAGCACTTCACAAACAACCGACGTGAGGGCTATGGGTCTGTAGTCATTTAGACTGCTGACAGCCGGCTTTTTGGGGATCGGGATGATGAAAGCAGATTTTAGGCAGGATGGGACGGTGACTTGTGCTAGGGAGAGGTTGAATAGCCTCGTGGAGAGGGAGCTCAGAGGAGAGAGGGATGGGCCTGTGATCACGAAAGCCCATGAGACCAGTGCGAGAAGCCCTGCTGCTAGACTTCACACAAAACTTCAACTTTTTCCCACTAAATAACTCCCCTTTTCTGCACTTCACATTCTGGATTATCACAACCACCCGACCTGGAAGACCTTGAGGAATACATCAACGAATGCTTTTACTGATTCTGCATCATGAGCGACACACAGCCAGACCATGACCAGGACTGCAACTCATCCACACCACAGAACAAAAGGCTCAGACCATCCGACTCCATTCATATCTCTCTGGACAAACCATGCTGTGCTGAGGTCAGTGATATCCTCACTTCCATAAACAACAATCCCTCAGGACTAGATGCACGCATAGGACTCATTGAAGTATTACATAAAGAATTCAAACATCTCTGTGAAAGTCTAGAATTCCGCCAGCACCAAACACTGACCAAAGAAAACAAACTCCTCCACACCTTCGTCAACACGCTCACTACCCAGCTCAACTCCGTCGCAAAACAAAACAAGGAATTGAAAGAAACCATTCTCGATTTACAGTCACGTAGCATGAGGGATAATCTTGTTTTTTCCGGCATCCCAGAACGCACACAGGACGACAACCCCGAACGGCTAATACAGGACTTCATGACCACTAACCTCAAAATCATTGTAAAAAACATCACATTACCTAAAACCCCCGCAAACAAACGCCCCTGTCCGATTGTAGCAAAATTCGAACACTTCAAACAAAAACTACTGGTACAACGTCACGGCAGACCCTGGCTTTATTAACCCCCACATCATAATCACCCCATCCCCCTCACCATGAAAATGCAATAATGACAACTTGTATATAGATCATAGTACTCTGGTTTCACTGGGCACTGTAACAGTTTATGACCTTGTGTTTTATGTGTTTCTCTATTATGTTCTCCTTTTCCCGTTTTTTTCTGTTTTCTCTTGTTTTCGTTTCAGCATATACATACACATACACTCACCCATTACATTAGGCACATATACATGTGCACACACGCACACACACTTACATGAACACACTCAACCAGACACACATTTAGATCTACTTATACCCACACACATAAGTCAGTCGTCAGTCATAACTTGGAACATCTGTGGGATTGGTGCGCAGGTGAAAAGACCCAAGGTACTCAACAACATAAGCAAATTACAAGCAGACATTTGCCTTCTACAAGAAACCCATACCTGATTCTTACTGTAGTGTAAATAGGTTCATTTTGTCTACTCAAATTAGATTCAGTGTAGAAAGTTTCTTTTTTTCAGACAATGGGCCTCATTCAGAAACAGTGCGTACGCACAAATCTGTGCTTAAACTGTGCATACGATCGTTTGACGCACAAATCCGGGATTCATCAATATTTTCTTACCCGAATTTGTTCTTACTCTGCGAACAAATTTAGAACTGCCTCAGACCATGCGTACGCACAAATGAGGAAGGCCGAACTGACTTAGAAAATGCAAACACATACCTTTTAAGTACATGCAGAGCCTATAAAACCACATTCATTAAAAAGAGATTTAATTAACATTTTTTAAAATCATTAATTTACTAATATATTGGCCAAATGTATTAAATAACCATGAAATTGACACACTTTCACCCTCATCATTGTGACAATTAAAATATTCAACCATAACAGTCCTAGTTTACAAAGGAATATATGAAAATGAACATTTCGAAATATAGGCCTAACAGTTTTGGCTTTCATTTAATTGTTTTGGCCTATAATGATCACCCACTCCCAACGATTTCTTGTGCCATGAAATTACGCATCTGTGGCCACAGGCAATTGGTTAATTGGTAGCATGTTAAAGGGCATGCAGGGTATATAAATGATTCTGATTCACCTGTGCAAGTGTTAAGATGGCATATCTAGCCTTGCTAGAGGATATTGCAGCCCATAGCAATACAATAGCAGACCGGGCTGGGATTTCACAACCCTCCCTGAGCCGTGTCATCCCACGGGTATTAAATGGCATCCTAAGGCTATTGCCTGAATATATCAAATTCCCATATGATGAACATAATCAGACCGATGTGAAGAGGGGGTTCCATGGCATAGCTACATTACTACTAGTGATTACTACTTACACAGGTAGTAATCACTTTGTATCCACATCTCATAACTCACCAGCTCAGCTTCACCAGTCAAAACAGTGATATGCTAACACATGAAGATCCGGCAGGTTAATACCTGCACAGGTGGAACCACATACGCATTACACCTATGTGGATAACTCCGCTCTATAACGTAATACAGAACAGTATATGACCACACCATAAATAAAATAAATAAAATACCCCCGTACACATTTATATTGCACAAATAATTTCGGTTCTACAAAACACAGAAAAGATGCAATAATTACCAAAATAAAATACAGGGGTGATGAATTATAGGTGACCACTACTACCACAACAAATGTTAAAGTGGTGGAAAATACACTAAAATATTTGAAAATTTGGAGAATTCCACACAATCGCTTCTAACAAACTGTGAAATTTACTACTTCTCTCCTCGGGTAACCATTTCCTTCATTCATGAATCAACTCTAGGCAAGCGGTTTCCTTATATGGAGAAATGGGGGCGTGGTAGTATGCTAATCACAAATTGCGAGCACGCGCCTGTCAATTTAGAATGATTCTGATTCACACACATACGCAAGGTGGTGAGAACAAAATTGGCCGGTGCGCAGGTGTCATGAATCCCACGGTGATTTTGCGTATGCACTTATTTTGTGCGCAAAGTAAGAACATTTCCACGCACATATTAGTGAATGAGGCCCAATGAGTTTTTAAGGAGATGTAGTTTACCTTGACATGTTTCAACTGTCACTTCAGTCTTCTTCAGAAGCGTCATCTGATGTGCGTCATGACATGTCTTTATCAGCTGGTAGTATCCCGGAGGCGTGACCAGCCTGGCAAATCGGATTGCCCCCCGCCGCCCGGTGTTCTCTCAATCCTAGGTGTGTGTGTCATGGACTGGGACAACGCAAAAATCATCGGATTGGAAAGCAAGAAGTTCAAACGTTGGATCAAGGAGGCTATAGAGATCAGGAGGCGGGCCAGGGACACCATCAACCGGGATGAGGGGGCTTTCATGCTGTCACACACCTGGGACTCTCTCCTCCAAAGAACACCAGGCGGCAGGGGGCAACCGGCCTGGCAATCCGATTTGCCAGGCTGGTCACGCCTCCGGGATATTACCAGCTGATAAAGACACGTCATGACCGTCATGACGCACGTCAGATGACGCTTCTGAAGAAGACTGAAGTGACAGTCGAAACATGTCAAGGTAAACTACATCTCTTTAAAAACTCATTGTCTGGAAAAAAAGAAACTTTCTACACTGATTCTTACTGTCATAAATTAAAAAAAAAAACACAATTTAATCACATCTTCTCTGCCCATTTCAACTCCAGACAAAGAGGGGTAGCAATACTAATACACAAGAACATATCATTCAGTCATAATAATACCACTGCAGATCCTGAAGGACGATTTTTATAGATATACATATATAGAGACTTTATTAATCCCCCTGAGGGGAAATTCAATTTTTTCACTCCGTTGTCATTAACATACAGGTCCGAAAGATACACACAGGACCTATACATGCACAAAGTGGAGAGGTGTCAGAGTGAGGGGGCTGCCTTGATCAGGCGCCCCGAGCGGTTGGGGGGTTCGGTGCCTTGCTCAAGGGCACCTTGGCAGTGCCCAGGAGGTGAACTGGCACCTCTCCAGCCACCAGTCCACGCTCCATATTTGGTCCGGACGGGGACTCGAACAGGCGACCCTCTGGTTCCCAAACCCAGTCCCTATGGACTGAGCTACTGCCGCCCATCATTATCAATATCACAATATACAACAGCCCAATTACTATTGCATCCATCTATGGCCCAAACAATGACGACCTATCCTTCAACACAGTCATGAACCCATGACTAGACAGATCTAACAATTCAAACACCACACAGAACTGCCAAACCACAGAAACAATCAAACAGTTCATGAGCGATTTTGGCAGTAATTGCACAAATTCTCACCTTTTATAGATGTTCCCCGGGCCCCCTTACCCGCAGAACCCCCACAGCAAACAGGCGGCCTACCACCAGCATCCTTGTGCCTCACAGGCTCCCACACAGGCTCACCGGACTGGCTTTTATGAATGAGGACATATTTATCCGCCAGTTCCGCAGCCTCAGCCGCAGTTTTAACCTTACGCTCAGTAAGATGTGTAGCAACCCAACTGGGCAGAGAGTTCTTAAACTGCTCCAAGATGATCAAATCACACAAACTCTCAAAATCTTCAACATCAGAGGACATACACCAACGATTGAAAAGGGTAGTCAGCTCCCTCGCAAACTCCATATGCGACTGATTAACCCTTTTTTCCCACGTCCTAAAACACTGGCGATAGGCTTCCGGGACTAACGCATATGCCTTTAGTACAGCAGCCTTGACTGACTTATAAGCTAGATTGTCATTACTTAACCCTTTGGGCCCTAGGCCTTTTTTGGGGTATTTTTTACTGCCTTTACTTTTAAGCTCATATAACAGTCATTATAAAGGCTACATACACATGCTATATCTTGTTTTTTTTTCAGGACAATCTGGGCCTGTATTTTATATTCATTTTTATATCAATGAAAAAAACAAAACAAATCTGTGTCACTAAATTCTTACATTTTTACATGTATCTCACCATAGCAAGTTGGAAGTTGACATATTCTGCCATATATGAAGAGGGAAGACTCTCTGGAATCTGGCACTATAAGAACCATGATGGTGGGACATTCTGTCACTTCACAGTTGACCAAAACATGTGGTTTGTGCCAGGCGGACATGATTGACAGTATTTTTTCATTATTGCAAGAAATTCCATTGACTCATTCACAAGTCAAAAATGTGTTTTACCTGAAAGAAACATGCAATATTTACATCTAAGATAATAGAAAAACAGTCTCACCTACCAAACACACCCCCACCTGGAATTAAGGCTGGGCGATGTCGCGATATTTTGGATATATTGACATTTTTTAAAACGAGATATGGAATGCGCTGCTATCATTTACATCGATATGGTCCGTTGCTGCACGCTGTCTCGCCTGTTTCTCTGCTCCGCAGCCGTCGCTTCTTTCTCCCTCTCTCTCTCCCTCACACACACACATTCTGCCCCACCTCTCCCTGTCCCTCTTTCTGAGCACCGCCCCCTCCCCCCGTCATCACTATCAACAAAATTTAAATCCCCACTGTAGCGTGAAAAAAACATGAGTCAGAGTCAGACAACATGCATGCCACCGGTGGCGAAAACCGTAACGAGCTGGTATGTAAACAAAAGACTAATGGATCAGTCATTTGGAAGTGGTTTGGCTTTCGGGTATCTGACACCATACAAGAAAATGTATTGTGTAGGGAGTGTTTAAAGCCAGTGGCCACGAAAGGGTTGAGCACAACCAATTTATTTCACCATTTGAAGCAGCACCACAAGCTGCAATTCGAAGAATGCATGAGGATGCGATCGGCAACACAGGGCATTAATAAAACACCACAGCCCAGTGTGCCACAACAGTTATCACTGAAGGCATGATTCAGCCAAGTAGTGCCCTATGAGCGTGGGAGTGGGAGGTGGTGAGATGTCATAAAGGTTGTCACTTACAACCTAGACAAGGACATGGTGCCTATATTGACTGTTGAGAAGGTGGGGTTTGTGAAGATGGTCTCAAAATTGGACCCCCGTTATACGCTCCCAAGCAGGAATTACTTTGCAAGGGAGGCACTGCCAGCCATGTACAACGAGCTGAGAGATGATGTCCTTGCACGGCTCGCTAAAGTTTCCTACTACTCCCTAACCACAGATATGTGGTCCAGTCGGACGTGTGATCCTTACACGATCCATTATGTGGAACAGTGGAAGCTGAAGAGTAGGCCTACCTGTTTGCAGACAGCATACTTCCCGAAGGATCACATGGCAGAACACATCGCCAAAGCTTTGGAGGAGGTCCTTTTGAGCTGGGATCTTAGGCGTTCAGGATTGGTGGCCGTGACGTCAGACAATGGCTCGAACGTCGTTAAAGCGCTAAAGTTACTGGATTGGCGGAGGATGCAGTGTTTTGGCCATCGTGCACCTGGCCATTGGTGAGTATAGCCTAATATTATTCATTCTATTTAGAAATGTATGTCAGGCATAATCGTTAAATGGCGAAAAAGCAACCTAGCTGAGACTGAAACTAAATTAGATAAGAGTTGTGAAATCGTAAACTGTACTCTGCAGTGTTTCCCCTTGGTCTACAGCTTTGGGGGGATGCGTGCAGAGGCTATGCTTATTTACGTGACAACGCCTGAACGCAACACAGGCTCCACTCCAATTGAGCTGTGCGAGTGGCATGTTTGACTGTGAGTAACAGCAGCATTTTGATGGTCATTTACACACTGACATAACAATAACTATGTCAGGTAACAGACTGCGTCAGGTTCGGGTCGGTCTCGTTTATAATTGTCTCGGACTCGGGTCGGATTCGGTCAGGAAAATGCGGCCCAAGCCACGCTCTAGTGTGCTCACCTGTGTGTGCGCACGTGTCTGTTTGTGTGTGTGTGTGGGGGGCGGACCTCCGCCGTGCGCAATACAGAGAGCAGAGGAGAATTGTAAATGCGCGACCATGTAGAGACAGAAATGACATGCCGTTGTGTAAATAAGATAAATAACATAAGGCTATTTAGTTTATGAAGAGATAAGACAGAGCAGGGGAAACACTGACTCTGTATCCTGTAGGCAGAGATGGTTTAGCACTGCACATTAAACAATGTTATGTAATAGTGTAACCTTTAGCATCAGTCTCAAACCTTAAACAGGACATGTTCTTCAGTCTGGCTGGCCTACATTTCTATATCAAATGATTATAATAAATATGTTAAATATGATTTAAAATAAATAAATAAATAAACAAACCTGTACATGATAAATATCCTAAATAGTTTAACCGCTAGGTTAAATAGTTTTGCAATTTCAGACAAAACTGACATAAAATATGATTGATATGATATAATTTTAAAATGTCTCTTTGTGTCTCAGGTCATGGTATGGAAGACGCACGCATCACCCGTGCCATTGATCTATGCAAACGAGTGGTCAGCAGCTTCTCCAATAGCTGGAAGAGGAGGAGGAACCTGACTAAAGTACAGATGCAGCTGGGTCTGCCACGCCAACAGCTCATCACCGAGTCAGTCACTCGCTGGGGGTCACGGCTGGACATGATTGAGACGGTCCTGGAGCAGGAAAGAGCGCTGAACAAAGTCTTGTCTGACGACAAAAAGACACGGCCTCTTGTCACCACCTGCCAGTGTGAAAACAGAAGCTTGGTCTGCGTGATGTTTGACTGCCGTGCCTGTGACCCGCAACTTTCTTTTTGGAAATAGTCGCTATCAAATGTTATTTTATTTACTTCAAATGTGATCCTTCTGGGCTGCCAGATCAAACTCTCTGGCGGGCCGCATACCAGAGTTTGCAATCAGTGGGGCTGGCTGAAATTGAAAGCATTGTGGTGGCGCCACTGTCGTAGGACCACCGCCTTTTAAAACTGCCATTTATTCATTACAGAAAATATCGATATATATCTTATATCGAAATTCCAGGTAAAGATATCGAGATATTGATTTTGTTCCATATCGCCCACCCTTATCTGGAATAAGCCTGACTTCACAATGAACAGACAACCACTTCACTTCTCAGCATGGATTAGTAAAGGCATCACGCACCTCAAACATATCTACCATAACAACACTTTGGTCTCATTTCCTCCTGTGCTTCAGAAGTACGGCATCGGGGAGAATCACTTTCTAGAATTTCTTCAGCTTAAATCCTCAGTTAAAGAAAAAAATCAGCATTACCTCTTTCAACTTAGATCTCCCCCCCACTAACATCGGACCTGATTAACATCTCTACCAGAAAAAAACTACTGGCCAAAATTTGTAAGATAATATCCACACCCGATCATTCAATAGCCATCCCCTCAGAAAAATGGGAACATGACCTGCAGATCACCCTCGGTGCCGACTTCTGGACCCAAATATGCAAAAATATTTTTTCCATGTCCACTAATACAAACACACAACTCATTCAATACAACATTATTCACAGGGTACACTAAACAGGGGAAAGAATGTTTAAAATGGGTTTTATAGACACAGATATCTGTCCACATGGCTCACAAAACACCACAGATAGCTATATGCATGCCACATGGAACTGCACACCTATTAAACAATTCTGGCAGGACATCACTGACAACCTCTCTCTTCTCCTGGGCTGCCACATCCCACTCCCCCCCTCACTCTACTTACTTGGTGACATATCCACCATAAACCTCAACAATACATCTCGCACAATACTCTCAATTGCCCTAACCATCGCTAAGAAAACCATCCTCATGAACTGGAAAACAAGGAACAAAATCTCCATCACACTCTAGAAATATCTACTAATCAAATACATATCAATGGAAAAATTATCTGCTTCAATTACTTTCAATTAATTTCAACATTGTTATGGTTGTTACAACTTTATAATTTATTTTCTTTGTTTCAAATCAAACACATTGCCGTTTTTTTTCCATCAACTGTCTTTTGTTACTACTATAATCACTTTCCCCATCAGTTTCAGCCTGGAGGATGCTCATAAGTGCTGTGCTCCAAATCATAAACTCTTACAAATTGTGGCCCCAAATGTGGGAAAACAGAGCCAAGGAAGATTCTCATGTCTGGCCTGTTATTACCACTCAGGTACTAAAATGAACCCTCTTTTCTAATTGGTAAAATTAAGGAGGTACAATATGAGGGTGTCACCGAGGTAGGATAAACAGTCAGTGCCTGATTGTGTGATATAGACAAGCCTTTGAAGGACCTGGGAGGAAGGAACAATTCATTGATAAGAGATTTAAAGAGATTGCAAATACCTGTGTGGTGAGCTGGTACTGCAGCTGTTCCAAAGCAATCAGCCCATCATGATGGTCTCCTTGTTTCTCTGTGGACGAGTCCCTCTCTGGCTCCACTGGTTCTGTCAGACACAGAGAGTTGTCTGGGTCTGTGGGTGCTTTCCACTATGCTAATTATGCTTCCTATTGTCCTAGTTCCTCCATCCTCTGAACACTGATGGAGGTCTGCCATCACTGAGGATGTTCCAATTGCTTAGGAGGTAACGAAAGAGGAGAGAGGAGGCTCCCGAAGGATCCTGGAGTGAGGAACCACATGTGTATCCTATGCAGATGTTTTTTACCAAATGGCAACACACCTACGATTGGAAACCATTTTAGTAAATGGTGACCTGATCTCATTGGGCAGTAAAAGAGGTGGCTGGCTCTTGTGGAAACAGCTTTACTATAATGATATTCATAATATTGTATGATTGTAATACTTTAGGTAAATTTCCTGTGGAAACAGGAACAAGAGAAACAAGTTTCTGAGTGCTGTATCGTAGGCAACTGGACTTGCTTAGTCCAGCAAGTCCAGATGGCTATGATATAACACTAAGAATTACCATGACCTGGATGACTGAGAATCTTCAACAACAGAAACAACTGTGGCTTGATAGTTATTTACAAAGGAGCATTAGAGCCATGTTCAGGGAAAATAAATTTTAGATGTCAAGAATAAAGTTGCAAATCTACGCGGATAAAATTGTAAATCTACGAGACCATGGTAATGCACAGTTTAGCATGACCCAGATGTGCGATCACCAGTGGCACCCTTCTATAATGTTGTTTGACACAACAACCTCCAGGGGATATTTTTTCCAGGTGGCGCACCGGTGGAAGTGGAGCAGTGTGGATCAGTGTGGATGAATGAAAAATTAAAATAATAAACTGTTTTGGGGTTGCGTTACGTGACAATGTAAATGTAATAGTATCACCCGAAATCTGCTAAAGCGTATATTACTGTCACCCCCAACACTGTGCACACTTTGTCCCTTTTTATACCATGTTACCCAACTTTCTGGTCTTAATCTGTGACTTTGCCTCTCTTTTCTTCTCACCCCCATCACCAAGACCAAGTACCGCACCCTGGGGGACAGAGCATTCGCCATCGCCGTCCCTACCCTCTGGAACTCCCTGCCCCTGGCCATCCGGAACTCTGATACACTCACCTCATTTAAGAGTCAGCTTAAATCCCATCTCTTCAGGATCACCTACAGCATCTGAAAATCCTCCCCCGTCATCCTCCACCCGCTCTTTCTCTTAATATGTTGTCCCTTTGTTATAGTGTTGTTTACCTGCCTTTTGTTTGAGTGTTTTGTTTGAGTGCCTGTTTCTGTGCGTATTCTTTTGTAAAGCGTCTTTGAGTACCTAGAAAAGCGCTATATAAAACTGATTTATTATTATTATTATTATTAAAATTACGAATTTCATTTCGCAATATTTCAGCTGCATTCTCTTAGATTTACAACTTTTTTCTCGTAATATTATGACTTTATTCTTGTAAATTTAGGACTTTATTCTCGTAATATTATGACTTCATTCTTGCAGATTTACAACTTTATTCTCGTATGATTTACGACATAGATTTATGACTGTATTCTTGTACATTTATGACTTTATTTATTGTAATATTATGACTTTATTTTTTTTTTCTTTAACATGGCCCTAATCCTGCTTTGTAGTTATTTATTTTTATTCATAAATAAAATATTTGATAGATTTGTATAGAATTTGAATCATAAATGAAAAGACACTTTTTTCTTATTTTGCAAGGTATTCCTACCAGCTTAAGCTAATTTAAACCTGATTTGTGAACATCTGTTCCTTAAATAAAAGCCTGCTTATATCAGTAACTCTGCTGAATTAAATACCCCCTTGGAAGCGAGTTTTTAAGACAACAAATCTTAACCTGGCCAAGCAACCATACAGCCCCATAAACTCACCAGAGGAGTTGTGGTCAGCTACTGGACCTACTGTTATTTTCGTTTTAATGACATACGGTGCTCATAGCTGCTCTTCAATGTGTGTGTGTGTGTGTGTGTGTGTGTGTGTGTGTGTGTGTGTGTGTGGTGGTGGTAAGTGAGTCTGTTATTTTACCCTGTGGTCCAGCTGTAGTTATTTGTGCACGGAGGCGGTTGCCTATCTCTATCAGCTGCTGTTTCTCTCTGCTCAGACGAGCAATACGGGATGCTGCCTGCTTTAGCCTGGTATTGCTTTTAGCGCTCTGCACATTTTCAAACAAACTACCATACTTCAGGCTGGACGCCTGCTGCTGTGGCAAATACAGGTTCTCCTCTCTGAGCTGTCCCACGAGTGCACTCTGGAAGAGATGAGAATATGAGATGAAAGTTGAAGGAACTGGGTTGCTGTAGAGGCTTAAGCCATTTCTTCTCATTATTTGACATTTCAGTAAACTACTATTTCTGCTAGGGCAGTGCTACACACTACAGAGCTACAATAGAAGGGAACTGTCTTCCCTCCATCTGACCTTTGGGTATGGAAAATCATCCCACAGTCAGTAGGTCAGTAGCTTTAACGCCACACTGATGTTCCAAACAGTCACCTGGACAGAACTGACAGGTACACTTCAACTAGTTTACTAACACCCTTCAATACCTGTTCCATGAGGCTGGCAAGAGCAGACTCCATATGTGCCATTCTGACCTCCTGCTTTGCCAGAGCAGAGGCATTGGTATCCTTCTCCTGGGACAGACCACCTGAGGATCCAAACCACACAGATGAGCAAAGACAAAATTTCCACAAAATGCTTTTTTAAAATAGAACTAATACAAATAACATTCTATGTGTGTGTTCAAATTAAGTAATAAAATATACATAAATAATAACTCTCTCTCCCCATCTTCTCTATTATGTATAACCATACAATACTGCTATTTTCATCACTTTGTAGATCTGCATAACTCATTTAAAGTGTTGTTGTCACTGTGGGTGTATATGTGTTTATGTCCCAGCCAAAGTGCATTTTGGAGTAGAGTACAAGTGCCAAAAGATGGCTGTAGCTACATTTGTACTATGTGGGAACTGTGCGATTTTTCCACAATGCATTCCTGGAAATGTTTCACAGTAAAATTGTGATGCGTCCCAGAAGCAACCTCTGAGTGGCCCGAGCAGGGATCGGTACAGAGACCCAGTATTAAACGGCCCGAGGCAAATTTAATCAAGACCGTAATAATAGTAAGCTCCGACGTTATCGGCTCTTATTGTTACTTTAAGTTTTGGTTTCATGTATCGTCATGCTGCAGTCTCCTGCCTGCTCTCTGCATGTCAGGGCTGACCTCCTCCTCACAACACACACACACAAACACACACATACACTATATATATATACTGTAACTTCAAGATTACTCTAGTTGACGACAACTACGCTTGTTACTGTAAGTACGTGCAATAAAACCTCTGCCAGTAAAAAGCCAATACTCTATCAATACATGTGATCAGCATGTTTAAAGCCATATTTCAATCCGCTCTGTCCACAGTCTCTCATTCACCGCTATTATGGTTTACGATCGTGGTTAATACAAGATATGAGGTGAGGTGTGTGCATGTGTGTGTGGAGGAGAGGAGAGAAGGAGAGAGGGAGATGCTGGTAGGGATAGTGTATTATTAGATACTGTTAATGTCACTTATTATGCTTCTGTGCATTGATAGTTCTTTTTTATTCTGTTTCTGCATTATGTTGAGGAGGGCCATGCATGTATATTTATATATGTATATATACATATATATATGTATATATATATATATACATATATATACATATATACACGCATGGCCCTCCTCAACATAATGTTACAGTTTTTCTCAGTCGCGTTGGTACATTTCTCAGATCAGAATTGAAATTCTCAGAACTACTTCTTCAATCTTCACATCATTGTGTCACTTGTGCACATCAAGCAGTTTCTCATTTCTTTGAACAAGTTGCAAATTCTTTGGTACATCCATGCAAATGATTATGTACAATTCTCTGCTGTTTCCTACATTATCAATTGCTTATGTCATGTTGATCAAAATGTATTATAATGGGTCTCTGTTGAATAGTCTCACCCCCCACAACATTTAGGCATTAGTTCATCGCGTAAGTCTTTACATGCAAAATGGTTGAACAAGTTGTCATAATATGTCAAGCATATTTCTATACATTTCCATTAGACTTTTTTTTCTAAATCTGTCCTGAATCGGGAAATTTCTCCCAGGTGAATCTTGACTTTCTCTAACGAAGGGAAATGTGTGAAGCATTAGATCAACCAATGATCAACCAGTTTTCTTAAATAGCTCAAAGGTGCATCTCATGAACCATCGACTGGCAAGTATATATATAGCCGGAGCACAACACAATGTTACAATGTCTGACAATGGAAGGACAAGGAATTGGACGGGGTCAACAGCCAGAGAGAAGAAGAAGAGGAAGAGGAGTGAGGCTGCGTGGCGGAGGAATTGGGAGGCAAAACAGAGGAAGAGGCAGAAGAGGCCGAGGACATACAGTATGCGCGTTCCTGATGAGATAAGAGCCACACTTGTGGACCACATTCTCAATCGTGGGCTTACAATGGCCGAGGCTGGTCGAAGGGTGCAGCCAAATGTTGGGAGAAAAACTGTGTCCTCAATCATTCAGACTTTTCGTCGACAGAACAGGTATGTAATCTAACAATAGGCACTGTACTGTAATACTGTATACTTTTTGTAATGCTTCATACAATATTACAGTATTCCACTTGCATTTTACAATATACAGTAAGTATACTTTATACAGTGACATTTTATCTTACTCAATTTTGTGTTTTGCATTACTATATTTTTTCCACACAGGACTGCAAGACAACTTCACAGGGGTGGCAGAGGGCCCCTTTTCACACCTGAACAGGACGAGGCTATTTGCACCATGGTTGTAGAAAACAATGCCATAAGACTAAGGGAGATAAAGAGTGCCATTATAGAGGACAACAACATCTTTGAAAACATCCAAACAGTCAGCATCTCAACCATTGACAGGGTGCTGAAAAGACACCAAATGAATATGAAGCAGCTGTACACTGTTCCATTTGAAAGAAATGGTGAAAGAGTGAAGGAGCTGCGCTACCAGTATGTACAGGTAAAACATGTATGAGCATGCAGTAACTGTACCTCACAGTAAACAGTACAACATCGTATAGTGATATACAGTACAGTAAGTGTGACCTTTACACATTTGCTATGGCTGTAGAAAAGAAGATGCAATATGTGCTGTATACATTTGATGTAACTGTATCTTGTCCAAAATGAAAATGCATGTAATTCATAAAACTCATTTTGTGTCTTCTGGATATAGCGTATAATGCAACTGGAAGCAAGTGAACCACGGCACAACTTCATCTACAGGGACGAGGCTGGCTTCAACCTAACGAAACGCAGAAGGTGTGGTCGAAATATCATCGGCCACAGAGCTACAGTTGATGTGCCAGGCCAACGGGGCAGGAACATAACCGTGGGAGCTGCTATCTCTGAGAATGGTGTGCTAACGCATATTCCCACTATTGGGCCATAGAGTACAGAGCGTCTTGTCACCTTTTTAGACACTCTCTACAGGGATTTCATCCCTGAACAAGAGAGGGGTCAGATTGGAGATGGCTTGCCAAAGTACGTGATAGTTTGGGACGATGTCAGTTTCCATCGCTCCAACATCATCAGGCAATGGTTTGCGACCCACAACAGGCTGCTGATGGAGTTCCTCTCACCCTACTCCCCATTCCTTAACCCCATTGAGGAATTTTTCTCAGCATGGAGATGGAAAGTATATGATCGCCAGCCACATACACAGATGACCCTTCTGGCTGCCATGGATTCCTTGTGATGTGGATGAGAATTTGTGGCCCAACAGACAAGAACGTCAGGAGGTGTAGGAAGACTGCACTGTAATTCCTACAGCACTGCATGTACAGTTTTTCCCAAGGAGACTGTCCTATGTTCACATTTCTACTTTTGTTTTTTTGTTTTTTTCTTTGTGCTATGCAGTGCTGTCTTTTCCTTTCTGTATCGCAATGACATGGTCTGTCAACAAATTACAGTACAAACAGTAAAAGCGTAAATGTGAATCTTGTCCAGTCTCTTGCAATCAATCTCCCACATACACTAAGGTGTAACTTACAATTTACAATAATTGTCATCAAAACTTTAGCCATGGTTTACATCAGAACATCCCTCCAGAGTATACTGTTATATTGACAACATGACTAAGCAATTTGACTGTCTTATCCATACACAATCACACAAGGACTTGTCATTCTGATGGCACTGACATGTTCATTGACACAGATATTTACTTTTGAGAGATGAACTAAGGATTTTGAGCAAGAGACTGGCTTTTGCAGGTAATCCATTGTGTTTTGCTATTTGTACGAAATGCACTTACTGTTTTGCAAATGTCGAGGATGATTCAAGAAATGTACCAAAGCGACTGAGAAATACTGTAATATATATATATGTAATATACATATATATATATATATATACATATATATATATATATACGCAAAAAAAAAGTGGATCGGTGGCTCACTGCTAAAAATGTGGCCCATCGACATTATCTGGTTTTGAAATAGCCTTAGTGGCTTCTAGCTGCTCCCCGAGCCCCCGGGTCTATTTACATTAATTATGATTTATAAGGGTTAATTATAGAACAATAACCACATTTATTACTGGTTTATAAGACACTATATGACCATATCAGATTAAATTAATAAGGTGTTATTAATAGTTAATAATGATCCTTTGCAGCTACCGGATCTAAAGTGGGAACAGTGTCATATAAAGTTTAATAAATTATTAATATGCTCTCAGGGCTCGAAACTAACGGTGTCCCGACGTCCCAGGGACTATAAAAATTGCTACTGGGACACAAAGATGATGTCATTACGTATGGGTATCTGAACGTGGCTTTTGTCGCTTGAGTAATTTCAATAAAAACTTATGAACAGCAAAAATACAGTGGCTTTTGCTGCACCTGATCTGGCTCCACACATGCGCGCATGCACACACACGGAACTCAACTCACTGCATGATGGTCACGCTGGGTGCGCCACTCGCCAGCTATGCTCACCACTCCACATTTTTTTTTTTTCAGAGCACAGAACCTAGCAATGCTGAGATGGTTGAAAAAACTGATGCAAGCTCCTCCAGTGCCGCTCCAGTTGGAGTAGGATGCGACACTTGACACTTGATGTTTATGATAATGACGGTAACGTTACGGTTAATCAGAAGAGGTGCACTCGGTTCATTCAGTCAGCAATAATTAGGTGAGCAACTTTAGCTACAGAGATGAAGGTCATACTTGAACTACCAGCCAGTCATGTGTCTAAATTTCCTACAGGTAAGCTGAGCATAATGAACACCCAGATAACAGTATGTGTTAGCAGAACCTTAGTGTGTAACTGTGACACTCAGAGACATTGACCGCGATTAAGAGATTGTAGAGACATTGACCGCGATTAAGGAGCATTTCATACATTTTGGCAATTGAAGTTTGTATCAGGCTCAGTGTGTAATTGTTTTATTATCACTCTTGTGAAACCATTGTGAGAGTAATTCAGTACTACGCTGTGGATTAAAAACAAGGGAAGTTAGATTAAATGTATTTATGGGTTTAATTCTGAGCCTTCTCTTTCAGAGGGATGGGCTGACATTGCAGATGGTGTCAGATGGACTGCAGAAGACGACCCTGGCTCTTGTACCCATGCAAGTTAACAAAATAAACTACCTAGAGAGGAATTAATATGCTACGGTGTATGTTTAGCAATCGTGACAATAATTTTTTTTTTCTTCTGTATTTCAGACAGTCCCAGGTCAGCATCTGAAGCAGTTCCTAGATGAAGTGGGACCTTTTCCCGGAAACACCTTCTCTGGTGTAAAACTCAACAGGAAACAAGTGGATGATGATGACTTCCACAAAGTGAACGATAAACTCAGACAACCTCACCACGCAGTTTGGCAACCTTGATGAGGGTGTCTTGAAGGCCACTGCCACCATGTTTGACCTAAGCAACTGGCCTTAAGACATCACTGACCTGGCCACCTTTGGCCTGGCCGATGTTGAGACTTTTGTCACTCACTTTCAGAAAACTGATGGGTTACAGGGAGCTTTGTGGAGCACTGTATTCACGAACAGTCAATCTAAGTAACAAAACTTTTGAAAAAGCCAAATGAACTCAGATCTTTTTTAGAACTCAACTATTAGGGTTTCCAATCCTTTTTTCCTGTTTTTGACAATAGTGGTTGCATTAAAAATCAATATGAAAAGGAAATATGTCCTTATGTTGTGTTTTCACCATCATTGGTAGGCTGAATTCTCATCACGAGTGAAT
>NC_065518.1:37975345-37986601 GCF_006386435.1 Epinephelus moara | reverse complement strand
CGGTGGAGTGACAGGATCGGAAACCAGATTGAAATTTATCAAAACGATTATTAGTGGCAAGATGAGTAGTCAGCTGATTGGCAACAATTCTCTCAAGTATTTTAGATGAAAAAGGAAGAGTGGAGACAGGTCGATAGTTGGCAAGAACCAATGGGTCAGAGTTGGGTTTTTTGAGGAGCGGTTTAATGATTGCAGATTTATATGTTAATGGGACAGACCCCTCGGATAGAGACATGTTGAAGATAGTGCGTGTAGGACCATTTAAGATGTGAAAGAGTTCCTTAAAGAGGGCAGATGGGATAGGATCTGATGTGCTCGTAGTGGGCTTAGCGGCTGCTACCAGTGAGGCTAAGACCTCAGAGGAGATTGGTTCAAACTGTGAAATAGAGCTGGTGAACCGGGTCTCAGAGTGTAGATCAGCTATGTTGCTAGAGGGCTGCTGATTAATAATCTCATATCTGATTAAAGAGATTTTATCAGTGAAAAACTTAAGGAAATCATCAGCTGTAAAAGACGAACTTAAAACAGGGGACGACTGGGTCAGCTTAGCCACAGTATTAAACAGGACCCGTTGATTATCCTTATTCATCTCAATCAACTTGGAAAAATAAGCCGCCCTAGCAGTAGAAAGTGCATGTTTATAAAATTTGAAACCGTGGGACCAGGTAAGGCGAGAGGATTCGGATTTGGTAGCACGCCACCTGTGTTCAAGTCTGCGACAAGTCCGCTTTAAGGAGCGAGTGTGGTCTGAGAACCAGGGTACAGATTTAGTTCACTTGCCTCTACTGGTTTTAAGAGGGGCGATAGACTCAAGTGTTTCTAGCATTGCACTATTTATGTTATCAGTGAGGCAGTTGAGAGACTCGCTCATGGAGGAAGCTGATTCAAGTTTATTAGGCAGACAGTCAGCTAAAAGGGACTTAACATGGTCATTTATATGGCAAAAGGAGCAGGGGTTAGGTTCAGAGCGTGTACTCAGCACACAGGACTCAATATTAAAAAAGATACAGGAATGGTCAGAGACTGGGACCTGCAATATGGACGAAATGCCAGCAGTGACGCCTTTCGTGAAAACAAGATCCAATGTATTACCACGAATGTGGGTGGCATTTTTGACATGTTGGATAAAATCGAGACTAGAAAGAAGATCCAGAAATTCAGTTGCTTTGGAATCAGAACTGTCATTAATATGGAAGTTCAGATCGCCCAGGAGGACTATGTTGTCATATTTAGTCAAAGCAATTGATAGGAGCTCAGAAAATTCAGATAAGAAAATGGGGTTATGCCTAGGTGGTCTATAAATAACCAATGCCAAAACATGTCGGTGGGTTCCAATAACCATGGCCAGGTACTCAAAAGATGAGACAGCACCAAATGAGCATACAGTACATGAAAATGAGTTACAGTAGATGACTGCAAGGCCACCCCCTGATCTGTCTTGCCTGGCAGAAAATAAAAAGCTATAGTCAGGGGGGGACGCCTCAGTAGGAACAACATTGGCAGTGGAAGACAGCCAGCACTCAGTGAGGAAGAAGAAATGCAAACCATATTTAGTAATAATGTCGTTAATATAAAAGGTCTTGTTCGAGAGAGACCTTATATTTAGTAGTGCACAGCTGAGGTTGGCAGGAGGGTGAGCTAGGGGGACATGATTACCTCTAAGAGTGCTGACATTAACCAGATGAGGAGAAGAACCAGAAGGTTTAACAGACAGTGAACATCGATTACGCACAGGCCTGTTGTGAGTTATGACTGGTATGAGGGAGGGGCAGGCTTCACAGATTCAAGCCATTATCCCAACAGCCCCGGCAAAACTGTTTTAAGAGATAACTATTTAGTTCACTCTCTGGGTAGTGAGACGGTTTCTCATCATTGTTCTGCAATGTTCCCATGAACTTGGCAAACAGTTCATCCCCATCCTCTACTGAACCATACACTGAATCTAGGAGCTGGAGATATACTGATGGCGAGTCTTGAGGGCTAACATGCTGGATAACATCAGTAGATGGGGACAGCAAACTGTCCAGGATCTTACATGTTCTATGCAAGTCAGACATGGATGAATCCGTTAGCAACAAGCCAACATTTGCTCTCCAGGTATCATAGTCCAGTTAACTGTTAGGACGGGGGATCTTCTCAGAAAAGGGCCCGAGACGAAATGAAGAGTGCATGGGAGACATTGTTTCATTGGCTCACATGACATGTTCGACGACTACCCGCTGTACAGCAGGAGGGTTGACGTCATTCACAGTGAGGGCTGAAGGAGTCATTGCAGTGGTGTCATCACTACCACCTGCCCTGTTTATCCCTTTAGCCACTGTACTAATAGGGCCCCATTCTATTTGTCTGTTTGAAGTTCTGGCTGCACTAGTTACCTGTCAGGGGCTGGTGACATCAGATGGTGAGGTAAATAATCTAATAACCTACTTTTATGATAAGAAAACATTCTTTTGCACATATAAATGCTATTTTGGGGTGATTGGCTTATTAACATTAATAATGGCAAACACATATAGGCCTATACATGCCTTTTGGATTTTTTATTCCTTATTCCATGTCCGCCTATAATCCACGTGTGTTTAGGTGTATACAGTTTTTAAAAGGAGCAAGGTACTGATGAAATCTTTGCTGCATTGTGTGCAACAATTGTCTGTGAACATTCAGTCCAAATCTGGTGACATTCTGATAATTATTCCCCGAGATTCACGTGATAAGGCAGACACTGTCCCTTTTGGAGAAGCCTCAGTTTTGACTATTTTCAATTTTGGGGAGGCCCCAAAGATCACCCAAAAATTTTTATTAAGCTACTAGATAGGCAGGTCTATCATACCAAAATGTAAACTAGAGACATAGAGGAAGTCAAAAATACCAAAATTGTTTGGTCCCTTTGAGTGATATCAATTTGTGAAAATTAGCCCCTCGGCCCCTGGACTATAAAAGAAACAGGCAACCAATGCAATGATGCAAGCTGAGGGCTAATGTGATCTCTTTTTTTCGTATTTGTTGAAATCCTGGCTGCAGCGTTCTGAATAACTTGTAGTTTCTTCAAAGACCAGTAAAAAGGGAGTTGCAGTTGTCCAAACAGCTAGTGATAAAAGCATGTATAAGTGTTTCAGCATCGTTCTGAGTTAAAAAAAAGGTCTAATTCTGGCAATGTTTCTAAGGTGAAAAAAATATGTTTTTGCAACTCTGTTAAAATGGCTAATAAAATTAAGATCAGAGTCTAAAATCACACCCAGGTTTGTGACATGGGATTTAATCTGCTGGGACAGACTACCAAACTTTGACTGAAGTTTGTGCCTTTCTTCTAGTGGACCAACAAGTAAAATCTCTGCTCGTTTAGTTTAAAAAAAAAAAATGTATTCATCCAAATGCTAATATCTGTAAGACAGGAAAACGAGCGTTTAAAGAACTGGAGTCTCCTGATGAAACAGAGATATATAATTGCATATCATCCGCATAACAATGATAATGGACATTATGATGGCTAATTATTTTACCTAGAGGAAGCATATATAAAGAAAAGAGAATAGGACCAAGGATACTCCCCTGAGGTACACCATACTCAACATCAAATAAATCAATTTTATTTATAAAGCCCAATATTACAAATCACAATTTGCCTCACAGGGCTTTACAGCATACGACACCCCTCTGTCCTTAGGACCCTCGCAGCGGATAAGGAAAAGCTCACCCAAAAACCCCTTTAACAGGGGAAAGAAACGGTAGAAACCTAGGAAGAGCAACTGAGGAGGGATCCCTCTTCCAGGACGGACAGACGTGCAATAGATGTCAAGCACAGCACTAGAGAGACCCATCCATTTCTCAAGTCGATGAATTAAAATAGAGTGGCCGACAGTGTCAAACGCAGCACTCAAATCTAATAAAAAGAGGACAGCAACGTTATTCAAGCCAGCTGCGATTCTAAGGTTGTTAACTACTTTTAATAACACAGTTTTGGTACTGTGGTTAGTACGATAGCCAGATTGGAATTTGTCCAATAAATTATTAGTGTTCAGATGATTAAGTTGTTGATTAAAAACAATTTTCTCTAATAGTTTACCGATAAAAGGAAGATTTGAAATAGGCCTGTAATTGGCTAAGTCACTAGTATCGAGATAAGGTTTCACCATGGCTGTTTTAAAAGCAGCAGGGAAAATACCAGACTGCAAAGAAGTGTTGATGATTCTAGTAGTGTCATTAGAAAGGCACAAAAAACAGGATTTAAACAGTTTAGTAGGAACAGGGTCTAGTGAGCATAGTGGCACTAATTTCACTATCCGTGACTAAATTAAAGGATGTCATAGATGGAGGCTCACTAGCCGGTAGCAAATGGTTGATGAATCTGTGATTAAAATACTGGCAATATGGTATTTAAGGATGTCAAAGTGAACATTTAGTTAACTTTTCCTCCATTGTCTCTTAGCTCTGCAACTGTTTCTTTTATACTGGCAAATAGCAGCAGTTTTCCATGGTAACTTATGGGTTATTTGTCTTTTTTTAATTCTTGGAGGAGCAGCAATGTCAAAAGAAGATCTCAATTTATTGTTACAATCATGCACTAGATCATCAACAGAGCAGGTGTTGAATGGAGGAAAAGTATTCATGATATCAGAAAATCTAGTCCTAGCCTTGTCATCAAGTAATCTTTTCACAACAGTCTCATTAAACTGAGTTGATGCAGACATGGTAACATTTAAAAACACACAGAAATGGTCAGAAACAGGAACACCAGCGATATCAGAAATATCTATTTCAATACCTTTTGTGATGACCAAGTCTAATGTATTTCCATGATTGTGGGTAGCCACCTTGACATGTTGCACAAGACCAAAGCCAGAAGATCAAAAAATTAAATCAGCAGTATAACGTGAGCACGGAGCACCGCAACATGGCGACACCCTGTAACCGGCTTTTTTTAGCACAAGTAATTTATGCTTAAATCCTGCTCTGTGGTAAAAAAAAACTTCCGACTACTTAAACTGGATTTACTAGAGGACTACATCGACGAGTGTTTCGACCGATTATGCACTATGGATACTCCAAGCAGCAAGCGCTTCAGGAACTCCTCCACAGACACCGAATGACTCCCATCAGACAACCAACAAGTTAGTACACTCTTCGCCAGCATAAACACCACACTGTCATCACTAGATGCACGCATCGGCCTGGTAGAAGTTCTCCACAAAAAATTTAAAGGGCTGTGAGACAGTTTGGAGTTCAGCCAAGAGCAAATAACGTCACTCACTAAATCCAGTAAAGTACTTGAGAAGTCTGTCAAAACTCTTGAAACTCAGCTCACACAACTAACAAAAGAAAACAAGCACATGAAAGACACTATACTCGACCTCCAAACGCGTAGCATGCGCGATAACCTGATTTTTTCAGGAATACCAGAAAATGCCCAGGAAAACCCGGAGAATGCTGTCATAAACTTTATGCAAACTCAAACTGACACCGGATAAAACCAAACGAATCACTTTGCACCGCGTCCATCGAATCGGCAACCTCAATCCAAACAGCACCAAACCAAAGCTCATAGTGGCCAAATTCGAACATTATAAGGACGAAGAACTGAAAGGTCTGGGAAAAGAACTGAAGGGCACCCGTTTTGGGATGAATGACCAGTTTCCGAAGGAAATACAAGAGAGACGGAAAATTCTTTTTCCGATACGAAAATGGTTCATCCAGGAGGGGAAACGCGCTGTAATAACTGTTGACAAACTGTATGTAGATGGCAAACTCTACCGTAACAGAAACGTGACCACCTGGCTCAGCAGCAGCCACCACCATCAAACATGAAATCACACTGGCGGTTATAAGTAAATCAAATAAAAAATCCACATATCAGTGTTTTGGTTCACTGTGCTCTCTCTCTCTCTCTCTCTCTCTCTCTCTCTCTCTCTCTCTCTCTCCATCCATTCATCCTTTTTTTTCCTTTTCTTATGTTGCTTTTATTGTCTATCTCATTGATAGCAGTCAAATCAACTTTAAGGCAGGATCAGTGTCATGTAGATAATTATAATCTGAGTTATCACAAAAATCAGTCATTTCTAATGCTATATAGTTTACTGATTTTCCATCAAAGCATAATGAAACCCCTGTTACATCATATCCAATCATATAAAAATGAACAATTACTTCAAATCTCAAATTCGTAAGTTGGAACATTCAAGGCATTGGATCGCAGGCAAAAAGGACTAAGGTCATCAATCATTTAATGAAACTCCAAGCAGATGTATGTTTACTTCAGGAAACCCACCTTTCTGAAACTGAACAATGCAAGCTGAAAACTTCTCACTATAATCAAAGTTACTCTGCCACTTACAGCTCAAGAAGAAGGGGAGTCACAATTCTTATAAGTAAAAATATACCACTTATCCTAAAATCAGCTATCACAGACCCAGAGGGGCGTTATGTTATTATCAATGCCTCACTGATAAAGGTTTTATAATCGCAAGTGTCTATGGTCCAAATAATGATGATCCTCAATTTTTCCACACATTTTTCTCTTCTTTTAAGACATGCCAGATTCAGTTATCATAATCGGAGGAGATTTTAACACAGTAATAGACCAAGAGCTTGACAAGTCATCCACACCTAACAATTTTAAACCATGGAACTCATCTGAAACCATCAAGCAGTATATGAATGACTTTGGGCTTGGAGACATTTGGCGATTGCAAAATTTAATTACTAGAGAATTTTCCATATTTTTCACATATTCACCATTCCTTTTTTCGTATAGATTTTTTTCTTATTAGCAACTCCATTATTCCCAACATTTCAGACACACAGATCTATCCAATTGTGATTAGTGACCATGCCCCTGTATCGTTCTGTCTGAACATCAGTTGTAATATACCATCAAGCCCAAGATGGCGCTTTAATACCTCATCATTGAAAGATAATGAGAAATGAGGATTGAAAAAGGGTGGTGTGGTGGTTAGCACTGTCGCCTCACAGCAAGAGGGTTCCCGGTTCGATCCCGGGTGTGGGAGCCCTTCTGTGCGGAGTTTGCATGTTCTCCCCGTGTCAGCGTGGGTTCTCTCCGGGCAGTCCGGCTTCCTCCCACAGTCCAAAGACATGCAGATTGGGGACTAGGTTAATTGATAACTCTAAATTGTCCATAGGTGTGAATGTGAGCGTGAATGGTTGTCTGTCTCTATGTGTCAGCCCTGCGATAGTCTGGCGACCTGTCCAGGGTGTACCCTGCCTCTCGCCCAATGTCAGCTGGGATAGGCTCCAGCCCCCCCGCGACCCTCAAGAGGATGAAGCGGTTAGAAGATGGATGGATGGATGGAGGATTGAAAAAGATTTGGAAGAAAAAATTAAACAACTGAGCGACTCATATGCCAACAACCCATCAGAACTGACCTATAGCAAACTAACTGAAGTTAAACTTCAATTAGATGATATCATTAAAAAAAGAATACAATTAATGATAGAAAGATTAAGACTTGAGAAATTTGAATACAGTAATAAATCAGGGAAATATTTAGCAAACCAACTGAAGCATAATAAAGAGAAGACATTCATTTCTTTCAGTTACCCAACCTCCCGGCTGCACGGGGGTTACCAGGGGACTGCTAGCAGAGGCTACGCTATGTGGCTCCGCACCAGCTACCGGTGGTTGGCTAACTACCGCAGCTACAGAGTGATTTTCCATGGTGCAGAGCTGCGCTTCCAATTCACTAAGCCTCGCCTCCAACACAGCAAATAAACTACATTTGTTACATGTACCACTGTCGCTAAAGGATTGATTGGATTACATTGGTTATGTTCACATGGAGGGTGTCCTCCAATATTTTCACTCAAGAGTGGAAACATTTCCACCATTTCCTCCATTTTTTTGTTTGAAAACTCTGACTTTATCAGCAACCAAAAAGATGCTGCTGCTCCTCCCTTGGAGTGTGGGGTTCAACTCATTCAGCAGAGAAAAGATGTCAGAGAGGTAAGCAAGCTTAGCCTGTAACTGAAAATTCACATAGTGCTGTACAGGTGGGGTGTTTCCGATGTAAGAAACCAGTAGACTTCATTCCATAGTTCAAACACAACTCACACAACTGAGAAAAACATCTCCAGTTCACAGCATTCTTTTTGATGATACTGATGCTTCTTACAATCATGTCCATTACTAATACTTCCATTACTGGCAGTAATTTTGATGCAAGGCTTCCACAATGGAGGAAACATTGTGTCCATTTAGCCCCTGGTACCCCATTGATTATATGCCTGATGATGCTGCTATGTTTCCTGCTCATTGACGCTGCGCCATCACTGCAAACACAGTTCTTCCGCTCCAGGCTATTCTCTGTGAAGTACTTGTCCAGGTAACACAAACAATGGTACGCCAGAGTTCATGTTGGTAGCTCTCCACAAGAAAGCATGTCTTCATGCAGACTACTGTCCTAAGCATAAAGAACAAAAACCAGCAGTAAAGCGGCACTGCTAACACCTGTGGACTCATTCAGTTGTAAAGAAAAACATGGGCTACCTTTATTTTTTATAAAAATGGGCACACACACAAAAAGGGCACACACATCCCATCCAGTCACAGTTGCTCTTGTGCCTTTTACTCAAATAACATATACCCCACATAAATACACCTGACACCTTTCATATGACCCGATCCCTAACCTGGCGAGGTGATGTGGTTAGGGCAGTCTGCCCAGTCACTCCTGGAGCAGGTGGCCCCATCCCCCCTCGCAGGGAGAGACGGTACAGCAAGCACTAGTCCACGGCCCTGATAAGAGGCATGGTTTAGAGGTGGGGCTAACGGCAGATTAGCACGGATTAAAATACATTTCGAGGAAATGACAGACATGACAGTAATATTACATAACTTGCTAACACACAGTGTTTGTGTTTAGAGTGCATGGAGAAATATAAACTCACCTGGAAGAAAGTATAAATGCTTTTATTGCTTTTAGAACATGGGGTAGGGGTGCACTCTTGTGCCCAAAATAAGTATTGTAAAATTCTTACAAAAAAAATAAAAGAAAAACATCCTAAAAAAAATCACCTGTTTTTACAGATGAAAAAGAGAAATGATCCTGAAAAAAAACTCAGTTTTTACAGATGAAATAAAAGTAAAGAAATAATCCTGAAAAATAATCACCTGTTTTTACAGATGAAAAAATAAATAGAACAATGATCCTGAAAATTACCACCTGTTTTTACAGATAAAACAAAAAAAGAGAAATTATCCTGGAAAAAAAATCACACTTTTTTTTTTACAGATGAAAACAATTTGAAAAATGATGCTGAAAAAATTCAAATGTTTTTACAGATTGAACAAAAATGGAGAAATGATCCTGAAAACAAATCATGTTTTTACAAATGAAAAAGAAACAAAAATAGAGAAATTATTCTGAAAAAAAAAACTATTTTTACAAATGAAAAAAATATATACCAAATGATCCTACCTGTTTTTGTAGATATAAAAAAAGAGATCACCTGTTCTTCACCATAAAAAAAGATCCTGCAACAAATAACCTGTTTTTACAGATTAAAAAATAAAAATGATACTGAAAAATATCACATTTTTTTGCAGATATAAAAATAAAGTAGCAAAATGATACTGAAACAAAATCGATTTTTACTGATTAAAAATATAGAAAAATGATCCTAAAAATGTACCTGTTTTGACAGATAAAAAAAGGGAAAAATAATCCTGAAAATAGAAAATTCTATTGTTATTACAGATTAAAAAAAAAAGAAAAAATAAGAACGATCCTGTAAAGAATCACCTGTTTTTACAGATTAAAAAAGATAGAAAAATTATCTGGAAACACGTCACCTGTATTTCCAATTTTCAGAATAAAAAAAATAAAATAAAAATGATCCTGAAAAAAATCACCTGTTTTTACAGATAAAAAATAAAATAGAAAAACGATCCTGAAAAAAAATAACCTGTTCCTACAGATAAAAGAAAAACTAGAAAAATGTTCTTTATTGCTTTTAGAACATGGAGTAGTGGTGCACTCTTGTGCCCAAAATTTGTATTGCAAACCGTTATAAAAATTATCCTGAACAAATAACCTGTTCTTACGGTTAAAAACAAAACAAAAAAGATCCTGAAAAAATTCTCCTGTTTTTATACATGAAAAAAAAAAAAGATCCTAAAAAACAAAATCGCCTGTTTTTACAGATAAAACAGAAGAAGAGAAATTATCCTGAAAAAAACATGTTTTTACAGATGAAAGAAAATAGAAAAATGATCCTGAAATTTTATTTATAAAAAAATAATTTTAATTAAAATTACCTGTTTTAACAGATGAAAAATAATATACACATATTCACTATATATACTACATAAGAATGAGTTTACTACATAAGTGTATACTACATATACACTGAAAGAAATCACCTGTTTTTACAGATGAAAAAAATAGAAAAATGATCCTGAAAAAATAACCTTTTTTTACCGATAAAAAAAAAAAATAGCAAAGTGATACTGAAAGAAATCACCTGTTTTTTACAAATGGGAAAAAAAATGAAAAAAGATCCTGAAAAAAATTCAGATGTTTTTACAAATAGAACAAAAATGGGAAAATGATCCTGAAAAAAATTGCCTATTTTTACAAATAAAAAGAATATACAAAAATGATCATGAAAAAAATTGTTTTTATAGATAAAAAATATATATCTAGTAAAATTATCCTGAAAAAAAAGAACTGTATTTATGGATTTAAAAAACAGAAACCAAATGCAAAAATTTAGAAGAAGAAGAAGAACTGTCCAATGACAACTCTGCGTGCCTTAATTTGAAAATACGTTAGTTTGAATGGCTGTGCTGCAGGACATCAACGCGAGTTAGTTTGAATGGCTGTGCTGCAGGACATCAACGCGACTGCCCATCGATTACCTAGATTAATAACCAGTTTATTTGGCCATGTCAACTAAACATGCTAACGTTTCGGCCTGGTGGCCTNTTTGAAAATACGTTAGTTTGAATGGCTGTGCTGCAGGACATCAACGCGACTGCCCATCGATTACCTAGATTAATAACTGGCGTTACGCCAGGGCCACACCGCCCGCGGAAGCGCTGCAAATAGCCTCGAAGCGCCGAGAAGTGAAGGCAGTTTCCTTTCGGCGCCCATGTTAACCGACTGTNGAGAGAGAGAGAGAGAGAGAGAGAGAGAGAGAGAGAGAGAGAGAGAGAGAGAGAGAGAGAGATGCAGGTAATGCACGACTGTGTCATCTACACTGGCCGCGCCGTGCCGGGAAGCTCCGCGGCAGGCTCTGACTGTG
>NC_065518.1:37958625-37975285 GCF_006386435.1 Epinephelus moara | reverse complement strand
TTCACATTTTTCTGATGGGAGCGCTAAGACAGACATGAATAAGGGCAAATTCAGATGGTAGCAGGCATTGCGTCACCTTACTGCAGCGTCAGGCTGCGCTCTGGCAAAAGTTGACTCTGGATCAACTTTTTTACAGCAGGCCGCTGCTAGTTTTTTCGGCACCTCATTGTGTCCGCTCTGGATTATCTGTGTTTTTCCTGCAGTGCCTACTACCATCTGAATGCCTCTAAATTTTGGTAAACATTTAATAATTAGCAATCTAAAAGCAGACAGTACTCTGTTTACATTGCCAGAATGTCTCATATAGAAAATGTAAATGATTTTTAAAAAAAGAATAGTTCACTTTGAATGATAATTTAGACATTATCTACTCACCCTCATGCCAATACAAGGACGAATGAATTTTTTCAATTCAAAAACACTCCTCGAGTTTCACAGCCTGCAGTCTCCTCCCTAACAACTGACATCAACAGCGTCTTTGTTGCAAACATTACAAAACAACTAAAAAACACGTAAAATGCCTCCATACTGCTCATCAAAACAACTAAAAAACACGTAAAATGCCTCCATACTGCTCATCTGGTGTAACCCAAGTCTCCCAAAGCCCCAAAGCTGACTTGAAAAGTCATAATTTACATCATGTTTTTAGTTGAAATCCTTAGATGGGAGCTATGTTCACATGTCTTCCTGTCCCACCCATCTGGGGTGTGTCTCTGGCTCTCTGGGGGTGCTGGCCATTGCCGCCCCGAGTCCTTGGGCCTGCGTGGTGTCCCGCGGCTTCTGCGGCTCCCTGGGCGTGGGGTCTGGGCGCTCCTGCGGCCTTGGGGTGCCTTACCGGCCGCCTTCCCCCGCTGGGCTGGGACATTGACCCTGGACCCTGGTGATGGTACTCATAAATACATTGGGAGGGTTCAAATACACGCATGCATGTTTGATACTTCAGCTCCGATGGGATCACTCAAAAAGGGCTCAGTTGCTTCTCAAACCTACCACACTGCTCTGGCAACTCTTCTCCACAATCGGGCTTTCCTCCACCACCAGGACTGTCACATTTCTGGTGTTCAGTATAGATTTCTCCTTTTTTTTTATATACATATATATATATATAAATATTATTATTATTATTTTATTATTATTATTATTTTTTTTCTTTATTATATATTTATTTGTTTATTTTCGGTAATCTGTATGGAGCACAACAACCTCAAGGCCACAATACATCGGCTACCATGCCTGTTTCTCCTCTGTTTTTTTTTTTTCTTCTTCTTCTCCGCATGCACTGTTGCTATATAACTCAGGACTTAAGCACCTGTCCCTCAATCCCCCCTGCTTGTCTCTTACTTTCCCCTTGACACACTTTGGTGTAACACGGCCCTCTCTGGCTCATATTAGGAAGTTTTTCCAATAAAGGCTGGTAGGCTAGTCTCCAGGGAGGGTGGGTGACGGTCACAATCACGCGCAGTATGGGTATAAAATACTTGGCTGCAAGACTAACAGTGCATCAGTCTTCATAAAAAGCTTACACCCTTTTGTGGTGCTAAGCTACGAAGACTAATGCAGACAGGTTAAAAGAAAAAAGAAAAAAAAAGAAATGGTAAAAAATGAAATCCTACTTTTTACAGGAAGGACTTCTCAGCGAATCTTATTGTGTCGTTTTTTTCCCTTTTTCCTTGCAGATGCACAAAAAATCCAACTGATTGCTGCCAATTTGGAGGAGGATTCTTCGTTATCTGCCATGTTGCACTGTCACTTCTGGTACAGATTCATTGACCTTTTGTGGTATATTTTGTTTTTACTTAATGCACTGTATAGGTAGGATTCTAAATTAAAAGATGCTTGTCCACAGATATTACCAGAGCTACAGTTTACAGAACCCCCAGGGGTCAGGAGAATATTGTAGAAAATAATAGAAAATTGAACTGGAAAAAACAAGCTAAAAACAGCAGACCACCACCCTGTCAATGACTCTCCACCCGTTTCAAAGGTGAAATTATGAACTCATCATGATAGTAATGCTAACAGACAAAATAGAGACATGGAGAAATATAATTTTTAGTTTTTCAGTACCTCCTGGGGGGCTCTGAAGAACTGTTTGTGAATAATTGGTTGATATTGTAAATTTACATCTGAATACATTAAATAAATGGTTTTAGAATCAGTTGTGGTTTGTACTTTATTTGTAATTATGTTTCCCCTCCCCACTTTAATTGAAACTGAAAATATTTAGATGTATCTACTTTGTATTTCTTAAGTATATTTTCAGTTGAGGATATTTCACAATAATGTTAAAGATTATATTTTATGAGGATTGGAAAAAACGTCTGCTATTAATCAGTACAGTAGTTAAAATATTAAATATATTACTTTAAAACTGTAATTCTACAAAAAACTGAATCATTAAATATTGGCGTTTGTACTTCTACAGTTTTTTTTTAACATTATTTTACATCTAAACAAACACTGCAAGTTACAGATGATTTTAATCTGTTTTATGCAGTGTATTCAGACTTCTTACTTTGTTATTTTACAATCTTGAGCATGTGTTGACACTTTATTGAAGGCGTTTGATTGTAATAATTGAGGAAAAATCTGTAAAATAACGGTATTTTTCTGCAGAACATTTAATGACAATTTCTGTAAATTTAATGTTTTTGCACTTTATTTGAATTACAATATTTTACTTTTATTTGACGGTTTTTGTTTGGCAGCCATAGCTGCCAATCATTTTTTTTTTTTTTTACAGTGTATTGCAAAGGATGAGGAGGAGGAGACAATGGGGCTGGATATTAATGGCCCTGTTTACACCTGGTACCTGTCAGGTAATGGTCAAAGGTAATGTTAGTCTTGTGATGATAACAGTTAGCCATGTCTCTGTGTGTGTACGGGTGGACTCTCACCAACTGTCCCTTGCACGGAGAGAGGGGCAAGGAGGAGCTGAGGGAATCAGTGTGCTGCGTGCAGATCTACAGTGAAAGAAGATTTTACCCATTTTAAATATTAACTGCTGTAAGTGTGTAGCACAAAAAATCTTATGCCGGTTAAAAACAAATTGTGTCTTTTTTCACACACAGAGTGGAGACATGAGATCCGATTGCAAGTGGTCACTCGACATGCATGTGGAGATACATTCTAATGCCAGGTGTGAACAGACAGACATAGAGCAGTCCACTTGTGTGACAGATGCATGTTTACACCAGATCTGAACTGGCTCAGCGCTGAAACACGAACATTGGGTAAACTATGTATTATCAGTTTTGCAGAACTCTATGGGTAAACATTTCAAATGAAGTAACAGCTTGTGGTGTGGATCTGTTCACTGTCTGCTGAGACCTGTTCATGTACCTGATGAGAGCAGTACACTGTGTGTTCTGTAGTAGGCACATGCACGGATACGTTTTGATGCAGGGATAGAGAACAGTAACACTCTAATGATTGGATTAAGCCTCCTCAACTCTGGCAGCTCCCCAACCAGCTGAAAGTACACTCTGTCCTCAAGCATCAAGTGCTTTAGGTTCACTGTGTTTACAGCTCAGAGTTACTGGAAAGTCAGCACGGGTCTTTACTAAAATTCCCCACATTTAGCCAAACTACTCACCAAGAGCTGATTCTGTCCATCAGTTAGAATGAATAGTGAGTAAATAAGTGAGTCAATACCATCTCCTTTACTGAAAATAGTCAGCTTATACAAGGTAAATACTGGCCTGAGACTATGACATGATATATGGTCAAGAAGCAGCATACACCATGAACAAGTCACTGGTCTACAGAAACTGAAGCATTGATGCCATGACAGGCAAAAAAATGAAATAATAGTAAGAATCAGGTAATAATATCAGATTAGAATCAGAATCAGAAAAACTAATTATTGATCCCCGAGGGGACATTGTGATTCATTACAGTCGTTCCAATGCAAAGAATGGAGAATTATAAGAAGAAAGAATAAGAGCATGAATAGCAGTATGTAAATATAAAGTAATACAATAAAACAGAAATAAAAATGTGCATTATGCTACAACATTTAATACTAGTCTTCAAGATATCAAGAATAAAAATGTTTACTGCTGTGTCTGTAAGTGTGTAAAAATATACAAATGTGCATTGTGCTACATTACACTGTAGGAACTTGTGTTACACTCAAGAAATATAAAATATGTATTCTGCTATAATGTTCACTACAATATATACATAAGTAGAATAAAAATAAGAATAACAATAAACATGAGAAGTATGTACAATTATGTGCATCGTATGTTGAATAAATAAATACATTCAAGAGGCACTGGTGAGAATAAAGTCATATACTGAAGAACATTGCACGGTTGAATAATTGTACCAATCATTGCATGGTTAAAAAAGTGATTGTACCTTTGAGTTCTGTTCCTTAAGGTACTAACATAAAAAGTTTCTTGTTATATCAAAATGTTTTCATGCTACAACAAGAAACTTTTTGTGCCATAACAATAAAAGTTTCTTGTTATAACATGAAAATATCTTGTAAAAACATAGAAACATTTTTATAAGAAACTTTACTGATACTGATCAGTTTTCTTTTTTTTTGTTTTTTTGTTTTTGTTTGTTTTGCTTTGTTTTTTCCTGGTGTGGCGTCAGTATGCTGCTTTACTAGTCTATGACAAACACATTCACACTCACATCCTCACCCCCTGTATGGTCCTGTGGGAAGAGACTGGAGCATATCTGCTGTCAATTGTAGAAAGGAATTTGTATTTCACATGATACAAAAGGTAAACACCCTTGGTCACTTTTTTGTGACTATTCATTTTGACAATATATCATAAAAATTCTCAATTATATTTAATTACATGGCTAACTGATGCATTTTTAATGTGGTGAACACTGTGATGTTTGGTTTGCTGTTTGTAAAAAAAATCTATTTCTCTAACTGACAAAGTACAAAGAATTTTTCAATAAAGAAGTGGCTGTGTGGAGATGATCACCAGAAACTTTATTCCTGGAGTTGAATCATTTCTGAAATCAAGAACACGATGAGACTGTGTTAGACTGTGAAGACAGTCATTATTCCTACAGGATGGGAATGCGGACTCCATGCAGAGCATTGGTCTACACGTGTCTGCCAGTTACCCAATCTGTGGAACAACAGGTCTGCCATGTGAGCTGCCTCAATGCTGTGTTGACTGGCCTGCAGGCAACCAATGAGAAAAAGTCTGCGTGGCTGGTCCATATGCAGCCAATCAGAAAAATCCCAACTCAGATCAGAGGGTGTGGCTAGAGAGCTGGAGCTGACCTAACTTGGGAATGAGTAGGACCTCCTCTGTCTGCCTGTCTGTCTGTCTGTTTCATCTCTAGCTTTACATGTAATCTATATGAAATTCAAGCATAGAAATGACAAAGTGATGGCACTTTACAAAATCTGCCAACACAAATCTTTCATTGTCACGGTGCACTGAATTTTTACACTGAATGAATAACACCAGCCTATCATCAGTTATTTGCCACTCCTTTTTGTTTCCTGAAAATTAAATAACTTGCAAAAATATTAGATGTCTGACTCAGACTCTATTGGAATGTATTTCCATGTGATTTTTCTACATTAGATGTGTATAAACCCCAACAACCAACAGACTATTACCTCGTTTTTTCACCTTGTTAAATAAATTTTCATTTTTGTTAGGCATAATAGGTGTGTAACAACACACAGAATGTATGTGTCTCTACTCACTGGAAACTTGTCTGTCTGACAGTGCAAACTGGTCTGTCCAACAATAGATCAAGTTACACTTATAGGAATGAGAGGCAAGTGTTTTGCTAACCACACTCCCATATTATGCATAGCAGAGAGCTGTTTGTTAACACGTCTGTTCATGTACAACACAAAGAGAACATGTGGCGCAGCTGAAGACATGAACTGGGAACTTTTTTACTGAGTGTTTTTGATTTGGTTTACAATGATCAACAGCAATTCTTGCACTATAGACAACACTTGCTTATTGCTGTTGCTTCTGTTTTTTTTTTTTTTTTTGTTTTGTTTTTTTTAAAAAGCCACACATGTTGCTGTATTTATCTGAAATCATGGGACCATGAGATCTGAGATCACATGCACATGTGTCCTGTGGACCTCAATAGGTTTCGTCCTTGTTTGGCTGAATCAGCCCTGCATGGCTGTAGTCACTTATGTAAGGCTGGGTGTGTGTCTGGCACTGTTTACATATGTCCACCCATGTAATGCATTATAGTATACCATTACTACTTCTAATAAGTAAACAATACAGTTATTAATATTTAAATTATACAACAGTTAGTTCCTCCCTGCAATCTGATTGGTCGAGAGACAGTAAAACCGTGACGATATTGGAGTACAACATCACGGTTATTTCACTGTGTATGTATCACTCCGCCTCACAGCTGATTGCAATCAACAATCAAATCAAAACTGACGGTTAGTGTCAGTTAGGTCAGCAGTTGCGTTGTAGGCTAATTCATTCATCCACTGTCAAACAGCCAAAAATATGAATTTATTTCCTAAAATAAGTTTTGAATTGAACTATGAATGGTCATCAGAGGAAGATGAGGGAGAGGAGAAGCTGCATCCATCTGTGCACACATCCAGGTTTGTCAGTGTTTCATCAGCGGAGCTCAATGACTTGGAGAAAAGCAACATACTGTCAGATCAGAAGGCAGAGTCGGCTGTGCCTGTGAAGCGACAGTCCACCAGGCAGTCACCAGAGACTTATTTCACCGGCTGCACAATTAATGGAAATGTGCAGATAAATGTGTATAAAGAGTAAGTGCCTGGTGCACCATGTCTGCGTTACATAAATAAGGCCTGCGGCCTCGTGCCTACGACCGAATCACAGCCGTGACGATATCACAGTACAACATCACTCCCTCTCGTGTGATATTGCTTAATTGTGGACTTGGTCTCAGTATAGGTCTGACTTTAATATTGTGCTTCTTAATGGGGACAAATGGACAAAATTAATATTTTATTAGATATTATTACATAGAGAAAGAACAAAATTAAAGAAAAGAGAAAAACATATGAATAATATAAAAATATAGATAGATAGATTCAGAATATTGTATCATTAGTTAATATGGTATTTATCAAACACATAGTTTTTATTGCCTTTTAATTTTCAAGGAATTACTGTGGGGCCGTATTGTAGTTCTTGATGGAAAAGTTCATATATATATATATGTATATATATATATATCTATATACATATGTGTATGTATATTTACAGTATATACATAGCCTACTGTTTTCATAAAACATGTAAAAATGTGTTTTTTCTGTAACTGAACAGTTTGGCAAGTTTTTCCTTCTTATACAAAGTAAAACGTCCACCCGAAATATTCTGGTATACATACAGTGATTTTAAAAAAGGCAGGCTGTTTCATCTTCTAATTTACAGAAAGAACCAGAATATTTAATACGAAGTCTGAATCACTTCCATCTCTTTTAAATGGATTTCTTCGATGCAGGATTTTAAAGGAAACCTTTAACTTTATGATCAAAACCATACTCCAGATATACTGTCTCAACGTTTTCTTGGATTTGCCTGACCCCTGTCGTTGCTAGGGGAAGTGACGTCAGCAGCGAATGACAGCTTTCACTGTCGAAGAAAATAACCCGTCAGTGGAGAGAAGCTGTGTGCGATTGGGGATAAGTCTACCAACAAAATCCGTCTCCATCCTTATGTTTTTGGGCAATAATGATACCCAAAATACGAAGAGCATAATCTACGCGTTTCATACTATCGGACGACATCGATATTATATGTCTTCGTTTCTCAGAAAGATTTAAAAAGGATGGTGAAATTTGCATCGTTACAGTGGGTACTGGGATCCTGGGGGCGGGGGAATGTGAATTAAGGGGTTGGAAACCAGTAAAATAAGGTGGAATATTTGCCGAGGTAACGTAAACAAACGGCTAAAAGCTTTTCATTGTTAGGTACTGCTAAGGTACAAACGAGGCAACTGAAGGAGCCAACGTTTGCTAGAAGCGAAATGGAGCTGAGAGTGGGCAACCGATACCGACTGGGCAGAAAAATCGGAAGTGGATCTTTCGGGGACATATATTTAGGTGAGTAAATTTTGTTATCTTAAACTTGCCTGTACTTGTACCATGCAGATATAATTCCGCCAATAGACATTCTTTACTAGGAACCTTTAAAAAACACTTCCGAGTCCAAATTGCATTAGGCTGGTATGATGTTTGTATTTACCTCAGTGTATGTCAGCAAGATACCATTTTTGTTAACTTAGTTGTTACCTATCCTTACCTCTGTCTTAGCTAAGTTAATCAACTAACGTTACTGTGAGTTGAAAAGCTTGACTGATTGGTGGCATTGCAGCCATTATATTCAGTAAATGTAGGTAATGTTAAGGCAGCTAGCTTGTTTAACTGACGTCATGTTAGATAAGAACCCATGACAACTTAAAGCTAAGGGACTGTTAGTTTGGGGGGGGGGGGGGGGGGTGTTATTATTACCTTTTTTTTTTTTTTTTTTTTTTTTAAATAAATTTTGGCTTTGGGGAGAGGCATACAAATTTAAATGGCTGCATCTACCTTATTCCTAGCCCCCATGACACCTTGCCTGAATTTTGGGCGCAACTTAAAGCGCTGAACCGAAACTGGCGTTTTCCAGTGGTTATAGTACATGGACGTTACGCTAATCCTCTTTTCTAGAGTGACTGAGAAAATGTTGAACACACCACTTGTTACACCTCAGACAGGATAATGTGATCATTCCTCTGTCATCCCTGGCATTGGTTAGTGGTTAGCTTGCCTTGCTACGTTAGCGTATTGTTAAATTTAACAGAGCCCAGGCTAGCTTACAGTAAACATCTATTCCTTTTAAAAGGTGATCCGTGATTTCTTAACGTTCGTAAAGACATCAACACATTCACTTAACATTTATCATAATTCAGGGTTAATTATAACTCCATGTAAAGTGAATAAACGTGATGTTTACTAGCTAATGCTCTGCTCGTCTGTCTGAACAACACAGTTTACACGTTTCTTTAACTGCTGATTTAATAAATCAGAGTTATACTGAGTGAAACATGAGGCAGAATTCGAAAGGCAGAGCTTAGTAATATAAAGTAGTAGTATAAATTTGAGCTTTAAACAGCAATATTTCATCAGAATCACTTTATTCTACATCTCATTTTAAATTCAAAGGGTAAGGTTTCAAAATCTAATAACTAAGTCATGGCAGAGGAAAAGTGATGAGTTTTCTGCCAGTCACTCAGGGAGACTCAAGGAAGAATATTTGTAACTGGTGACGGTCAAATTTACAAAAAACAACAAACAAACAAAAAAAATCAGCAAAAGCCCCTTATACACTGCCAGATTTTTCCGTGAATGTTGGGCTGTTTTGCCGGCCAGCTGCAAGCGTTTATACACACAGAGGCGGATTGGTGAGTTGATCCGAGGCGCCCAATTTTCCACCTTGTAGGGTAGTCATATTGGCGGAACCCTTTTAGTTTAAACAGACCGAGGCGGCCTTCTGCAACGGGAGGGGCTGTTGATGACTTATGGGAGGAGCTGTTGATGACGCGGCACGTGCGACCCACTGGCGGTGGATAAACAGGAAAGAGCTGATAGCAGGAATACGCGAGCAGCTAGTAGCAAGAGGGAAACACAAATTTTACAGACACTGTAAAGATGAGCAACTGGGGAGACAAGGCATTGCGCACCCTCCTTGCACTCGCAAACGAAGAGGCCATTAACCTACAGATGACGAAGACGGTTAAGAACAGGCCGATTTACGAGAGTATCGCCACCTGACTAGCCGCGGCTTCCCTCCCACGTCACTGTTTACGTCACATGCTGAGCCACATGTTTTGTTACTTGCTCATGCCCCCCATTGCCCTGAAAAAGGCGCATTCTGTATAAACAAAAGTAGGTAGGCGGCATTTTGCCGCACTCCCCGATTTTGTTTTTATACTGCCAATGCAATGCAATGAAAAAAGACTGGGCTTTCCTGCAAATTTGCACAATTCCTATCTAAAAAGGGCTACTGTCACATCCCTGCCACCCCCCCTCCTGTCATACAGAAAGTACAGTCCCTGACGATAATGTTGACTTAGATTAAACTCTATAAACATTCAGTGGTTATCATACAGTGTGGAGCGTAACTTAAGAAAAACAAAGCTGTGTATAAGCAGATTTAGCCAAAACTGCAGTTGTTCGCCTGGAGATTCAGGGTTTTCATTTTAAGTCAAGTCGGCTGAGACACAGGACAATCACCATGGACATTAGGGCTGTAGTCAACCAAAGAAAATCTTGGTCGACTAAAGTCGCACATAATCTTCAACTAATCGATTAGTCGTGGGGAAAAAAAATAAGCACGTTATATTTACTTCTGCGGTGGTGTGTCTGTGTCACTCTGCAGTTACACCTCCAAAACACTAGTGGGCGGTGGAGGACTGTGTTAAGTGCTATAAAGTTTAGTTCAAATCAAACTTTATTTGTATAGTTGATTCAAAACACACATTAAACATGGCTTAATAGAGACAATTTCAAACACAAGTACGCAAATCAGCTTCACTATAAATCGCAGAACTGACAGACAAACACTTGACTTTATCTGGACACATTTCCCCCACCAATACAACATGCTAACGTTATTAGCACAAGTCAATGGCGTTTTACATTGTATAAATTAGCTTAGCATCTAGGGATCTTTCCTCTTCTCATACAAAGCCAGGGACAACAGTAGCATTTAATAAAGGTGACGGTACATATTTTGGGTTACATTACAACTCACAACATCACCGACAAAACAACTGTCTAATACTAAACATGTTTTCCAAGCAAATACAACATGCTAACGTTTTTAGTGCCAGCCTATGGCATTTTACATGGTATACATTAGCCTAGCGGCGAGCGGAGATTTCCTCTGCTCATATGAAGCCAGGATAAATCCCAAAGTATAAATCCCTGAAGGATAAATCACACACAAGACTTGAAATGCTATTTTAGTGGAGGCCTTACTGTATTCACAATTTATTGTTTCTTATCTGTGAAATACAAGTAAATACAAGCTTTGTTTCCACTGAGAGAAATGGTGTCAGTATACAGAAACTGACAGGAGGTCTGCGTCACCACGACGCTGAACTGAGGGTGGGCGAGTTCAACTTTCTGTCAACAACGGGTGTTTTGAAAACAGCCCCATTTTCACAGGTAACTTAGCCTGTCGCCCCCGCCGCAGGAAATAATGGATTAATCCTGGAACGCTATTGATGTAGCACTTTTCTCCTTATGAAAGTAACACGCCGATTAGTCGACTAATGAGAATTTAGTTGGACGAGAGCATAGCGACCAAATAGTCGACTAGTCGACCAGGAGACTACAGCCCTAATGGACATCCCAACAATGCTTCTGTGTTACAGTCATCGACTGTCAGTAGTAATGACAAACTTGTAGGTCATTTGACAGTACCACTGCTCTGACAAAACCTATGTAGATTAACATTCACAATGACTTGTACAGCACATTTGGCAGGCAAAAGCCAAGAGTTTTGTTTTGCTACAGAATTAATTAAATCTGATGGTTGTTATTTTAGCCAGTGTCATAGATAGCCAGCTAAATGAATGATTAACATTATCCAAGTTAGCTTAAACCCTGTTGTCTGTTAGTAGTGCTGCACGATTAATCTAATCGCAATTGCAATCGCGATGTCAGGCTGTGCGATTACATAACCGCACAACAGGCTGCAATTTGCGATTTAATGTAAATAAATGTTAACGTTTGTGCCTGTGAATGTGACTACCTCTCCTGTAGTGTGTGGAGTTTGTTGACATTACGCCCACAAGTTATCCCGGTGTGTGCAGCACGTATGGTCAGGTGACCACCCAGCGTGCAACTGTGACCAACATAGACGCTGAAGAAGAGCATGAGCACGACCATGAACAGGCTGAGTTGGTCTATTATATGGCGATACTTTGGATTCAGGTACGGCAACGTTGAACAGTAAGACGTGCTGTGTAAAAGTTTAAAAGTTAAAGTCACCATGTCCCGCCACAACACGACCAATCTATGTCAGTACTTGAGACAGCACAGAGAAAAGTAGGAAGAATGCATGCGAGAGAAAGCCAAGCCAAGTAACGTTAAAGACAAAGAGACAACTGAAAGCCGCCAGAGCCTCATAAAACAAAGCACAATTATGCAAACATTTGTAAGTATCACAGGGAAATCACGGACTCCATAACAAACTGTATAAAGCTGCTGTGTTACGGCCTATTCACTTGCTGGAATTTATCAATTACGTGGCAACGCCTGAACGCAACACAGGCAACTGAGGGCCGAATTCACAAAGAATGAACTGCGGCCGCTGATAGCACCTTGAATTGCACTTCACTTGCACCCGCAGTTTGCTCCGTCTTAACGTCCTATTCACAAAGGATATTGCGCTAATGATATACCAGCGCAAACACGCCCACAAAGTTTGGCAGCTGAGTGCAGTTTGCCCCTGATTTGCCCCTGATTGCAATAAGCCACACATGGCAAAGTATAAATGCTGGCTTTGCGCCAAGAACACCGTGGCAGAACAATGGCAGACTTTGTTTGGCAAAGTACTGAATACTGTATACCCTCATGTAGTGATGTCTGCTGGTGAGTCAGTCTAACAGTGTCGGATGGGTTGAGGCTGTGGATTTGACCAAGTTTGACCACTTTATCACTATTCCCTCTCACTTGTAGCTGTTTTTTCGTTATCTTTGAATTTAATATATGGAACCGTTTTTGTTCACGTTTGTTTTCCCCGTTTCGTAAAATAAATTATTTAAAGTTGCTTTTGAAGTGCATGACAGAAGTGTGTTTTGAGAACGACCGCAGACTGTCACCTGTTCAACGCATCAGTATCTTCGGATGCCATTAAAGTAATAATGATTATAATAATAATGTCAAAATATTATTTACAGACTGATTTAACAGACGATCACTGGAATGTCTGGGCGAGAGGCTTCCACAGAGGAGCGCCCAGTTTGCACCAGCTTTCTAAAGACGTTATTTACTTCACTCAAACTGCGTGTGGCTATTAGCGCTGGTGTTAGTGAATTAGACGCTGTTTATCAATGAGGCTCATTTGCATAGAAATGGCTAATTTTTCCGCCAAATATATGCATATTACCTTACTTAAATACGTGCAAATAACACCGGAGCACCGAGACGCAATCTGCTTGGCAGCGCAGTTAGTGGAGCATTTCACTCTCTGCGCGTGCTTTGTGAATTAGACGGTATCTGTTTGCTCCATTTTACCGGTTTAGCGGCCGCAAAAGCCACGCAATCCTTTAGTGAATTCGGCCCTGAGTGTGTGTACGGTGCCGTGCTGTGCTGCTGTGCGAGCAGCGTGTTTTGACTGTGCGTAACAGCTGTCTGTCGATGATTATTTACACTGTCCATAACAATAACTATGTCAGGTTAGGTCAGTGCCCCCCTAATATAATGTAGGGGAAACACTGCATCAAGCCTCATGATACCATTTATTTATTATATTGTAAACGCAATCGCAAATCACGATATTGTCCACCAAAATCGCGATCGCACATTTTTATCAAATTGTGCAGCACTATCTGTCAGCTAATTGCAGTTTTGATGATGACAGCAGCTAGACTGCTAGGCCCTTCTGCCCTGTCTTCAGACCTGTGACATAATAAACAGAAACTAGTGTATCTTAGCCACAACCCAAACTACCACCCCCTTTCAGTTTCCCAAGGTTGCATCCTTCAGTTTCTATCACCTGTGTGATGTGCTTACGTAGATTTACTGCTCAGTGATCATGTGAATATGTTTGTGGTTACATAAGTACTGGGTGCACTGGTTTTTCCAGTTGATGAAGGCATCAGTTAGCTCTCAGGCAGAATATTTTTTGATACGCAGGCTTTAGCAAACTTTTCAGAAAATATTTACAGTCTTGTCATGTTGTAACTAGTTGCAGGAGGTGTTGACTGTTATTAAGCCTGGTTACAAAGCCTGTAAGACGATGTTGATTTGATGTTGACATGTTCCTGTTCTTGACTAAAACCTGTAGGCCTACTTGTACAGGATTTATTCAGTTACTGTTGATAAACCAGGCACTTGGTGTCTGCCCCACAAGCCTACTATGTTTGGCACAGCACATGCAGCAAGGAGTTATTTGTACCAACAAAGTTTAAAAAAAAACGCTCTTTAACAGACTTCTGGTTCAGCCACCTTTTGTAAACTGTCAGAAAATATGTGTAAAGCTGTCAAAGATGGTCCTCAACAGGATAAATTCCACCATACAGCTGTCCTAGAGGAGTGTTACTGACTTGTTACATACAATGACTGTGAAGACTGGTTGACAGTCACTTTGTGTGGTGTTTGAAACCAAAGGAAGGTTTTTTAACTATTAAAGAGGCTAGTGAACAACAGACATGGGCAGTATACAGCAGAGGAACCTCAGCTAACAACAGGTTGACAGAAATAGGTAGAGTTGGGTCAATTTCAGGTTTTGCTGGTCTGGTGTATGAGTTTAAACCAGCTTCAAAATTTTACATGGTCCAACCCTAGAAATAGTAGAAATTGGCACATTTGTGTAAGTCAGTGCATTTGTGTTTTTTCTGATGGGAAGCATTGGTTTCCCAAACTTGTGAAGCATGCTGCAGCACTCCAAACACAATAGCTCTTCAAGAGATACAGCTAATGATTGTACCTTTCAATAAATCTGCTTGTATTGTTAAGGGATGCACGATAGTATTGGCAAATCATCGGAATCAGCCAACATGCTGATAATATCGGCAAAGAAAAGAAAGTAATTCGTGTGACAATACATGTATTCTAGGGATGCATGATGATATTGGCATGTCATCAGTATCAGCCCATTTTGGCATCGGAATCGGCCAACATGCTTTTTCTTATTTTGCACAATAAATGAATATTACATACATTGAAAAGCGTTTTGTTTCATGTCTCCATGTGTTGATGGGCCATCATGATAAGAGTATGCATGCATAATATGATGTTGAAAAAGTGGACATATTGGTATTGGTACCAATTTTTTTTTTTTTTTCTCGACAGTTATATATTGGCATATTTGATATCTGCAAAAAATCCAAAACCGTGCAACCCTAACCTCAATAGTATTTGTTTTTTTTGACAAACTGTAGTGTGTGTGTTTTATATTATATGGTTGTATTCTTGTATGTTGAAAATGTATCTGAAAATTAAACATGAAATCCCAAATCTGAAAACTTTACTATTTACTAATACAATGTACACAACCACAGACTGGATATGTAGCTTTAAATACAGTCTATGTGCAAAACATGATACAAATGTCACATCTGAAGTTGAGTATAGAGAGCACCTAAGTCATCTACCCAGAATCAAGTAGGTCTATTTCAAATGTGGTATGATGGTGATATTATTAGGGATGTCCCGATCCTCGGATCGGGTATCGGCTCCGATCACGTTATTTTTACAAAATCGGAATCGGTAATAAATCATCAGAGGAATCAAAACAACAAAAATGGCCAGGTTTTTTATCTGTGTTGTTCATTGTTGCCTCCGCTTTCCAATGTATAAAGATATTGACCTATTTTGTTTGTTGAAGGCAAGAAGAAGATATTGAATTTGTTTACATTTTGTGCTGCTGAACCACCGATAAGCTTTTTGGGTACTATTTAAATAAAAAACAAACCTTATGGGACAACTTGGATGCATTCTTTTTTTTTTTCTTTCTTAATGCTTTACAAAGTATCAGATCGGACTCGGTACTGGACTCGACTGGAATAAAGGACTTGGTATCGGATCGGATGCAAAAAAAATATGTGATCGGGACATCCCTAGATATTATGTGAAATCCTTAAACATTTGAATAAGCTACAATATAAATTTAATAGTTCAACATATTGAGAAATGTATTGTCTCTCTTTCTGAGAAGTATTTTGTTTTCCTTTCACTTGAGACTATGAACAAAATGGGATCTCTTCGCAATATATCTGATATTTATGGTAGGAAAATTGTGTCCTCTATTGAGAAAAAAATGAGATGTTTGCAAGAAGATCTTGGAACCGGAAGTGAGGGACCGCTGGCAAGCTGCTGCCGCGCCTCCTCCACTGTTTTTGCTAATTTTGTTGTTTAATCTCGATTTATTGAGCAGCCACATACACACCACTCACCTGTCTGAAACTCTGTCTTTTTAATATCAGATCTCTCACTAATAAGGCCCTGTTGATCACTGACTTCATTGTTGACCATAACCTAGATATTCTATGCCTCACTGAAACATGACAACAACCAAATGACTTCACCCAGCTTAATGGGGCTGCCCCACTGGGTTTTTCTTTGATTAATAAACCCCGTGCAACTGGGAGGGGGGGCGGCCTCGCTCTCCTTCACCATGATAACATCAAAGTCACTGCTGTCACTGTCCCCCATCACTCCTCTTTTGAGTGTTTAGCTCAGGGCGAAAATCCCATTTCATAGTTGGGGGGGACAATAAACAGTAAAATTTTAGAGAATAATTCCAGGGGGGACAAGAAAAAAAGTTGTAGCCTGTCTTTTATACAACATCTTTTACCGCAATTTCACACTTTAATCTTCAATTCAATTTCAATTTTATTTATAAAGCCCAATATCACAAATCACAATTTGCCTCACAGGGCTTTACAGCATACAACATCCCTCTGTCCTTATGACCCTCGCAGC
>NC_065518.1:37943108-37950614 GCF_006386435.1 Epinephelus moara | reverse complement strand
AGCATCTCAATAGGATTCAGGTCAAGACTTTGACTAGGCCACTCCAAAGTCTTCATTTTGTTTTTCTTCAGCCATTCAGAGGTGGACTTAATGGTGTGTTTTGGGTCATTGTCCTGCTGTAGAACCCAAATTCGCTTCAGCTTGAGGTCACAAACAGATGGCCGGACATTCTCCGTCAGGATTTTTTGGTAGACAGCAGAATTCATGCTTCCATTTATCACAGCAAGTCTTCCAGGTCCTGAAGCAGCAAAACAGCCCCAGACCATCATTTGTTTTTGTATTGTACCCCCCACTCTCAAACTGGCTGCCATCACACCCATCCTGAAAAAACCCGGTGCTGACCCAGCTGACCTTAACCGCTACCGGCGCATCTCCAACCTTCCCTTCATCTCCAAAACACTTGAAAGGGTGGTTGCTGCACAACTACAGTCCCACCTCGACACAAACAACCTCCACGAACCCTTCCAATCCAGTTTCCATCCAAAACACAGCACTGAAACAGCAGCTGACTCCGGACTACTCACCATTCTCATCCTCCTGGACCTCAGCGTAGCATTCGACACCATCTCCCACCCACTATTCCTGGACCGCCTGGCTGGCATTGGGATCACTGGTGTTGCACTCTCCTGTTTCACATCTGGACAGCACACTCTCATTTGCACCTCATATTCAAAACATCACCCGGACTGCATTCTTCCACCTCCGCATCATCTCCAGGCTCCGCCCATTACTCTCCCAATCCAGCACTGAAATCCTGGTTCACTCATTTGTCACATCCCGCATCAACTACTGCAACGCCCTCCTCACTGGCCTCCCCACCAAACTCATCAACAGGCTGCAAATCATTCAGAACTCGGCCGCCTGGATCACCACCTGCACCAAATCATCTGACCACATAACCCCTGTTCTCATCCAACTTCACTGGCTCCCTGTACAATACTGCATCCACTACAAAAACCTACTCCTCACCTACAAAGCTCTCCACAACCTAGCCCCCACTTACCTCTGTGACCTCCTTCAGGAATACACCCCCTCCCGCACCCTCCGCTCAACCTCTGCTGGACTCCTCTCCATCCCCATCTCATGCCTCAGTACCATGGGTGCCCAAGCCTTCAGCTGCTCGGCACCCAGACTCTGGAACTCCCTCTCCCCACACATAAGACAGTCAGACTCCATCACATCATTCAAATCCCAACTCAAAACCCACCTGTTCAAACAGGCATATTCACTCTAACTGGACACTGTGCACTACACTTGTTTTTATGTTGATGTTTTGTTTTAATAATGTCTTTTATCCTCTATGCTCTGTAAGGCGACCTTGGGTGACGTGAAAGGCGCCCCCAAATAAAATGTATTATTATTATTAAACACACAGTTATTATTCAACACACAGTGCATTCACTGGACAGTAAAACATCATTGTGTCATCATCGACATAAATGAATACAGTAGTGATCAGTGGCACAATCACATTATCAGAATGTAGCGTTATCAGGGAAAAAAACAAAAACATGGTGCAAGGTGATTGCAGAAATGTCTGTAGTAATATTCCACATATACATGAATTTGGGTACATGAAAATATGTAAAATAAGTAAAGTCATGTGACAACAACGATTTCATCACGGTTTTAATGTTCACAATGCAGCTTTTGGGGAAAATAATAGTGCGTTTTAATGTGACTGTAGATGCGTACCTATCAACATCACTGCAGGTTAGTGTTGTCACGGTACCAAATTTGGGACCCACGGTACGATACCAGTGAAAGTATCACGATTCTGAGTAGTATCACGATACCACAGCAGAAATTAGGCAGATGTGCCTTTTGTCATTTCTAAAAAGATTAATCACTTTTCTATAATACATCAGTGATATTTCAATGGAATAAATTACTTATTAACTTATTCATACTTCAAAAACAGCATCAATAAGTGATTAACATAGGGGGGATCAAAATAAAATAAATAAATAAAATAAAAATCAACCAGCCACCCTCCTCCTCCTCTGGTAAGTTAAGAACAGTCCCTTAAAGGGGAAGTTCCGTTTTTTACAACCTGGACCTTATTTCTGGCATTAAATACGGTTGTTTACTCACCCAGATAAGTTTGGTGTCATTTGGAGTCCTTTGGAAGATATTTAGATCCGCAAGAGCCGCGTACATCCATATAGTGGGAATGTTCGGGGCACCGACAATGAGGCTCTAAATAACACATTATCTGCCGCGAAACAAGTTCAATTCACCAATATGTTTTTATGAATCGCTAGAGTTGCTTGTCATCATCATCCGGGTCATTTATACTGACCTACTAACCTCTGCAAAAAAAAAAAAAAAAGAGGCAATTCGTAAAGACAATCCTCTTTACCACCGAAACATTCACCTTTCTGTTTCTCACTTTTTGTCACTGAGCACTATGTAATAATAAATTTACGTTTTCCTTAAGAAGTGCCTCTGCTTTTTTGTGCAGTGTGCGGGCTGTTCTACACAAGCGATGAGAAGAAACTAAAGAAATGTAAATTCTCATAGTTATTTACTTATCAAGCAAACAAATTCAAGGAAAATAAACAATTTATGCATGTGTGTAGGCTACTTACTCAATCAAAAGGCTTTGGCTGGGTCTTCCAGTTTACTTTCGGGACACGAAAAAAACAGCCCGGTCATAGAAGTGAAATCCTCTGTAGTTGTGAGACAGTCATTTCTGGAGACATCCAGTCGTGTATCTCCTGGCCTCAAATCCCACTCGGAGCAACAAAGGCACTCCTCCTCTGTTGGCATAGTGGAACATTGTCCACAAGAACACCACCAGTTAGCATCTATTCTCGGACATGCAGCGGTTTGTTGTTCTCTGGCCAGCTGTTCCTCTCTCTGCCTCCGCATCCTCCTTTCAAAGAGCTCCTCATCTGTATACTCTGGCTCAAAACAGTAAGGACGTCCATCATATTCAAAGTTGTCGTCCACAACCTCAAAATCTGACAAATATTCAGCTATGTAACTAACAGTAGCAAATTCCAGCTGTAAACAGAGCCGTGCTGCGGGTGTGCGGCGGCGCGCGCACCTGGATGACATCATCCAGGTCAGAGGTTAGTAGGTCAGTATAAATGACCCGGATGATGATGACAAGCAACTCTAGCGATTCATAAAAACATTGGTGAAATGAACGAGTTTCACGGCAGATAATGTGTTATTTAGAGCCTCATTGTTGGCGCCCCGATCATTCCCAATATATGGATGTACGAGGCTCTCACAGATCTAAATATCTTCCGAAGGACTCCAAATGACACCAAACTTATCTGGGTGAGTAAACAACCGTATTTAAAGCAACCCTTACCTTTCTTGCATTTCACACAGCACTTAGAAAAAATTTGAACATCCACAACTCCCGCCTCCCTCCAAAGTCCCAACCTCCTCCTCCTGCAACTCCACCGCCTTCCAACGGCCTACTCCCCCCTCCTCCATTACGTCCTCATTACATCTATGATAGACGTAGGCGTTGGCATGGTAACGTTAGATAACACGGAAGAGGAGGGCGAGTGTAACGTTACAAATGCAACCCCGGAGTTTTAAAACTCAACCGGAGTCAGTGATGACTGATGGGTTTTAGAATAAGGTTACAGTGCTAACGTTAGATAGTAGTGTTAACGTTACTAGTAAGTGGAAACGCACAAGGAAGATAACGTTAATGTTTCAGAGGCTACGCCACAGTAGGCTAACATTAGCCATTAGCAACTGGGTGCTGTGTTGTCATATATAACATTATGAACTGAACTGAACTTCTTTGTCATTTTTATGCGCAGCACAAAAAAAACGAACTGACATTACGCATACCCCAAGCAAAAAGAAACAAAACATTTAAAACCAATTTGTGCAACATATAATAAAGACACATCACAGCACACCAGGGAGCTTACCAGATGATACAGCCTCCCTGTCTGCTCTATGTAGCGTTAGCCTCCTTAGCTCAACACCGGCATCTTATATGTTACCATTCATCCATGTCTCAGTGAACACAAAGACGCAACAGTCCCTCACTTCTCAGTTAGTGGATCTCCGTTGTCGGATGTAATCCATTTCATGTCCAGCGAGCGGACGTTCGCCAGAAGGCTGCTGGGAACAGCTGGTTTGACGGGGTTAGCTGTTAGCATAGAGCTAACCCCTCCGGCGCTCCCCCTGCTCCTGTGTCCTGTCACAGCGCTGGGGCCGGCATCTTCCCTTCGGGACAGCTCCAGGCAAAACCATGGCCATCTCAGGTTACTAGTTTATATCCACAAGCCTCCCTGTTACTAGTTTATATCCACAAGCATCCCTGTTACTAGTTTATATCCACAAGCTTCCCTGTTTCTAGCATATTTGTTGTCTCACAGACTCAGGGGTGGAGGGTGTGGGGGGGATGTTACGCCAGTGGTTACGTCTGTCGGAGGCCTCCACGTGGGGAAGACAGACAGGACAGGAGAAAACTCCGACCAATCATTGCATTCGGTCCGAATGCAGTGATTGGCCGGAGTTTTCTTAGAACCATATGACAATGGTATAATGATGAGTTTTCATCACTGGTGGAATTCACTTACATTTTAGTGTGCCATCAGCGTATTAATAGCATTTTAACCTAAACAAAGAAAAGTGTAAAATTTCCAGAAAGTTAAGGGTTGCTTTAATGCCAGAAATAAGGTCCAGGTTGTAAAAAACGGAACTTTCCCTTTAAGTGCGGTGAGGTTTGTGGACCGTTACCTGCCACAGTGGCTATGGTTACATGAAGGCTTCTCATTCGGAATGAAATAAATCTGAATGAAATAATTCGGAATTAAAGTTTTTCCAGGTAGTTTACATGGGAAATATTCATTCCGAATGAGGGTTTACATGGAGATCAGTTTAATCGCCTTTATTCAGGTCTGCGCAAGGTTTGGGGCAGGGAAGGTTTCTGATTGGATAGGGGGTGGGGCGGATGTTACGTGTTCACGTTTACCGGAAGAAAACACTGTAGTCCTCGCTCCGGATAACAAGATGCTTGACGACGCCGTTCTTAGTGCCTTTTTCGGGCGTGTTTTGCTTATATTCTTGAAGCAGCAGTACGACAACAACCTTGTTCTGCTAATGCTTCATCTGTTGAGGAGAAGAGAGGTAGAAGACCGTGCTGTGGCGAATGGAAACCGGTGAGTGCAACGACTCCGACTGCTCTATCTCAGCCCATTGCTATGCAGCCCGTTGCTATGCGCACTATATATGTCATCGCGCCAGAAGGGCAAGGAAACGAGCATGCGCAGAAAGACCGGAATGAACTTAAAGAGGGATGAGTGTATACATGCACACAAAATTCTTTCATTCGGAATGTCAAATGGAATAAACCACCCCCTTTTAATCGGATTTAATTTCAGTTGGAATAACTATTTTTCAATCGGAATGACCGTTTACATGACCACTTTTAATCGGAATGGCCTTTCATTCTGATTAAAAGTGGAATTAAACTGTCCATGTAAACGTACTGACTGAGAGAAATGTGAATGGCTCGCTTCTCCTCTGACATGTCACATACCTGTGTGCCGCCACGGCTCGGCTGTTTTTCTGGGCAGTCATGACACCAACGAAGACTTACTGGACCTGGAGCCGGGCTTCTCGGTCGCCTGTAAGCCGTTATCTTGTGCCGCAGAGCACTATGGCCGCGGTATTTGACAGGAATACGTATTCCTGTCTGTGTCTGTGACCCACAACTGGCAGGATTCGCCTTTCGTTTCTGCTGCTGGTTGAAATCTGTACTCAATTTCTTTTGCTCGCACAAAACTATTTTTAGTCACAAATGCGAGTAAAATGCTCGCACCGTAGAGCTCTGTGGAAAACAAATCACTGTAGCATATATAAACAAATCTAGCCTAGAAGTAAAAATAAATAAATAATAACTTTCACTGCTTAAAGATACTCAATAGCTCAGCTAATACCTGACATGTCACTGAAAAACAAACCACAGCAGCAGCATATTGAGTGCCAGGTGGGCAGCTCGCACCGTTATTGGCCAGCGCGCGCTGTTATTGAACGGCGCATGGACACTCACCCTCTTGTGATTGGACTTTGAACTTAGCCCACAGTAGTGGTTCCATGAGGTACTGTAGTACTACGGTACTCCAACATTATGGTATCATATGTACCGTGGTGTTTAAGTACCGCGGTCTACCGTTGGTACCAGTATACCGTGCAACACTACTGCAGGTGAAGACAGAGGCAGCTACACCAGAGCCAAAGTAGCCTATTTTTCAATTAATTTATTTTAGTGGCTATTGGATTAGAGAAGTACGGTTCTGATAATTGTAAACATGCTGAGTATCACAGGCGGTAATCGGCCAGATAATATAATAGGTTGCTCCCTTGTTTGTGCTGTTCCTCTCTTAGTCTGTTGTTCCTCAGTTCTTTCTGTGTTGTTCTCGCTTCTCTTTTTTCCCACACTGCGTTCTGTATCAGCACTTATAGTAGCAGTCATACAGCTGTATCTCATGCTTAATCCCAGAGCTGTACATTCATTTTTTATGCAAATAGCACTGTTGTTGTAAAGGTTGACGGTTTTGTATCACAGGCAACAAAAAAGTAGATAAAATCGAGGCTGCAGCTGATGATATTGGTTAGTGGTTGTTTTTCTTGTACTTTGGGTGAAGTGAATCTTGAACATTTGTCCTTTTCCAGGCACAGACATTTCAGTGGGTGAAGAGGTTGCGATTAAGTTGGAATGTGTGAAGACCAAACACCCCCAGCTCCACATCGAGAGCAAGATCTACAAGATGATGCAAGGAGGAGGTGACGTATCAGTTCACACACGCACTGGGATCCTCATGTCTCATTTGACTTGTGTTCTACATCTCAGCCCTAGTGTGCTCAGTTTCAATCTCCTTATCACCCCAATCAGAGTCTAACTTTTTGACTTGCGCAGAGTGGTTTGGCACACTGTGAAGTGTCTGATTCAATCTGCCACATAAGGTGAGATAAGAACAGCATACATATTCTACCAGCATTCAGATGAATGGGAGGAGTGACATTTTCTCTGCGATGCCAGATTTGGTGTGAATGCAGACTAAGTTTATGGTTTAGTGAGCAAATGACTTAAGTGAGTGTGTTTGAGTGTTTTTGGCCCATTAAATGCAGTTTGTATACCATTTAAACATGCTTTTTTTGAGTCTGTCATCATTAAGGCCTTTAAGGTTAGTTATGTATTATTTTTAGGCAATTAGTATTTGCATGAGGTAGTGTTAGGAAAGCCAACCTATTTAAGAGCGTGTTATATAGCCTATTGATATAGTCTAATTTTCAGGCACTCATGCCTCCTGCAGTGACGTTTTGATTCTCCTGTTGAGCCATGTGTTGTGCTGATATGTGGGCAGGTTTAACATTATATTTTTAAAGCCACAGTGTGTAGGAATTTCTCCCATCTAACGCCAGGGCCACACTGCCTGCGAAGCGCAGCGCACCGAAATTCTCGCGCGCGCCGGAGAACCTCCGTTCACATCAGACGCGCATTTCTCCACGCCGTCGACA
>NC_065518.1:37919915-37942959 GCF_006386435.1 Epinephelus moara | reverse complement strand
TGTGAGGCAAATTGTGATTTGTGATATTGGGCTTTATAAATAAAATTGATTGATTGATTGATTGATATATTGCATTCAAACGGATAACACACTGTAGTGCCTCACTGCAATGTGTATTGCATCAACGGTAGCCTCTATGTACCAAAAAGCTATGATAACAGTGAGGAAACCATGTCATCCGATACTTCATGGAATATTCATTCAGGCCCCTACACAGACACACGCGACGCGAGTTGACAAACCCCCTCCTCGCCATGCTGGCTGTGTTTACAACGTAGGACTGTTGGGGGCGGGTGTAAATCGAAACAAACAAATCACTCACGTCAACTAACAAGTGGCTTAACCTCACACACATCATCCTTTTCCTTGCATCACTACGCCGCTAACAGTGGCTAACAGCTGTTAGTGGTGCTGGCCGCTAACTGCGCTGCTGTGATTGCGTTACCTTTCTCCTTCAGCAGCTCTTTCCACCTGGGAAAGGCTTCCCTGATGTTGACCCACGTTTTTTGAATTCGCCGGTCACGTTGCCTTTTTGATTCCCTTTTGCGCTTTCTTGGCGACAAGGATTCCATCTCCCGTGATGCTGTATATGCATGATCCTGCATTATGTTCAAAGAGTGGGACTTTGTTATGCTCTCAACGAAAATGCCGAAGGCGGGGCTGTATGTCCCTTTGCTGGCGACTGTATTCTCAAGATGGCGAAACTATATGGAACCTCCCAGACGACTTACCCACACAATGTACAAACAAATCCGAAATTCTCCTTTTACGAGAATAAGTCAGATTATTGGTGGAGGTAATAATACACCAATGATGACATATTTATTAGACTTGCACCGATTTATCGGCAGTGCCCGGAATCAGGCTGGTTTTTACGTGATCGGCCATGACCTGCGACCGGCCTATCAGTCTAAAATATGCCAATTTAAAACGCCGGTCAAATTCCCGGCACGTCGCATGATTGACATCGTGTAACATCAGCAGTGCACACACACGCACATGAGCAACTCACGGCTTGGGAGATGTGAGGAAGTGAAACATGGGCTGCTTCTCACCTTAATCATTCACGCGCACACACATCAAAAGAGAGAAGGAGAAAGTTGTTAATTGTCTGTGTTAAACTTAACTGCGGAGCTCTCACTGCTGCACTGTGCCGCTTGAAACTGACGAGGCGCGTGTCCGCGTGCCAAAGATGCGCGTGTCTGCGCACTTCCTGGCGGCGCTTCCTGAAGACCTGTGTGACTTTTCCACAGGAGATATTTTTGTCTATTCAAGAAATTACCCACAAATGCTATACACCAAGAATTATTATTTTATTTATCCTTGTTTTTATTTATGTACAACGGAGTATTAGGGCCACATTGAAGAAAAAAAAGTCGGTGCCGGTTCCGAACCTAATTAAGTAGGCTACTTACAATGGCATGAAAGACAATCTGATATTCTGTTTGTTGTTGGTTATTTCCTTAAAAACTATGACTTTATTCTCGTAATATTAGGACTTTAATCTCGTTAAATTACGACTTTATTCTTGTAATATTAGGACTTTTTCTCAGTTATGACTTTATTCTCGAAATATTACGACTTTAATCTCATAATATTTTGACTTTATTCTCGTAATATTATGACTTTTTCTCAGTTATGACTTTATTCTCGAAATTTTACGACTTTAATTTCATAATATTTCGACTTTCTCGTAATATGACTTTTTCTCAGTTATGACTTTATTCTCGAAATATTTCGACTTTATTCTCGAAATCTCCGATTTTTTTTTTCTTTCTTCAATGTGGCCCTAATACTCCGTCGTATTTATGCCTTTTTTACTCATTTATTTTAATACTGTACCTGAAGTTTGAGCAAAAAGGAAAATGTTTCTTAACAGGTTAAGAAACATGTCACTGTTTTTGTTAGTTTGTTTGAGATGATTATTGAAAGACTGGTTGTATCTTGGTTAAAATGTTCTAATAATGCAAAGATAGAAAATATTGCAACATCTTGTGTGCTGTAAACTGGTTTGAATCAGCCAAAATCGGAATCTGCCATCCAAACAATCTGCAAATCAGAAATCGGTATCGGCCCAAAAAATTGTAATCGGTGCAAGTCTAATATTTATGAATGCAGACATTGATTTTTGCCAATGAACAACTGAAAACAATGTCCCTTTAAGTGGCTATTAAAGCAACACAATGGAGGATTACGCTTTTTACCTCACGGGGTCCCCCTACAGACGATAAATGGTATTGTCTGTTACAACTGTCACAAAAATCTTAATGCTCGTGCATTTGTTGACAAGCCAACGATACCGGTGAACTTCCTGAAGCTGGATGTGTAATGCGCGATCATCATGTCTTCTGAACAGGTAAAGTAGCCTTATAGCATTTTGTACATACATGATTAGGCCGATTGCTTTATTTATTTATTCATTTTCGAAACTCAGAAATGAGTTGCTCTCTGCATGTCAGGGCTGACCTTCTTCATACTTTATCAATACATGTGATCAGCATGTAGAAAGCCATATTTCAATCTGCTCTGTCCACAGTCTCTCATTCACCGCTATTATGATTTACAATCACGGTCGACACAAGCGCATCGCGTTCGTGGTGCTAACAGCAAACTGTTAATGACAAACTAAAATGAAAGCTGTCTGTATGTAGGCTAACACTTTATGTACCTGAGGCAGCCGACCTGCAGACAGTGAGTCTCTTAAGTAGAGGGTAACAGCAGTAACAGCGCTAGGGATGCACCGATCCGATATCTGGATCGAATATCGGCCCCGATATCATCAAAATAGATGGATGGGGTATCTGAAAATGCAACCTATACCTGAGGCGATTCTTTCCCTTTAAATCTATTGCGACGCGAGCTACGTCATATGTCATGGAGTGAAGGAGAGAATCTGCTGTGTAGAGGTATTTCACACTATTTCAACTGCTGTTGATTGTTTATTTTTGTTAAGAATAAATAGTTCATCATTGCATTCATCTGTTTCATTTTATCTTAGGAAAGAACTGTGTAGTCATCAATGCCTGATGACTCTAGTCTTTTCTGTTCTACATGTAAAGGTATAGCTTTTTAGGTCAACCATGGTATCGGATTGGTTTCGGGTATCGGCTGATACTCAAAGCCACAGCAATGGGATCGGTATCGAAACTGAAAAAGCTGGATCGGTGCATCTCTAAACAGCGCCAGGTCACCATCAGTCGGGCATCCCTCCTCCTCTTTCAGCTCTCAGCAGCGCGTGAAAGCCGGGCCAGTATTAATCCTTGTTCAAGCTCTTGTTTTATTGCTCCCCCGTTTTCTTTTCTTTGTCTCCTTGGACAACACCTTCCCCTTCTTCCTTTTCTTTGTCGCTTCAGCCATGACAACCACGTTTAACTTCGTTCACCTTGGTTCGGCTACGCTACTCTAAAGAGAGGAGGGGGATATGACGTATGCCGTGAAGCAGCCAAATTTTGTAGTCTTTTTTTGTGTCCGGGTTCCTACCCGAACCCTGAAACTGCATAGTGCCAATGCAGGTGAAACGGACGCTCTCAAGCAATGACAGAGGTGACATCCAACCTATTGTGAGTTGATGTACCATCACAAGGATCTTGGATATATATTTTGAGGGCTCAAAAACTCCATTGTGTTGCTTTAAGTTACAAGGGAGTACTTAAAGAAATGTGTTTTCAAAAGTAATGAGCATTGTGTAATTTGTTTCTTTTCCCTTTTTTTTTTTGAGTGATGACCCCAACACCTCTCACACCAAAATAATCTGGATTGATAAATAGTTCTACAGGTTAGGGCTGGGGCAATTCATCAACATAATCGACGTCATCACTTACAGAAATACATCGATATGCAAAAGGTGTGCCGGCATGTTGCACGCCTGCTGTGTTCATACAGACAACGTTGTTGCTGCTACTGCTATTCCAACTATTAAAAGCCAGTAGTCACTCATTTATGGAGCCGTGCAAGCCACTGCATGTCTGCAAGATGGAGACAGTGTGGCTTTGGCGACCTGTACCTGGTTAATGCATGGATTCTTCTGGAGAAGAAGCTGTAGCAAAAAAATCTCGCTCACATATTGGAAATGACTTCTCACAGTAGTACAACTGCTTTGCACAGACACTGGAAGCGAAAGCATCCCGGAGCCCTTTGTTTAGACGACAGCTGATGGCACTGTCCTGTTGACTTTTTGGATTATCAACACCCAGAAAATCTTTCTGTTAGTAGTCACTTAAACTTTCTGCTAATGTTACACCATGTGTGACCTAATGTTGTGATTTGGGCGTTTCATATTTTCTGTTCACTTTAACGGACATGCACAAGTACGAAAATGACTTAAACCAACAGTAGTCTGTAAATGGTTTCAGTTACTTTCATGTCACATGCTGATCCAAAATACATTTACCACTGATTATCTAAACTGCAATATCAACTATATTACTGATGAATTAAATCCATGTTATAAGGATTTTAAGTTCAAAGCCAAGTACTTAAGTTCTGATTTTCCAGTTCAGGGAAAGGACTATCATGATACATGGTGATTAAATTAATCTATGTGTCACAGTGGTTCTTTTGAATTTGATGTCCAGTATTTTTCTGATCAGACCCCTGGCAAATAGGGTCTGTTATCATTTTTTATTTTTTTTCACAGCAGTGATGTTAATCCTAAAATTGGCAATTTTTGTTATTTATTTAAGAAAAGATATTTCAATATAGTATTTAAATAAGTTTATGATATTTATTTTTAGGTAAATTGTTATATTTATTGAGTAATGAAAAAATAATACAACAAATTAGTCATTAGATTAATTGACTGATCAAAAAATATTCATCAGTTGCAGCCCTACTACAGGTAAAAGCAGCACTCAAGTTGAGGGGGGGATGGCACCCCCCTTGAAATAAAAACGGTCAAAATCATTATCCTTCTTAAACTGCCTTCCCCCCTTTCCATCCCTTGTGTCTTTTTTTGAATGAATGTGGTATTACTGCTATATCAACATTTAGTTTTACCTTTGGTTTTACGCATATCGAGTAAAATACTGTGGGCGAGGGCACACATGCAAAGATATTTTTATATCAAATCTCAGGGAACTGCGCCGTGGATGTTATGCCTGTGCCCTATAGAGAGTGCCTGAACAACGCATAGTGCGTCCAAATTCACACCTGTTCTTCTCTATGGATTTTCTCCACAACCGTGCGTCGTAGCTCAAGCACTTGTCGGTAAGTCCAATGTTTTCACAGCGAAAAAAAGAAAAGAAAGTTACACTAAAATTATGTATAACAAAGCTTTCATACAGCTTTGCACACACATCACTCTTGGATGGATTACTCACGAATGCAGGCTCGCACAGAAATGCCACACATATCACATGAAAGCGCAGGACCAGAGCTTTCCAATGATACCACACACGTGCTGTCATCCCATCATGCTATAAATACAGATCAATTGTCTACAAAATAAAAACCTGACGAATTTCTTTGCAATCCATTATACAGATGTTGTTATCAGTCACTTTATATAGTGAGGAATAATATTATTACTATTTTCCTATTATCTTAGATGTAAGTATTGTATGTTTCTTTCAGATAAAACACATTTTTGAGTCAATGGAATTTCTTGCAATAATGAAAAAATACTGGCTATCATGTCCGCCTGGCACAAACCACATGTTTTTGACAACTGTGAAGTGACAGAATGTCCCAGCATCATGGTTCTCATATTACCAGATTCCAGAAAGTCTCTCCTCTTCATATATGGCAGAATATGTCAACTTCCAACTTGCTATGGTGAGATACATGTAAAAATGTAAGAATTTAGTTACACAGATGTATAAATTCATATAAAAATTAATATAAAATACAGGCGCATAGGAGGACATGTGGTGATGGCAAATCTGGGTAGCCCAGATTGTCCTGAAAAAAACAAGATAGAGCATGTGTATGTAGCCTTTATAATGACTGTGATATGAGCTTAAAAGTAAAGGTAGGAAAAATACCCCAAAAAGGCCTAGGGCCCAAAGGGTTAAACAGTGATATTAAAGGAAGGTGAGAAATTATTTTCAGCCCCAAAACTATTTTATCTTCAGTGGGGTTTTTTTAATCCACACTTGAATGTTGGGCATTTTCAGGAAAATATGTAGTTTTCTTAAAAATCAACTGGAAGAGTAATGTCATGTGCTTGCATAAGATTTCTGCTCAGTCATTCTAACAAAACCTGTTTTCTTCACATAGAGGATAACTATGGCCAGCAAGCAAGGGCAAGAAATATTGAGAACAAAAAGTATGACTATGAAAATCTCTGGAAACTTTTATGAGATAGGGGAGAGTGGGGTAGGCAGCCATAGAATTGGTCCTATGCATTTTGTATTATTTGTATTTTTATATTTTAAGTTTCAATTTGCACTCCATGCCCTGAAGGTGGGAATTTTAACCTCCAATATTTGTATTTGTATCAATAAAGATCAACATTTATCCCAATTTCTTTTTCATTTTTTTCAATTTATATGATTTAATTAATCACAATTAAAAATTAACCCTTAGATACCAGTTTTGATCATATACCACTAACTGCTTTTTTGAAAAATACACTATAATTCAATATTCTAAAAGCAAAATTGACTTTGATTATTATTAGTATCATCGATTGACCCAAGTAGAAGAAGAAGAAATGATTTTGCACTTGTCCTGTGCATTTGACCCTAACTATGTAAGAGCAGTGATGCTATGGCAGACCCTCTGCGCTGTCATCAGCACAAATTATGTCCCCATGTGATAAAATCCACCATCCTCCCTGATTTTTTTTTTTTTTTTTTTTACAACTTGAGTACTGGGTAACAGGGATGCTAAAGCTAAATAAGTACTAATGTCACTTGAGGATATCAGCAGCTAAGGGTGAAAGGGTTAAAGTCCCATTGAAACGGAAATTAGTCGTTGTCTTCTGTACTGTGACATATTTCCCAGTAAGACTGAATATTTGTGCTGCGTACAGTTACAAGAGGGATTTAAATCTTTGCAAAATTCTTTGCCTTTGATTGGACTGCTAAAAATTGGGTGGGTTTAGAGTTCAGTGAAATGCAGAGCTACAGTGGACTGTTGGCTCCACACCTCCCTCAACTGGGGCACGTTAAATCTGAAAATGGTGCACACTACAGTTACTGGGTTGACAAACATCTTTCCTTGAAACAGTGTAAAATGGTGGGTTTTGAGATATGTTTTCTCTTGTTTGGTGGGTGTGTCAAAGGTGTTACCAAATCATCAGTAAATAAATCCAGCTGTATTACAATACAGTCCACTTGTATAACACTTAAGGGAGTTTTAACACACCACCATTTGTCGTTTAAAGGTTGAATGAGGGATAGATGAATGAATGAATCTGACACATTGTTTTGGACATGACGACAAAGGTTTTGCCCCCTGATATCCAAACACACATCGCTTCCTGTCTCTCTCCACATTGCTCTGTTAGTTACAACCCATAAACAGTGAAGCGTGATTTGTGGCTAGGTAGTTGCCAAAAGACTGATTTGATTGGATGAACTTGTAAATGCCTCTGAGTCCATGACAGTCATTAAATATTTAGAACCGTTTCACAGGAAGAGGAAAGATGGGGATTTTGATGTTAATACTATGGTACTGATTTTTTTAAAAAAAACTATATTTAGCATATAACAAAAAAATAAATAAACAGGTAACATAGGGATACAAGGTTAAAACTGGGAAAATGTATTTTTCATTTTGCTGGCTCTCAAAGAGAGCTTAGCCTGTTTCAGCCCAGTCTTCAGTAAGTTAAATATCATCAAGAGATGTTTTTTTAGGGCTGTAGTGTCCTGGTCGATTAGTCGATTATTTGGTCACTATGCTCTCGTCCGACCAAATTCTCATTGGTCGAATAATCGCCTTGTTACTTTCATAAGGAGAAAAGTGCTACATCAACAGCTTTCCAGGATTAATCCATTATTTCCTGTGGCGGGGGGACAGGCTAAGTTACCTGTGAAAATGGGGCTGTTTTCAAAACACCCCCATTGTTGACAGAAAGTTGAACTCGCTCACCCTCAGCTCAGCATCGTGGTGACGCAGACCTCCTGTCAGTTTCTGTAAGCTGAAACCATTTCCCTCAGTGGAAACAAAGCTTGTATTTACTTGTATTTCACAGATAAGAAACAATAAATTGTGAATACAGTTAAGCCTCCACTAAAATAGCATTTTAAGTCGTGTGTGATCTATCCTTAAGGGATTTATACTTAGGGATTTATCCTGGCTTCAAATGAGCAGAGGAAATCTCTGCTCGTCGCTAGGCTAATGTATATCATGTAAAATGCCATAGGCTGCCGCTAAAAATGTTAGCATGTTGTATTTGCTTGGAAAACGTGTTTAGTATAAGACAGTTGTTTTGTCGGTGAATGTTGTGAGTTGTAATGGAGCCAAATTATGTACCGTTACCTTTGTTACATGTTGCTGTTATCCCTGGTTTTACATGAGAAGAGGAAAAGATTATACAGTGTAAAATGCCATAGACTTGTGCTAATAACGTTAGCATGTTGTATTGGTGGGGGAAATGTGTCCAGATAAAGACAAGTGTTTGTCAGTTCTGCGATTTATAGTGAAGCCAATTTGCGTACTTGTGTTTGAAATTGTCTCTATTAAGCCATATTTAATGTGTGTTTTGAATCAACTATATAAATAAAGTTTGATTTGAACTAACCTTTACAGCACTTAACACAAGTCCTCCACCACCGACTAGTGTTTTGGAGGTGTAACTGCAGAGTGACACAGACACACCACCGCAGAAGTAAAAACAACGTGCAGATTTGTTTTTACCACGACTAATCGATTAGTTGAAGATTATGTGCGACTTTAGTTGACCAAGATTTTCTTTGGTTGACTACAGCCCTAGTTTTATTGACTATGTTTTTGTGTCCTTGCCATCGTAATTGCATGTACTGTTGTGTTTTTGCAGTGGGCATTCCAACAATTAAGTGGTGTGGAGCAGAAGGTGACTACAATGTGATGGTGATGGAGCTGCTGGGGCCCAGCCTGGAGGATCTCTTCAACTTTTGCTCCCGCAAGTTCAGCTTGAAGACAGTCCTGCTGCTCGCTGATCAGATGGTGAGACTGCCTACTCAATTTAAACACACACACACTCACTCACTCACTCACTCACTCACTCACTCACTCACACACACACACACACACACACACACACACACACACACACACCTGACCAATGCAGGCATCCTGCACCCTCCTTTCATATTGTATCACACTTTCTAGCACTAATCCAGAAGGGAAATAAGAGCTGAAAGGGCATCAGTGGTTATATAGGCACATATTGTCTCATTGAGACATATGTGCAGCTCACTTGCTACTAGAATTTTTAGACATTTCTTTTTTCTGTTACATCACTTTTGCAAAGAAAATTGCTGGGATCAATGTGTATGAATTGGAGGAGATTGAAGCCTTTTTTCGTTATTAAGATTTTCCCACAGGAAGTAAATCCTAGAACATATTTCAGGGAGTAGCTCCCCAAGAGATCACTGCAGGGACAAAACATACTTTTTTTGTTGTCTAAATAATAAGTGGACGGCACTTATGTAGTGCTTTTCTACCTTAATGGACAAAGTGCTGTTCAGTTGGCCTCTCATTCATGCACATCAATGGGGACTGAATTGTCATGCAAGGCACTGGCCTGCCCATCATGAGCAACTTGGGATTGATTGTCTTGCTTCAACATGTGGACAGGAGGAGCCAGGGATATATACCAGCCCTGTTATTAGTGAATGGCCTGCTCTACCTCCTGAGCCACAGCCACCCCAAAACTTTGAACACTGTGAAAACAAAAGAATTGAAATGTTAATCATTACGAAAACATAATGAAGTGAAAAAATGTTGTAGAATAGCTTGAAAATAAGCATTTAATGACACTTAAAGGGATAGTGCATCCAAAAATGAAAATTCAGCCATCATCTACTCACCCATATGCCGATGGAGGCTCAGGTCAAGGACATAAAAAGTTGTTTGGAAAAACGTCATTTGAACTCTTTGAACTGTTTTTAGCCTCATTGTAGCCTGTAGCTCTAACTGAACAGAGTTCAGATGACGTTTTTCCAAACAACTTTTTATGTCGGGGCTACAGGACACTTGGATCACTACGGACGAGCAGTATGGAGATATTTTGTGGTTTCAATTATGTGTTTTTGGACGTTTGAATCTGGGGCGCCGTAAGCCTCCATTAGGTGGAGTTGTGTTGCTAACCCCTCTCCCCTTGCATCTCCGCAAGTGTTGTGAGGACTCTAAAACTTCACCTGAGCCTCCATCGGCATATGGGCGAGTAGATAATGGCTGAATTTTCATTTTTGGGTGCACTATCCCTTTAATAGGCTCTAGTCCACATCACGGTCATCGAATTTAGTCAGCAAACTCGCAAAATTTGCCCTTTTCGTCTCTCAAAATGTGACATGATTGTGGTGTACAGAGGGAGCTATTGGACAAAAGTGAGTGTGGGGTTGTCAAACTGGTGGTCAGCTTTTAAGCCAGTGCTTGCTAAATGTCTTCTCATTAACATGGTGTAGTGACCAAATTTTTTTCGTTCTTCTCTTCAGATCAGTCGCATTGAGTACATTCACTCCAAGAACTTCATCCACAGAGATGTGAAGCCTGATAACTTCCTGATGGGACTGGGTAAAAAGGGCAACCTGGTCTACATTATCGACTTTGGCCTGGCTAAAAAATATCGTGATGCACGCACACACCAGCACATCCCCTACCGCGAGAACAAGAACCTGACTGGCACTGCACGCTACGCCTCAATCAACACACATCTGGGGATTGGTAAAATAGAAAAAAATAGATAAAAATCTCACACCTAATAACCCTGTCTGACATATCACATTGCTGCATTTCTTAGACTGTGAATTTAGTTGTATTTTCTACATTAGTGCAGTAGGGACACTTTTTTCTTCTCTTGATCTTTCTGCTTGTCTGTTGTCTCCCTTGACAGAGCAATCAAGGCGCGATGACCTGGAGTCCTTGGGGTACGTTCTAATGTATTTTAATCTGGGCTCGTTGCCTTGGCAAGGCCTCAAGGCTGCGACCAAGAGGCAGAAGTATGAACGAATCAGTGAGAAGAAAATGTCCACCCCCATTGAGGTGCTTTGCAAGGGATACCCCTGTGAGTTTCAGCTTATTTTGGGCTTTTTTAATTTTTAAATGATTGTAAAATGTTTTCATAATTCTGTATTTACCAATAATAAACAGGAACAGTCAGTGACTCCCATCACCTGAGAAATACTTTCTCTATCTTTGTCACAGCTGAGTTTGCAACCTACCTGAATTTTTGTCGCTCCCTGCGCTTCGATGACAAGCCAGACTACTCCTACCTCCGGCAGCTCTTCAGGAACCTGTTCCACAGACAGGGCTTCTCTTATGACTATGTATTTGACTGGAACATGCTCAAGTTTGTGAGTACCGATCATAATGTCTAAACTGTATGGGGTAAAAACATCAGCAACAGTACATACTTAAAACGTTAAGTGTTTGTAGTAGGGCTGACCTTCGACTCCAGTTTTGGACATTCGAAGCTTTGGAGCTCAGAACGGATTTAATTCGAAGCATTCGACGATGGGGGGACGACGACGACTCCGCGGAGGTCCGCACGGACTAAAGCGGACGTCCGCAAGCCCTGTGCGCGCAAAGCTCAGATTTTACGACCGCGCGGACTCCGCTCCGCGCACCAGTGTCACTCAAAAGACTGCTCGGCATGTATTTTTCACATCGCCATGAGAGAAACGCACAAGAACTGGGGGTAATGTAGTGTTTCACGGACATTTTTACAGGAAACTACAACGCGGAAGTGCCCTCGACTATGGAAGCCCGAATGACTGCAGACATTCCTCGCAGAGTCCACTCCGCTTATAGTGCGCCCGAGTCTGTGAGCACCTTAAATTAAAACCCTTGGCGCACACTGCAGCACAATCAAACAGATGCGCAACTCAGAGCATCAGAAGTGTCTCTGACACCAGACTCAGAGCGGCTCTGAGTGCGCTCGTTGGGTTAGTGTTGCGTTTAAGGCCTCCCCCAAAAAAACGGAAAAAAAAGCGCTGAAGCTTCGAAAAAAAAATTTTCACAATCGAATCCCGTGCCATCGAACGAAGCTTCAAATTTTTTGGGTCAGCCCTAGTTTGTAGATACCTGCCGTCATTCTTGGGGAGACATTTGTGCTGATACCTTGGTATTTCAATTCAGGAGAAAACAAAACTGATATTTTTGGATTGAAGTATAAGGAATGATTTACCTCATGCTTTTGCATTTGATAATTGAAATGTGTCATACTCATATATATATGTCATACCAATCTTTGTCGTGCTTGAAAAGCCTTTGAAACAACATTTAAGCGTGTTTTTGTACCTGCAGGGCTCCAGACCCTGAATCTTTAGTCCCATTTGGCAACCATTGAAAACCAATGTGTCATGCAAATATTATTAATATATGATTAAGAGAGCTGTTTGTTTCTAGCTCACAGTGAATAAATCATCATTAAAGGTGCAGTGGCAACAGTTAAGCTTTCTTCTAACATTAAACTGTTGACCAGAAGCTTCATGTTCACAACAAAAACATTAATGCTCCCAGCCCGAGACGAGCCAGGTGCTTCAAAATAAAAGCAGTGCTTTGATTTATTTAATTTTAATAATACTTTATGTAACTTTAATATAACAGGACTTTATTCAACTTAATTATAAACATATTTCATTTACCTTTATTATTAAAGTACTTAAACTTTATTATGACAGTAGCTACTTTATTTAACTTTATTGTAACGGTAGATCGTTTAGTAATTTTGTATTTTATTAGTCTACAGTAGTTTAGAGGAGATTTCAAAATATTGACATATATATTGCATATCGCGATTTAGCCCAAAAAGTTTTGCAATATTTTTAATTCACATTGCCCAGCCCTAGGTGATCCCCTGACTTTTCCTCAAGTGCCAAGAACTGACATTTTTTCTTACTTTAACAACGACTGTTGGTAAAGATATCCATGTTGCCCAGAAGATGACTCCCTATGTTATTGGTCCCCTGACTTTTCCTATGAAATAGCCATTGAGACCAAAACTGTCGAGCATTTTAACATAGGGATCTGTGGGGACTGACTTGCTTCTGGAGCCAGCCTCAAGTGGTCATTCAAAGAACTGCAATTTTTTGCACTTGTGTGTTTGCTGAGGCTGTTGCTTGAACATAACCATCAGCCCCAGCTGTACTTAATGCCCAGTAGCAAATGTTAGCATGCTAACATGATAAACTTTGACTGTGAACATGGTAAACATTACACGTGCTTAACATCAGCATGTTAGTGTTGTCCCTGTGAGCATGTTAGCATGCTAATGTAAACAGTTATCTCGGAGTACACTCCCAGAGTTAGTGTAGCTGTAGACTCTTTGTCCAGTATTTTTTTTGTTGATTCTTTGTTATTGTTGTACGCAGGGAGCCAATCGTGCAGCAGAGGAAGCAGAGAGAGAGCGCCGGGACCGGGAGGACAGGCTGAGGCATGGCAGAAACCCAGGGCCCAGGGGAATACCTGCTGCATCAGGAAGACCACGAGGAACCCAAGACGGAGCTCCTCCTACCCCGTTAACACCAACCTCTCACACAGGTCAGTTCATCCCAGGCCCTTTGGATTTTACACCTGTCAGTAAGTGTAGCATGGTCCTTATACAAACACTGTAAAACCCATCAGTGTACTGTGAAATGCTGAATGATCTTAAGATTTCAAGGCTAGAATTAAGTGGTTTAATTGCTTTGTTCAGACTGACAGCAGTAACACAGTGGAAATGAGTTATAAGGTGTTTCATGATGGCAGTAATAAGACCTGTGAGGCACCACATATTTCCTGATTTACAGTTGTCATTTCATATGTGTATTTAGATAATATAATTAATATGAATACAAAGTTGACAGCAATAATGCAGTTTACCTTATTTTGTTTCTTGAAAGGAAAAAACAGTAAGATGTGAAAAAATGTTTACCTATCATTGCACAAACTTAAGTAGTGAATCAAAAACAAGGCGTGTTTTGATGGAAAATGATGTAAATAGGAAAATGTTTATGAATTCTATCATCATATCCAGTCCCTCCTGATGGTGGGCTTTGTTTTGGTCCCTGATCTCCAGCAAACACATCACCTCGACAGGTGTCTGGAATGGAGCGTGAACGAAAGGTCAGCATGCGACTGCACCGCGGCGCTCCTGTCAACGTGTCATCCTCAGATCTAACAGGGCGGCAGGACACTTCACGCATGTCCACCTCACAGGTATAAGATACCCCCAAAGACGCATATGCTTTGTTCTTATAGTGTTTCTCAACCCATTAGCATGAGCAGAAAATAGCAACTCTGTAGATAGTTCCACAGGCTAGGCTTGAAGTAGAGGCCCTCTTCTGAATATGCAGGAGGAAGCTGTGCTTAAAGCTTTATTGTAACCAGTAGCAGTTAGAATGACATTTTAAAGTTCATTAAACTTTGTCTTCTTGGAGGTCTGTATCTGTTACCTCATAAAATCATTAGACATTAGTCTCTGATTACTGGAGAGTTTTTGTCCACATAATGTGAAGAGCTTTGCACAGGACTCAGATCCAGAGCAGCAAAAGAAAGTCTCAGTAGTCATCTGGTACAGCACACCAGCCTGGTGTTTAATGTTAGAGAAAGGTGCTGTTATTCAGCCAGTTTTCTCCAGTTGTGTGGTTGGTGCAGGATGTGGGTTCTGACTTGACATATTGGGCCTTCTCTCTCCCTTCCCCCAACCTCAGAATAGTATTCCCTACGAGCATCACGCCAAGTAGACGCTCGCCACGTCCTTGTGTGACGGCGGCAACACTGGGTGAGTCCTGTCCCTAAAGCACCAGGGATGCATGGGTCCAAATTCCAGTTCTGCACTGGGCTGACTTGTGTTCAGTCTTGGTTCCAGCATTTTTCACTTCCAGCCTAGTGTCTTCCATTTTATCTGAACTGAATCTTCTAAATAGACAAGGGACACAAGACGAAAACATGGTGGGCATGAAATTAGATCAACAGCATTAACAGGTTCATGACAATAGACAAGTACTTGTAGCTGGAATCAGGGGTGAACATCTCATCAGATGCTCTGTGTTTCTAGTGAGCTGGACATCTGAATGAGACTTGGCTTGAGCAACCAGTTATTGATGTCATATTAAACCATCACAGCCATAAGGTAGTACATCCATTTAGCTGTTGATGACATCATAACTGCATTGTACCTGCCTAAGTCACATTGTCAGTCACCAACTATTTTCTTAGCAGGAGGGGGAAGTCCTCTGAGAACTGGAGTGGATAATGCATCGCAGTGCATCATAGCTTAAGAATGTAACTCCCTTATTGACTCCTCAAGGATTATGCAACGCCCTTTTAATCAGTTCTGTGCCTGTGTCTTGTTGCTTGCACTGTTGGTGTGATGCCTAGATGGCAGGCCTACAGCTATAGCACACAGAAGGAATTTACCTACCTACACCCACCCCCCCAGCCGTGCTTGGTGCAGTCCAGTGTTATTTCACCTGCAGATTTCTGCCTCCCTGGTCGTTTACACTGAACACCTGCATGATATGAAGCTACTCATTTGCAAGTCAGCGTTTAGCTTTGTCATGGCTGTGGCTGAAAGCATGTTAAAAGGTGTTGGGGGTGGGGGTGGGGGGTTAAAAGAAAAACAAGTCTGTCTCAAATAAGTCAAATCAGTCCATGTTTCTTTTCAGTTGTTCAAAAAGACAATGAACAGACTGTTTCCTCAATGTGTCACATAGGATACATTCTTGCAGTTGCATGAGTTGTAGGTTTGACAAAGATACCCAGTTGATTTGTCTAACTGCTGAATCCCCATATAGGTATTTTCCACCACAGAAACATAATAACCCGTAACTTAAGGTATAGCAACAGCTGGTTGCACATGGTAAACACCACAACTAAAAAGGCAGTACATATGTTTATAGAAGCAATGAGTTTATTTCAGTATACAGACGATACTGTGATTCCAAATATTAGATGCATGTTCTGCTGCAGTGTTCTACATTTGTTTGTGTAGGTTATGTGAATCTCCAGGTTACTGGTTGTTGAGATCCTTTAGTGGAAAAGAGCTGAAATGAGCTTAAGCTGAATCAAAGAATGCATTTTAGACTCTGGATTCTAGATTAGTTTTAGTGTAGTTACTCTGCACAGGGATCCAGGGTTCTCCACACATTGATTTAAAGCTGGAAAGTTCATGAGGTGCACTGTTGTAATAAATATACTGTTCAGTTACTTATTGCATCAAACTCTGGGAGCCAAAGCGTACTCTGGGCACAGACGGAGCAGCAGAATGTCAGGAACAGTGAAAGCGAAACTTGACCTTTGATTGTGCTGGGTCTAAACGTTTGTTGCTCAAAACACCACAAACTTCTGCTAGAGGGGAAAAATTAACTTGTGAATAATTCTGCCTGTGTTGCATTCATGGACCCGCATAATCCTTAGAATTTAGGGAGGGGACACAGAAAGAAAGTCAAATAAGCAAACCCCCTCTCCCCCATTGCCATCTACTGCCACACATAGATTCTTTTTTTCTTTTTTTGTTAAACTTTTTTTATTGGCAGGAATAAATGTACAGATAAATACATACATAGATTTGTTTCAGAGTATTCCTCCATTTTTTGATTTTGATCCCACCCACCCAATCCCCACCCACTGCCGATGCAAAAATAAATAACTAAAATAAAAATTAAATTCCCTAAATACATGTGCACCATGCACACATTTAAATACATTTAATGTACCTGCATGTACATGTAAGTACAGCCCTTTTACATACACAGGTAGGCCTACATATTTTTGAGACACAGCACCCAAGTAGAATTAAGCTTACGCTTACACACAAAAAATAAATAAAAAAATATATATATACATACACATATATATGTGTGTGTGTGTGTGTGTGTGTATGTATACACATACATACATACATATATATACACACACATACCTACATATACATGCATGTACACATACATACATACATACATACATATGTATATACACACAGGCTACATATACATATACATACAAATGGCCTTATGGAAGGACAACTAATTGATCAAAATAAGATAAGAGAGGCTGCCATGTAGAATAGAATTTCTGGGCCGACCCTCGAATGACAAATTTGATTTTTTCTAGTTTAAGAAATGTCATCAGGTCCTCCAACAGTGATGAGGATGAAGGAGGGGCAGAGGACTTCCAAAGTAATAATATCCTTCTGCGAGCAAGGAGGGAGCTAAATGAAATAATGTTTAATTGTTTTGATGTAAAATTATTACTCGTATCAGGAACTCCAAAGATAGCGGTTTCTGCACCCGGCTGAACCTCCACCCCAATAATCTCAGAGATCATTTTAAAATAAAAGGACCAGAAATTTAACAATGCAGGGCATGACCAGAACATATGGGTTAGATCAGCTGGAGATTGCACACATCAATCACATTTATCATTTATTTCAGTATAAAATTTTGACAGTTTAACTTTACAAAGATGCATGCGATGCAGTAGTTTAAACTGGATTAAATTTAGACGAGCACAGGAGGAAGAGGAGTTAACACGAGTGGTAGCCCTCTCCCACCAGCCATCATCGAACTCCTTACCCAGCTCTTTCTCCCATGCGCCCTTAATATTGTTAAGTGTATGGTCCTTAAAAGAAAGAATACTATTGTATAACCAGGAGATAAGTCCTCTAGGCATGGGAGGAGTTTCAAGGAGTGTGTCTATACCGGATTTGGGTGGTAGTGATGGAAACAAAGGATTGAGTTTTTAAAAATTGACGAATTTGAAAGTATCGAAACATGTTTGAACTAGACAGGTTAAATTTCACAGATAAAGTTTGAGAACTTGCAAAGGTATCATCAATATAAAAGTCTTTGAAATATTTTAGTCCCCCTCTGTTCCACTGCCCAAAGACATTATCCAACTTTGGTGGTGTCAAGGGAGCGCAAACTAGAGCTCGAAGGGAGGACGAACACGAGTCAGCCTCCATACGACAATACGACACCAGTTTATATCCGGATGTTGTAACCAAATAATTATCTTCTGAATATTTGCTGCCCAATAATAAAACATAAAATTTGGAAGAGCTAAGCCCCCTTTTGGCCTACTTCTCTGAAGAAGAAACTTATTGATACGTGGAACCCGGCTCCTCCATATAAAGGATGAAATCAGGCTATCTACCGACTGAAAAAAGGATTTGTGAAGAAAAAGAGGTAAACACATAAAAAGATAAAGAAATCGGGGCAAAATATTCATTTTTATACACTGAACTCTACCGGCTAAAGATAAAGGGATGACTTTCCATCTCTGGAGATCTGATCTCACCTTTTCCACCAGAGCTGCAAAGTTCTCTTTATGTAGGGATTTGATAGAGCGAGTGATTCTTATGCCAAGGTATTTGAAACCGGTTTTGGAAAGATGAAAATGAAGTTCTCCTTGGTTTATCGTTAAGGCCGAGTTGTTAAGTGTAAAGCATTCACTTTTTGTAAAGTTTAATTTATATCCAGAGAAAGCACTAAATTTTCCTAAAATATCCAGTATTTCTGGTACGGAGATAACAGGGTCAGTGACATATAATAATAAGTTATCCGCATATAAGGACACCCGGTGTTCAACACCCCAACGACAAATGCCCATAATCAACTGGGATGCTTTCAGGGCTATGGATAGGGGTTCAATGGCTAAAACAAATAAAAACGGTGAAAGAGGGCAACCTTGACGAGTACCACGTGAAAGGGGAAAGTATGAAGAACGTAAATTATTAGTGCAGACGCAAGCCTGTGGGGAAGAATAAAGAAGATGGACCATTGCAATAAATTTTTCACCAAAACCAAATTTTTTCAAAACAGCAAATAAATATCCCCATTATACCCGATCGAAAGCTTTTTCCGCATCTAACGAAATAACTACTTCTGCAGAGTCAGATGAAGATGTAGAATGAATAATGTTGAGGAGCCGACGTATATTGGAAAAAGAATGACGACCTTTCATAAAACCAGTCTGGTCCTCTGAAATAATATCTATCAAACCAGTATCCAAACGGCATGCAAGCATTTTTCACACATAGATTCTAATTGTGTTGGAAACACTGGGATCTCTCCACAGCCAGTAATGGAGAGGATGAACAATAACAGTAACCAACTTACCTGTGACATGTCAGTGTTTTTTTCAGATGAAAATATTCCAAACCTACCCTTAGGTTATTTTCCCCTCAGCCTTGGTTTTGTTATTTTACACACTAGATGACTTTAGTGTAGTTTGGATTAGTTGTAACCAGGTGTGGGCATTATAAAATCCATGAATAGTGCTACCTATATTAACGTGTTTGTGATTGTCTGCATTGAATGGCTTAGTGAATCACCCAGTCTAATAGAAAGTAGCAATTGTTTGTAAAAACCTCTGTTTTTACTGCTGTTCTGCAGTATGAGCGGTTACCCCATTACTGGCTGTCACCTCAGGCCAGAGATCTACCTGCTTTTTACTTGCTTTTTAACTATGGTGGGCGATAAATCAATATACTCGATGTATATGGGATAAATAAAGTGACTATATCGTGAACATGGAGTATAAATGGTCACCTCGTTTTTTTTAAGCCACCAGCATGAGACTTGATTCAGCGTTTCATTTCTCTCGCTCTCTCCTGTAGCTCTCTCCCACCCACCCACAGACACACACACACACACACACACACACACACACACACACACACACACACACATAAAGAGAGACTCACAAGCATGATACATAACACACTCCTCCACCCATCCAGATCAGTTACTCCTGAGGGATAGTGTGTGAGCAGGCAATAAGTGTTTCTCATCTGCAGGGTTCCATACTGCTACTATTCAGTCCCATTTTGCAACCATATTCGATGGCGTCACAGTAACAGTTAAACTTGATGAGATTAACAATAGCATGAGCAGAGGAAGTGTGTCTTAGTACCTGCAGGGTGCCAGACTGCGACTGTTAAGTCACGTTTTGCAACCATGGAACACCAGTGTGACTTACAAATACTATTAATATATGAAGTGGTGAGCTGTTAGTTTGTTCCCAGTGCACAGGGCTTACCGCTAACAGCTAACTTTCGACCGGGAGATTCAAGTTGACAGCAAAAACATCAACACCTCCGGCCCGAGACGAGCCGGGTGCTTAAGTATAAAAGCATCAGAGGTTCAGCTTGGATTTATTTAATCATAATAATACTTTATTTAACTTCATTATAACAGTATTTTTTGAAACTTTATTATGACAGTACTTTATTTAACTGCATTTTAACAGTGCTTGATTTAACTTTATTATAACAGTTTTTTATTTAACTTTATTATAACTATTTTATTTAACTTTATTATGACAGTGGCTGCTTAACTTAAGTCCACAGTACTTTAGAGGAGATTTTAAAGTATCACAATATTTATTGTGTTTTGCAAGATAGCCTAAAAATACTGCAATATTGTTTATAAGCCATATCACCCAGCTCTGCATTTGTGTAGACAACCGGTTGTGTCATAAGCATAATTGTTCACATACTCGTACGTCTCTTGTGACTGATAAACAAGCTTAGTGAAGCTCCAGGACTGCTACAGTTACCTCCATAATCTGGCAAGCTAACCACTGTTAGGACTGTGCCTCCTCCGCTTTTAAAAGGATATTTCAGATTTTTTTGAAGTGAAGTTGTATGGGGTACTTACCCTCATTATATTACACTGCTCAAAAAAATAAAGCAAACACTTAAACCACACACCCCAGATCTCGAAGATTAAAATATTTTAGATGAAAATCTTGATTGATTACATAGTGTAATTTGTTGAGAACAAAATAATGTAAGAACAATCCATGGAAACCAAAAACATTATCTCATTTAGGACTGGATTCAGAATCATACCCAGAATCAAAGTGGAAAAATCAGATCACAGGCTGATCCAACTTCTGTGAATTTCCTCAGGACAACTCATAATGTGGCTCAGTAATTTGTATGGCCTCCACGTGCCTGTATACATTCCCTACAACATCTGGGCATGCTCCTGATGAGACGACGGATGGTCCTCTGGGGGATCTCCTCAGACCTGGATCAGGGCATCAGTCAGCTCCTGGACAGTCTGTGGTGCGATGTGGCGGCGATGGATGCTACGATACATGATGTCCCAAAGGTGCTCGATTGGATTCAGGTCTGGGGAACGGGTGGGCCAGTCAATAGCATCAATGCCTTCATCATCCAGGAACTGCTGACACACTCCAGCAACATGAGGCCGGGCATTGTCATGCATCTGAAGGAACCCAGGGCCCACTGCACCAGCATACGGTCTGACAATGTGTCTGAGGATCTCATCCCGGTACCTGACAGCAGTCAGGGTACCTCTGGCTAGCACTTGGAGGTCTGTGTGGCCCTCCAAGGATATGCCTCCCCAGACCATCACTGACCCACCACCAAACCGGTCATGCTGGAGGATGTTCCAGGCAGCAGAACGTTCTCCATGGCATCTCCAGACTCTGTCTCATCTGTCACATGTGCTCAGTGTGAACCTGCTCTCATCTGTGAAGAGAACAGGGCGCCAGTGGCGAATCTGCCAATTTTGGTGTTCTCTTGCAAATGTCAACCAGGCTGCACGGAGCCGGGGTGTGAGCACAGGCCCCACTGGTGGATGTTGGGCCCTCATGCCATCCTCGTGGAGTCTGTTTCTGACAGTTTGGGCAGAAACATGCACACGAGTGGCTTGTTGGAGGTAATTTTGGAGGGCTCTGGCAGTGCTCCTCCTGTTCCTCCTTGCACAAAGAAGCCGATAGCGGTCCTGCCTGGTTGTTGCCCTCCTACGGCCCCCTCCACCTCTCCTGGTGTACTGGCCTGTCTCCTGGTATCTCTTCCATGCTCTTGACACTGTGCTGGGAGACACAGCAAACCTTCTGGCCACTGCGCATATGGATGTGCCATCCTGGAATAGCTGCACTACCTGAGCAACTTCTGTGGGCTGCAGATACCACCTCATGATTAGAGTTGTACAGATACCGATACCAGTATCGGAAATGCTTCCGATACTGCCCAAAATGCGGCATTGGGCATCAGCGAGTACAGCCTATGACCAATCCGATACCACGTAATGCCTCACGTCATTATGCATATGCACACTACAGGAAACAAAACGGAAACGGAGGGGAGTTTAAAAAGCATTCTACTAGGGCTGCACTAATATATCGTTTGAACATCGCCATCGCATTGTGCGCATGTGTGATAGTCACATCGCAGGACATGCAATGTTTTCTCTTTATTAGAACATGTAAACTTTTGTTTTGCTTCCGAAAAGCAGCTCTGAAGCTCCGCTCACCTCTCTGTCTCTCCCTCTCTCACAACAGCAGCCTCTCCCCCTCTCATGCACACGCTGCAGTCACACACTGAAAATGAGCGACATGCAAGAGGGAGAAACGGTAAAGGAGGATTTATGCCTGGTACACACGACACGACTTTTCTGCCCATTCTGAAAGTCACTATGTGACATTACACGATTGTGGAGTCGTTAAATCATGCCGTGACTTGGCCGACAGACATGACACACTACATGATGGTACACATCAATTATCCCCAGTCGTCTTTCATGACGTGTGTGATGTCATCGGGTTATTCTTGTCCCATTTTTATTAATTTTACTTTTATTTCAGTCACTGTGTCTGTTCATGTGCCAGCCGAAATGTTGTTGTAGTCACTTAAAAAGCGCCAGCAGATGGCAGGAGCTACATTTGAAGTAGTGCCCTGCACGGGCCTATTATCTCTGTCCGGGCCCGGCCCTGGCCCGAGGGGGTGGAGCCCCAGCCCGGCCCGGCCCGACAGGTTTTCAGAATTCTCATGCCCGAACCCGAAAAAAAGCCCAACTTTTTTTTGTTTTTTTTAAACCTCCCATAACAACATGTAGGCTGTTAATGTTGCAGACATCAAAATAGTTTAATTGGGTTTTCTAGCGTGGTATTATATATATTTCATTATATATTTATATATATATTTAATATATATATA
>NC_065518.1:37902210-37919355 GCF_006386435.1 Epinephelus moara | reverse complement strand
AGTCACTATAAATGTAAGCAGCTAGGTAAGGTGACGTGTGCCGTCTGAGTGCCGTAAATCGTTTCGTCCTGGAAGCGACCTGGGGCGGACCCGGAGACAGTTTCCTAAAGGTATGGATATACACTATATAGAAATAGCTTATCTTCACACCGATGGTCTCATTTGCTGTTGTAGGTCATGCACAGACATCAGCAGAAACGAGAGACTTTTGCATATCCAGTTGAAAGTTCTTGTAGCCGCTTTAATTGACTGTATTCTTCTATTTAATGAGAATTGTCAACTGTTGCTGTGGCTGCTGCGCACTGTTGCAGTTGCATCGTGCACAGTCACTTCAAAAAACAGAATAATCAATTAAACAACCCCAAAAATGCTTCAAACACTAAATAATCTTAATATTGAAAGGAAACGAAATATACCCAGATAAGGTCGTAGGTCTATAACTGCACATAGTTATAGACTTCCGACCTTATCTAAGCACTTTAAATGGCATAAGTGGGTATATTTCGTTTCCTTTCAATATTAAGATTATTTAGAAAAGTATTTGAAGCATTTTTGGGGTTGTTTAATTGATTATTTTGTTTTTTGAAGTGACTGCACTGAACAAACCCAGTTGGCTCATCTTGAAGGGTTGTAACAAGTTTAAACTTAGTCCAATACTGAGCTTTTCCCTTGGTGTTGCATCTTTTTCTTTATGTTGTCCATGTTTGTGGCGGGACCTGTGGGCTGGACGCGCGAATGGGATCAGTAAAATATGATGAGTGAGGTGCAGCGGAGAGGCCCGAAGCCCGGCTGTCGGGCCCCTCGGGCCTCGGGCTCCAGCGCAGGGCTCTAATTTGAAGTACCGTATGTAAACATAAACGTCACTGATTTCTCCACAAGTTCCTACAAATGTTTCACAATAAAAGCCTATTTAGAAATTGGAGGGATTCTCTCAGCCGAGGTTATAAGGGGCTTTTAATTTGAAACAAGTTCAGGAAGTGTTGAGTTTGAAATGACGGTGCCATGCATTAAACTTTATCAAGGCAACGGGAGCGGATAAAAAGTAAAAATATAAAGATACAGAGGCAATGATAAATAACGGCCCTTTTATAATGTCTGTTTCAAATGAAGCTGGTAGCCTCTGCAGTTGTGGTGAGTAAAAGCCCTGCCGCTATTTTTTAATTTTCATCTGGTGAAAATTCTTGTATTTTTTAATATTGCAATATATATTGCAAAAAAAAAAAAAAATCACAATGTCAGTTTTTTCCAATATCGTGCAGCCCTACATTCTACTGTAGCCTTTAAAATGTCTTTTTTTTACCAAATTGTGTGGCTGCACTTTAACCTGTGTCTTGATCTTTGTCAACAGTGGATATTAATTTAAAAAAAAAAAGTTTTATGGCATTTATTCTACTATTATGTATTTATTTCTTAATATTTTACATAGAGTTTTGGGAGTTCAGACATACAACAATTCATATCCCGTCCATTTTTATTTTACATGCTGGGATCGGTACTCAGTATCGGCAGATACCTAAGGTTCAGGGATCGGTACATCTCTACTCAAGAAACCACTAGTGGTGAGGGCACTGGAAAAAATGAAAAACTAGCCAAGAATCAACCAGAAAGGACGCAGGGAGGGAAATGGTCTGTGGCCACCACCTGCAAAACCATTCCGAAAAAGGGGTTGTCTTGGTAATTGCCTCTCCTTTCCGCTGGTGTTGTCCAATTTGCACAACAGCAGGTGAAATTGATTCACAATCAGTATTGCTTCCTAACTGGACAGGTTGATATCCCAGGAGTTTGATTGACTTTGAGTGTGTACATCTAGTAGATGTCAGTCAGCATGGCCCCAGATGGGGGAAGCGGACTTGAGGCCGACATGGAAGCTAAGCAGTGTGCTGCTGTGGAAGGGTCGGCAACAAAATGTATTTTAGCCACCAAAAAAAAAGTCTATCAGTTTGTGTGTTGTACACTATAATTAATGTATTTTCACAGCTTTCCGTCAGACAACCCTTAACAGCTTCACTTCCCCATCTATGCTTTTGTCAAAGCCACCAGACTCCATTGACAAAATTAGTCATTTTAGCTTACTCAACACCTGAGCTGCGGATCTACTGCTGCTTTGATCAGGTAGTTAGTTTGTGTTACTATCACTATCTGACATTAGGCTGAAGTAGTGAGAATATTCTAAATACAGTCAACACTGATTTTGATTTTCTTGAGGTGACTCAAATACATTTTGTTGCTGACACTAGGGCTGGGCGATATGGCCTAAAAAAAAAAATCTCTGATTTTTTCACAACAAATCCGATTCACAATTTAAATCGATTTTTTTCCCCACCTAGTTAAAAAAAAATAAATATTTGGGGCCTGGTAGCACATACCTGGGGTCCAAAACTTTCAGCATGTGAATAAACCCCGGCTTTTCCACGGTAGCCTATATATGAGCACCATATCTCTTGCAATATACATGGCAACTGCATCTGTGATCGCTTTCCACCAGACCCCTTTCTTATCATACGGCAGTGTTTCCCCTACCATTCTATTTGATCACAACAGAAGTCATTTTAAGGTTACCTTTTCTATAGAACAGGTCTAAACCTTGTCCTTTTATTGAACAAACTAAATAGCCTTATGTTACAGGCTGAGCCTGGTGTGTGTGTGTGTGTGTGTGTGTGTGTGTGTGTGGAGCTGTGTATGTTTGTAGTTGATGTAGGAGGTATGAGACGTTAGTGCACCGGGTGTGGTGTGTGACGTCAGACGGATGCGCCCCAGGAAGAAAGTGAGGCATGTGCTATGTTGTTTACATCGAGCAGCCATAGTGAAGCAGTTCTGCATGCTGTTTTTGAGTTATTTCCCTCTATGTAAAAGTCAGACACTGATGACAGAGGCTGTGCATCATCCCTGCAGTGCTGAAAATAAAGTGCTGTTCTTTAACGCAGACGAAGTCCCGTTGTTTATGTGTTGCCACAACGAGCCCACCCTGAGCCCACTCTGAGCTACGGGAGCCCAGCGTGGAGCGGCGGTGGCAGATTTTAAAGAGAAACTCAATTTTCACTAAATTTATCGCCCAGCCCTTACTGCCCCTACCATGCATGTACCTATTGCATCTTGTGTACACGTAACATTAATTTCTGAGGACATGACGACAAAAGCCGCGAAAGGACAACAGATACATTAGACAGCCATCAAGCACACGTAAACATTAGGGTTGAGCTGAATACTTGGATGAAACAATTATCAGTTACAGATTATTTATCATACAAGTAAAAGTGTCAATATCCGTACTCGTGATGAACAAAAATCCTCCTTTCAGTAGCTGTTTTCAATTGTGATCAAAAATGATCTGAAGTTTAATTCAGAGGTTGTTCTGAAAAATTTTTTAAATTAATAATATGTAAAAGTTGGTATGAATAATAATAATAATAACCTCCAGTCAGGTCCCACCCACTTTCGTTTAACCCCACCCACTTTTGGTATAAACTCCACCGATTCCAAGTACAAATAGGGATACAGATAATTAAGCTGTTTGAACTACTCCCTCATCCCTAGTAAACATGTAGTGAAAAGCAAGTATATCTCCGCTTCACAGCCTCGTCACTTATCATCACACTCCCTTACCTTTTACGCAGTTTTTTATTTTGTACAATTGCAAATGTCCTGTCTGATGTTATAAGTCCTCTGGGAGCTTGTTCCCTTTATCACAGCAGTATTAAGGCATGTAGTTCTGTGAAATAATAAAAAATAATTCCTTCACTGTCCAATTAGGACATCACTTAAAACAAGTTTAAAAAATGCTGTCCAAAAGCAGAAAATATTTGGATATTGTTATAAGCACCAATCAGCCACCCTTACTTACAACCCTGTGGCTGTTTCCATAGTTTTTTGATAATGTAGCTTTTAAGGTGAACACAAGTTTTATACACTTGAGTTGATTTTGTGGCTTGAAAATGCATTTAGACTGCAGACAAATTAAAACACTCCACATACATGTTGATCCAGAAGCAGTGAACGAACAAGGATGCATGCATGGAAAGCTTAATGCATCCACTCATTTAGATAATGTAGGGTTTGTGCTTTGTTTTTGACCCTCCTGCTTCCTTTCCTGTGTTTCCTCTAGATGATGTCTGGTGTACCGACTGCTGGTCTTCATCTTCTAGCTCCTCGATGAGCCCCCACAATGCACCCTGGCGGACCAAGCCCTATTCACTCGGAAACAACCTGACATACTAATACTACTGTTCATTACTACTACTACAGCTACCATCGGAGGCCATATTGTGACTAGGCACACACTGTTGTCTGATGGACTGCTCTCAGTACTGTTGGCACCTTCACCTTCACACTCACTCACTCACTCCGCCCCCCTCCCTCCCTCCCCATTTCTGTGTGTAGGTTTGATCTCCCTAACATTGGAGCTCAGGACTGTTGTGTTTACTTTGTCAGGAACTCCCCCAATCCCAAAAGAAAGAAACACCACCAGATTGTGAAAGGGCCAGACATGGCAGCCACTCGTTTCTGGGACACTGACACTGACTGACTGAGTTAAGGCTCCTTCCTCTCCAGAAACATTTGTCATTGATGACCCTACATTTCCATTGTCACTGTCTGCTAGTTCATACCTGATCAATAAAATTGCTTTTCTATCTTTTGCAGTAAACACCACCAACTTTTTCTGTTTTTAATGATCACCACCACCACTGATGGCTCTCTTCAGTAACTAGAGCCATTTGTATTAAATAGAAAGTAAACACTTGTTTGCATGTTGTAGAGGTTAGCCTTCAGCGTCAGTTCAGAGGCTTGAGTGTTAGTTGAACCCATGAATGTACCAAAAATCTAATTTGGTATCTTGGGTGCAGGAGGTCAAGTAGTCACTCATGACAAGATGTTCTGTCTGTTCACCTCCAGGCTCTGGTATACTGCTAAATGAGCTGTGTTCCCTTTATTGTGTGTGTACAAAAGGAGTGCACTTTATAGAGGGAAGGGCATCATATGACACATTTGACCAGATGTCCAGTCACTGTGTACAGATAAACATTCTTGTTTTTCTTATTTGTATAATTTTGAAGCTGTGAATTCGTTGTAATATTGATGTGTAAACGTTTGCTCATCTGTAGGGACAGGTCTGAACATGACTTCTAAGGCTTGCTCCAGGAACCTAGCTGCAAGTTTGGGCTGCCATAAATGTAGTCATCTTCCCATCAGCATACCCCCCTGAGAGCCATGGGCTTATTAAACAAACCAGTGGTGAGGGCAGAGATGTTGCACTGAATTTTAAAGACATTTAGTGTGACATCCTTTGCTATCACAAAGGATACTGCTGTCAGTATTCGAGTTTTAGTGATCCTGCACCAATGTGGCTAACAGAGATAATTGCCAAGGGCACTGAAAATGCATTTTCTGTGAATCCCTTTTAAACAGATACTGAAAAGATTTTTATTGAGAGGAAAACTTCATCCTTTTACAGGCTACTCCAGCAGCAGTGGATTATTTTTTTTTAAATTAGTAAACAATTTGTTTGACTCTTTCAGCTTTGATAAATAACTGCCATGTCTATCAGAATAAAATGGCCTGTTGTAATTCATTATAACTGCTGCTCATTCTCTAGTTTTGGATTTTTGACCCTTGACTTCTTTGGTCAGCCGCGCTACACCTAGTGAATTATGTAAGCAACGAGATTTACTTTCTCACATTTATATTTGCCACTGTATTTGTGTACTTAAACTGTAAATAAATGAATTACTTGTACCTTTTTGTCTGACTACCTTGTGCCTGTGAAAAAAATCAGATCTCAGTGACTAGAGGGCGGGGGGGTGGGTGGTTGGGGGGGGGGTGTGACACCACATTTCTTGTGGAACATGTGTGTGAATGCTGAAATGAATTCAAGACCATGGCTGAAAATGCAGAAACAGTAATAGTAGACGTAGTAGTAGTAGTCGCAGAAGTAGATGTAATTGTAGTAGTAGCAGTAAAATACCCATTATGTATGAAAGATGTGGAAAAATTGTGTAAAAAGAAGGTGAAGTAGTAGGAATAGTCAGAAAAATGGTAAGGGGTTTAATTTGTATGAATTCATGCTGCGTATTACATGTGGTACAATTACTGAACAGTATGTGTATAATATTACAGTACATTACAATATGCATTTAGCAGTCATAATCCCAAAAGTAGCAACAGTAGTATTAGTAATAAAGGCTGTAGTAGTATGTGATAGATGGAAGACAATGATCTATAATGTAAAGATGCTGTTAAAAGAAACGCTTCTGCTGCTTTAATCTCTGCACTTGAGACTGTGAGATGCACACACCCCCACAGGTTCTGTGTTTGTGTGTCAGTGGCCTTTGCTATGGTGATTAATGAGGGCTACCTGAGAGAGCTCAGAAAAGAGGGGCACACAGAACAGACAGGGGAGAGCTGTTTTAGTGGAGATCAAACTTCTCAGATAACCTCGTTATTCCCAAACTGTTGGCCCAATCATCAAAATAACGTGATGGTCAGAGAGATAAGCTTCTCCCCTGAACGCCTGGATGTCGTTATCATGTTTGTGGAGTCAAAAATGTGATAATTGTTGCAAGCTAGAAAACTGGTATGATATGCTGTCCTCCAGAGATTTCTGGTCTCTCTCGACATGGAGTTAAGTGCATCAGTTGGTGGAGTTTCTCTGACTTTCAGGTTCACTGTGCCAAATGTGTAGGTCTGATTGCTTCCAAAGTAACACTGATGGAAAGATGACAATTTTTACTCCATTTCTACCAAGAATTATGTATGTAGAGTGAAAGTTGTGGCCTTTGACAGCAAGTTAAAGAGAAATGTTTCAGAAATGTGTTGTGTCAAAAGGTTCTAAGCTGCCACACTTCATATTGATGTAAGTATGTCACTAAATGGAACAAAGATGTCATTTAGTCATATTTCTCCACAGAAAATATATTTATTTAGGGAAAACTGGGCATCAGACATCTACGTTGTGTTAGACACAGCTCAGAAAATCAGTAAGTGCAGCAGGTGTGCGTTACATTTCTTCACCCAAGCAAGTTGTCCTTGCTCTCAGTGTTGAGCATTAGATCACACAGATACACAAAGGGCATATAGCACACAACTGCTCTCAGTGTTACAGCATTAAGCAGACCTTTACAGTGTGAGAAATACATAGGACATACAGTAAATTCATCAGCTGAGTATACAACACCCATGCACTGCACCATGTCTAACAATTCAAGTTTGTTCAAGTATCCTACAGACAAAAACAAATCAGGCAGCAACTTAATAAAGTCTCCGTAAGTAGTTCACAGCAGTCATCAAACAACAAAACAGACTTGAATTTAATTGCAGGAATGGGTGAACAGCTACAGTATGAAATCGAGCTGCCGAGGTGTATGTTGACTGCCCCAAATATTAAATAATTTATTTTCACAACTGGTTTTTGAATGTGAGTTGTCATGTTACATAAAATGTTACAAAATACAATCTGGATAGTGGTGTGACAAGATATTCTCAACACAGGGTCCACTTATTAGCATTTTTCCAGAGCTTCAAACAGCATCTTACAGTCTTTATTAGTAAATGAAGTTTGCTTCATTGTCATCTATGACCTTAGCATGGAGGTTCTGTGATAACAGGTGTTAGTATATGGACCTGCACTTGTGTAGTGCCTTTCTAGTCTTCCGTCCACTCAAAGTGCCTTTTACACTATGAGTCACATTTACACATTCACACACTCATTCATACACAGGTGGCCGAGGCGACCATACGGAAAGTGACAGTTGCGACACAAGGTGACACCTGCTACTCAGTTTTTAACACACTCACACATTGATGGAACAACCATCAGGAGCAATTTGGGCTTCAGTATCTTGCTCAAGGATACTTTGACGTGGATTGGAGGAGCGACCCGCCAATCTTCAGATTAGTAACCCCCTCTAACTTGTATCGCTTTTCTCAACTTAAGTGAGAGTTTTACAAATATAAAACCTCCATGGCTCAGAAATTCAGAATATAAAGATTCATAATTGACCTTCTTTGCAGTTTGAGTTGTCCTGTCAACAGTTTTACAGATGTCTTTTTTACGGTGGTGGTCTGTTTTTGGGCTGTTGAGTGGCCACAGGGAAAAATTTGTGACAAGGCTGAGCTGCTCTCCTAGGGGCCTGGGCAGTGTTCGCATTACGTCACCCTCCAGGTGGAGTGTTCATTGTCTGGTGTGGTGCAGTGCATTCTGGTAGTTGGAGGTTTTCTCCCTCTTGAGCAAAAGCTTAATTTTTCTGTTTTCTCTGGACATGTAGCAACAAATTCAAAACTATTTGAGTCTTTCTACTGCATAGACAGACAAATTTTAGGCAATTTTTCCAGCAGTGAAATACTTCTCTAACCCCATCCTGTGAAGAAGGCTGTGAGATGTGCTTGAAAGCTTAAGAAAAAGCCAGTTCTTGGATATTGAGTGGCATTTTTTGAGTCAGCTTATTAGAAATCTCAGGGAAATGGAAAGTAGACAGGTTCTGTCTGTGAAACAGGTACACAAAAGTAGAAGTCAGTGTCTTTGTTCAAAATGAAATGTGTGTGTGAGCAGACAGCAGTACAGAGTAGGTTTCTTACCCAGAAAAGCTGGTATCTATTGCCAGTAAAGTGAGACATTTCATGTCCAGAGGAATTGCTCTATTTTGGACCAAACTGTAATTCGTCATTTAACTAATTAACAGTAATGCGTAGAATCTGATTACAATGATGCATTTGAAGCAGTTCAGGGGAAACCTCTGCCTTGTGTCCATTATATCAAACTGTGAATTTTCATGTAGAGGACAAGATCAACCCCTGTTCGTACTCCTCACTCTTAATGTGACTCCTCGCTTTGTCTTTGCCACAGATCATCCTCTTATGTCCTCTCGGTGCACGGGTTGTCCTTTCTCTTCACTTGTCTGATTATTCATAATGCTGTGTTCTCGTCTCCAACCTTCTCCACCATCTCCGTCACCATCGTCGCCTCCTCCCCTACTTTCAAAGCATTGATGTTTCCATTTTCTGTTTCCTTTGGCTCCTCTTTGTCTTCATGATCATCCTCACCTTCCACCCTACAGTTCAGCTCCTCCTTCTCTGAGGCAGTGACAGCCATCTCCATCTTAGCCTGTGGATCTTCATTCTTCTTGCTAATGCAGAGGAAGTTACCAATGGCGATGATAAAGGCTGACAGTGTGACCTCACAGCCCGCCAACAGAAAGACGTACATGTACTGATTGGTAGCATCCAAGAGGCGACCTGGTGGGGAGTGAAAATATTAGCATGATTGTTATTGAACTCATGAGGTGAAACACCTTCATGTCGACAGATACTACAAGAAGAACATAAAGACGACTGAGAAACATCAGTGGCTGCTAAATGACAATAGTGAATAAACTTTTCCTTAGTGGACATTTGTGTCCATGGCTAGAAAGCTACTGTAATTTTCAGTCCACAGCTCTTTGGAGTCTTTGTCACTGTGGTCTAAGTGGTGGGAGGGGCTACATACCAAGAAGGTCTCAATTTTAAAGCATGGATACAAACGACATGCCTGCTGTTATGACAGCAGCACATACAGTAAATGTAATTTTGGGAAAATGTTTTTCCCTTTAACAAAGCAGTGTCATGATGTCACAAAATACTATGCAGTAGAATTTCAGTTGGACCTCAAAGTCCAGAGCTGGCTCATTTAATGCCTGGTTCACACTACACGATATCAGCCCGATTCTAGCCTGACACAGCGACGTGAATGACAATGAGTGCCGTACACGATAATCCATCGTTTCGTCTTGTATAATGTGTCATAGTAGACGACAACCGACGCCATGTCAGGGATGCCTCATGACATTCCAACAGAAAGTCTAGCATGTTTGATTTTCTTTTTGTCACGTCACAGCCATCACTTTGACGAATGGGAACACAGAACGATCTGCTGCCGTGGACAACTGTATGATAACAACACCCCAGGGTTTTTGATATTTCCTCTGGGGATGTTACCACACAGTGTAAAAAGGGAAAAATTATGGTGTGAAACAGCAGAGGCACTTTAGCAACCCAGTGAGTACTGCCATTGGCATCAAGCTAGCAAACAACGTTATTTCTTTATAATGGAGACAGACATAAAGTAAGAAAATTTAAAAAATAGTGGCTTTACTTACCACAACTGCAGAGGCTACCAGCTTTATTTGAAGCAGACTACATAAAGTTAATGCATCGTGTCGTCATTTTAAACTCAACACTTCCTATATCTGTTTCAAATTAAAAGCCCATTATAACTTCAGCTGAGAGAATCCCTTCATTTTCTAAATAGGCTTTTATATTGTGAAAGACTTGCAGGAACTTGTGGATGATTCAGTGACTTCCATGTTTGCATACGGTGCTTCAAACGGGTCCATGTCATTGGTTCGACAGCCCATTGGTTCGACATCCCATTAGTCCGACTGTCTGCGGTGCTGAACGGCTCACGGCGGGCGTATGGTGCGCCGCGACCGGCTTGAGGCAGAGCAGGCTCACGGCTTATGTGTTTGTCACTTTCTTTTTCATTTTAACCCACGCCATGATCTTTTCCTGACCCTAACCAAGTGGTTTTTGTGCCTAAACCTAACCAGACCTTAACCACAGGGCATCATGATGATTTCGGAACGGACTTCGGAACAATGAGTTTAATATGGTCGGAACAATGGGATGTCAAACCAATGGGCTGTCGAACCAATGGGCAGTTCCCGCTTCAAACATAGCTCCTGCCATCTGGTGGCGCTTTTTACATTACTACAACAACATTTCGGCTGGCACATGAACAGACACAGTGACTGAAATAGTAAAAGTAATAAAAATATGACAAGAATAACCCGATCACATCACACACGTCGTGAAAGACAACCAGGGATAATTGGTGTGGACCACTGTATAGTCTGTCATATCTTTCGGCCAAGTCACGACACGATTTTATGACTCCACAATCACGTAATGTGACATAGTCAGAACAGACAGAAATGTCGTGTAGTGTGAACCAGGCATTAGTTGGTTAGAATTAGGCCCCATTCACACAGGAAGTGTTTTAGCAGCTGGAGGTGGCTTTTTGTAATTGTTTTATGAGAATGAAGCCTTTTGCTTGCTGTTTTTGTGTTGCTATGCAGCTTGCATTTCTGCGCTCTAGGCGCCTGGAGTCTGAACACCTCGAGTTGAAAAAACTTCAACTCAGAGCGGAGAAGCTCCCCATGTCATCTCTGCTTTTTTCCCATTGTCCAATCACATGATTTGAGAGGCGGGCCTTCTATGGTGTTCACGACAACAAGTTTACAGTTGGTAAACAATGGAGGAGAAACTGGTCGTAGCAGCTGCTGGATACGCAAAGCTATACAACTTTACAAACTACAGTTACTACCATCTCAATAGAAATTAGTATGCAAACACAAGGTTTGCCACTAACTTTCCAGCAACAAGGAGAACCAAGTTGAGTTAGCAACCAAGCGTCTAACTCCCCACAGACCCAAAGCGACCGGCTTCCTCGCACCTTCGGAACAAGGACATAACAAAGACTGCTTCTGGAACCACAGCTCTTTCCAGCCTTCTTCTGCCGGCTAACAAAAGCAACACGCCTCAAACCAACTCTTCCCTCCATCCATTCAACAATTGGTATTGTTTAGGGCTGACCCCTAAGATTCGAAGATTCGATTGATTCGAATCGGGAGCCCGAGTCGTGTCTCAATCTCGGAGTCGTCATTGCAGTTGCGTGAAAATGTGGTGAATAAACTCACCATCACTACGCCATCAGAGCAGTGACAAAGCGGCATCTTTCAGTTTTCTGGGCGCGCGCTGACTGAAGTAGGCCAAGGCTAGTCCTGTCACAATGTCCTCTAAAAAAATCTAAAGTGTGGGAGCATTTCGAACAGGAGAAAGATCCCCACAAAGTCCGGTGCAAGTTGTGTCAATTACAACTAGCGTACCACTCATCAACAACGAATATGGCCAACCATTTAAAACGGGTAAGTAGCCTATAGGCAAGGCTCGTAGGCGCCAGGAAAACAGCCATGCTGTCCCCTCTGGTTAGCATATTATTAAATCTGTTATATGATGTAGCTAGCTAGGGCTTAATGTGATATATTTTATTCTTCTTCTCCCAGAATCACCCACACACCGAGAGCTCATCGAGTACTGCAGCAGCGGACCCAAGTTTAACTCAGAAGAAACTTGATTTCAGACCACCACTCTCTGAGAAGAGGAAAAGAGAAATAAATGACAAGTCAGCATTGTTGAGGGCAAAGGTTTTAAGGGATTAATGCACACACTTGAGCCAGGATACACCGCTCCCAAAAGAGAGATGATCATGTATGCAGTGAATGCGAAATATTCATCCACAAGGGGAGAGATATCCACATTAATTAACAGTTGTGATGCAGCTTGACCACTGATATCTGGACCTCGCTCCAAATGGAGGCGTATCTGACAGTTACAGCACACTTCATTACAGAAGACTGGCGACTTGAATGTTATGTGTTAGAAACGAAAAAAATGGAAGAAAGTCACATAGGAGAACATATTGCAGACATTTAAAGAGATCATTTTCGAGTGGGGCATTCCAGGAGATAAGGTCATTTCTATTGTCCACTACAATGCAACTAATATGGTTTTATGCACCAATCGTGGCTGAGGACCCATTTTGGGGAGACGTGAAGGGAGCCAGGACACACTCTCCAGCTCAAGCAACATCCTGTGTGTCGCACTGTCGCTGCTGGAAGGCGCCTCGTCTCTCACTTCAAAAAAAGTGCTAAGGCCACCGCGGCACTTGCAGAAAAACACAAAGAACAGAATGTCACTGAGCATAAACTAATACAAGATGTTACGACTAGATGGAATTCTGTGTACATGATGCTTGAACGCCTGCTAAAGCAGAGGGGGCCAGTTTCAGCTGTGCTGAAAGATCCAAGACCTGGAGCTCAAGACATCCCAGTGGCGAACGCGAAAGACAATCAGTGTTCTCCAGCCAATGATCACCCTGACAGAGCTTTTGTCCCAAGACATGAACGCATCGGTGTCTGCCACTGACTCCATGCTCATAAACATTAAGAAACGGCACTTGGTGGTGCATGATGACAACAGCAAGGTCGTTAAATCCATGAAGAATACACTAACCGAGGAGATTGACAGACGATGGAATCTCAAAGAGGGAGACCTGGAGAGCAGCATTTATGTCAAAGCAGCTATTCTTGACCCACGTTTCAAGAAGCTTTCTTTTTTCACGGATCAGCAAATGGACGGGCTTATTCAGTGGTGGCCAACCTAGCTGAGAGTCTGGCTGAGGAGTCGGCGACCAGGCCACAGACGGAAAGGGATGATGATGACGCTGGCGTGGTGGAGGAGAGTGAGCCGACACAACCTCCAAAACAGAGAGAGAGGGAGTAGGTGATGTCAATGCTGCTGTCCAGTGATGAAGAGGATGAACAGCCACATGAAAGGGACAGCGAGATGAAGGCTTATATAAAGGATCACACAAAAAGCAGTACAGGACCGCTGGAATGGTGACAAAAGAATGAGGAGAGATACCCAAAGCTGTCCAGAGTCGCGAAAAGAGTCCACTGCATCCCATCCACCTCCACACCATCAGAGAGGATTTTCTCTAAAGCTGGATTTATTATCAGCAAAACGAGAAGCGCACTTCTCCCGAGCAACGTTAACAAGTTAGTTTTCCTCTCGCATAATTTGAAAAGAATTAGGTGGACACAGGCGCAGTGAAAGTCAAGACTAATTTGTGTGATCAGGTAGGCTAAAAACCTTAAGCCAATCCATTTGATTTTTAGTTTTTGACATTTGAACTTGGTTAGCCTACAGTTGTGAACTTGTCCAAAAGGATAGGCTACAGGCCTACCTCAATGCTCTGCAGCGCGCAAAGAAACTTCAAAAGGATTATGCACTGGACACACACTGGACTTGATTTTATTTTATGCACCTTCTAACTTTTATTTTGTTATTCTGACTTTTATTTCGTTTAGTTTAGGCTATATAGGCTCTGAGTCTATTTATTATGTCCAAAAGGATAGGCTACAGGCAATGTTCTGCAGCGCGCAAAGGAACTCCAAAATGATTACGCACTGGACATGCACTGGACTTGATTTTATTTTATGCACCTTCTAACTTTAGTTTCATTATTCTGACTTTTATTTCGTTTAGTTTGGGCTATATAGGCTACGTAGTCTATTTATTATGTGGGTTTATCGCTGACATATTCACATATGTTTTTTTGTTTGTTTTTGGCATGTTGCTCTGCAAAAATTGACAGGGGGAATTTTTTCGTTATGGATGCAAGTTGAAAAATAAAGGTTTTGTACCTTACCCGATTACCTGCTTTGGTGTCTGCACAGAGAAGCAGTCAGAGCTACAGGCTACAGTGAGGCTAAAAACAGAGTTCAGAGCTACAGGCTACAGTGAGGCTAAAAACAGAGTTCATATGACATTTTTAGAAACAACTTTTTATGTCGGGGCTGCAGCACACTTGGATCACTACGGATGAGCAGTATGGAGATACTTTGTGGATTCAATTTTGTGTTCTTGGACGTTAGTCTGGGGCGCCGTCTGCCATTAGGTGTGCTAGCCACTCCCCCCGCCGATCTCCGCAAGGGATGTGAGGACTCTAAAACTTCACCAGGGCCTCCATCGGCATATGGGTGAGTAGATAATGGCTGAATTTTCATTTTTGGGTGCACTATCCCTTTAATATACTGGAATAGAACACTTTGGTCACCCCCCCCAAGCTACTGTTACCATGTTTTCAGCACCACAAATATAATTTAGAGACCAGTTAAAGTGAAAAATATGTTTCATTCGGAACAGGCAAGAGCTTTCGCTATCTTGCAGCCCACCAAATGGCTGCATGTCTCGGACCAGAGATGTCATGTGCCCTTCCAATGTTCCATGCTTTGACAGGCTTTGACAGGCTGTGACACCGTATCCAGCTTTGTTGGACATGGAAAGAAGGCAGCATGGTCAACATGGAAGTCACTGCCAAAACTGACAGATGCACTACTGACGCTGGCAAGTGGACCAAAGGAGATCCCAGATGATGCAATGAGCATTATTGAGAGGTTTGTCATACTTCTCTTTGACAGAACCAGCAGTGCTGTACTGAGTTTTTCCGTGGAAAGAGCTTCCTTCTTGCATCATCTACCTTGGTGCAGGTGCTGGTTCTGTCAAAGAGAAGTATGACAAACCTCTCAATAATGCTCATTGCATCATCAAGACTATTAAATTTGCTTATTGATATTAATTTAATTATTAATCAAAATTCCAAATTGATAGTTTAGTGAATCTTTTGAGACTGATATCTTTAACTGGCTGTCATTTTCCCTTTTTCGGGAATGGTGCCCCAAGAGGTGATTTAATGCAAATTAAGTCACATTATTTAAAATAATAAATTACTTTTATTAATAGCTATTAATTATTTCAGATAGCCAATTTGATACTTTAATTGGAGATCTATTACGAGGTCAGGCCCGTGTTAAGACTTAAGTCCCAACAAATGGTGCCACCATGTAAAACATATATATATATATATATATATATATATATATATGTATGTATGTATGTATATATATATATATATATATATATATATATATATATATATATATATATATATATATGTATACACACACTACCGCTCAAATGTTTGGGATCCAATCCAAGTTAATCATTTTATAAGGCTAATTGATTATGAGAAAGCCCTCTTGCAATTGTGTTGCACAGCTGAAAAGTTGTACTAATAAGGGAACCAAAAAGGGAACGTGGCATCTAGGTTAGTTTAGTATCTGAAGTATTAGCAGTTGTTTGTTTGTTTACAGGCTCAAAATGGCCAGAAAGAAAGAACTTCCTTTAGAGACCCGTCAGTCTATTGCTGTGCTTAGAAAGGAAGGCTATTCAATGAGAGAAATTGCGAGAAAACTTAAAATCTCTTACCATGCCATTAACTACTCCCTTCAGAGAGCACCACAAACTGGCTCTAACAAGGACAGAAAAAGGAGTGGGAGGCCCTGATGCACAACTGTGCAAGAAGACAAATATCTGAGAGTGTGTAGCTTAAGACAAAGATGCCTCACAGTATCCTCAGCTGGCAGCTGCACTAAATAGTACCAATCAAACACCAGTGTCAGTATCAACAGTGAAGAGGTGACTTCAGGATGCTAGACTTCATGGCAGAATTGCCAAGAAAAAGCCATATCTCAGACTGGCCAGTAAAAAGAAAAGACTGAGATGGGCAAAAGAGCACAGACATTGGACACTGGAAGACTGGAAGAAGGTGTTGTGGACAGATAAGTTCAAGTTTGTGGTCTTTGGATCAATCAGAAGAACATTTGTGAGACGCAGAATAAATGAGAAGATGTAAGAACTGTGCTTAATACCATCAGCCAAGCCTGGTGGAGGCAGCGTGATGGTCTGGGGGTGCTTTGGAGGTGGTAAAATAGGAGATTTGTTAAGTGGAAGGACCTTAAGGAAGGAAAGCTATCACAAGATTTTGTGAAGCCATGCCATATCCTGTGGACAGCACTTGATTGGGACCAATTTCATCCTACAACAGGATAATGACCCAAATCACACCTCCAAAATGTCTCAGCAATATTTAAAGAATAAGCAGTCAGCCAGAATTCTGACTGTAATGGAGTGGCCAGCACAGTGTCCAGATCTGAACCCTATTGAGCTGTTGTTGGAGCAGCTTGACCATATTGTATGGAGGAGGACTCCATCAAGCCAATCCATCTTGTGGGAGATGCTCCAGGAAGCATGGGGTGAAATCTCATCAGATTACCTTGAAAAATTGACAGCTAGAATGCCTAAGGTCTGTCAGGCTGTAATTGTTGTAAAAGGTGTTTTTTTTTTTTTATGAAGGCAAAGTCTGAAGTATCCATTCATCATTTCCATTAAAATCATTATTTCTAACTCTGACAATGTCAGCATTTGCTATATTTCCTATTCAGACTAATTTCATGTGTGTTTCTAGCATTTTTCCATCAACTTTTTCTCAATTTATTTGAGGAATTTCAGTCAGGATTTAGAGTGCATCATAGCACTGAGACAGCACTAGTTAAAATTACAAATGACCTTCTGATTGCTTCAGACAAAGGACTTGTCTCTGTACTTGTTTTATTAGATCTTAGTGCGGCGTTTGACACAATTGACCATCAAATTCTA
>NC_065518.1:37902030-37902179 GCF_006386435.1 Epinephelus moara | reverse complement strand
CAGACAAAGGACTTGTCTCTGTACTTGTTTTATTAGATCTTAGTGCGGCGTTTGACACAATTGACCATCAAATTCTACTGCAGAGACTGGATCACTTAATTGGCCTAAAAGGTTCTGCACTAAGCTGGTTTAAATCTTATTTATCTGAT
>NC_065518.1:37888944-37900852 GCF_006386435.1 Epinephelus moara | reverse complement strand
GGGTTTTTTTGGGGAGTTTTTCCTTATCCGCTGCGAGGGTCCTAAGGACAGAGGGATGTCATATGCTGTAAAGCCCTGTGAGGCAAATTGTGATTTGTGATATTGGGCTTTATAAATAAAATTGATTGATTGATTGATTGAACACTGTCTCTATCTGTCTCCAACTCATACTTGGTCCTCCTTTAAACCTGTGTCATTACATGATGTCACTGCTCTGCTGGACAAAATGAAACCCACCTCATGCCCTACTGATGTTCTCCCTACTGCGCTATTTAAAAAAGTCTTTGACTCAACTGGCCCCCATATCACGGAGATAATTAATACCTCGCTTTTAACTGGTGTGGTTCCTAGCTTTTTTAAACATACTGTTGTGGAACCTACACTCAAAAAGCCCAGTCTGGATCCATTACAGCCCAAAAATTATAAGCCAATTTCCAAATTGCCATACATATCAAAAATTTTAGAAAAAGTTGTAGCAGAGCAACTCACAGTGTTTTTAGAGAATCATGAGGTCTTGGACATATTTCAGTCTGGTTTTCACAACAAGCACTCCACTGAAACAGCACTACTTAAAGTCCCCAGTGACATCTTGATGTCAGCTGATTCTGGTAAACACACAGTTTTGGTTCTGTTAGACCTTTCATCAGCTTTTGACACGGTCGACCATAATATTTTGATTAATAGACTCCAGGATCTGGTTGGGATCTCTGGTTCCGTTTTAAAGTGGTTTTCCTCTTACCTTTCTGACAGAAGTTTTAGTGTTTCTGCAAACCAAATCATGTCTGAAATCATGTCAGGGCTGTCATGTGGGGTACTTCAGGGCTCTGTCCTAGGACCTATTCTGTTCCTTTTATACTTACTTCCCCTTGGACAGTTAATTAGACAATTTAGCAACTTTTCATATCGTCTCTGTGCTGATGACATCCAGCTGTACTGCTCATTCAAGGCCACTGAGCTCCACAAACTGTCTTCCTTAATCAACTGCCTGACTAGCATCCAACAGTGGTTAAGTGACAACTACCTACAGCTGAACTCAGGCAAGACGGAAACATTAATTATTGCCCCCGATAGCATTATCCCCCAGATTAAGCAGCATATTGGTGCTCTAGGCTCGTCTGTCCTGCCAAAGATGAGGAACTTAGGTGTTATTTTTGATTCAACGATGTCCTTGGAGCATCACTCATAACTAGTAACAAAAAATTGCTTCTTCCATCTGAGGAACATTTCCAAAATAAGAACACTGCTGTCAAAGGCTGAACTGGAAATGATTATTCATGCTTTTATTTCGTTTCGTTTAGATTATTGTAACAGTCTTTTTACTTGTTTTAATAAGAAAGAGCTTGACCGTCTCCAGGCTGTTCAGAACTCTGCTGCAAGGCTTTTAACCTAATTTTAGTTCTCACTTTTGGAGCCTTGCAGGGACAAGCTCCTTCTTACCTGTCTGATTTTATACAGCCGTACACTCCCACCCGCAGTCTGAGGTCATGTGACCAACGGCTGCTAGTTGTTCCTCACACACGCTTTAGGACCAGAGGTGACAGATCATTTCAAGCAGTAGCTCCCAGACTATGGAATGCTTTGCCTTTCTCACTACGCTGTTTAAACTCTGTTGATACTTTTAAAACGCATTTAAAGACTCTTCTATTTAAACTGGCATTTGGTTAATTGTGTTTGTTTGTTTTTCTCATATAGCTATGCATCTTTGCATTTATGTTTATACTTTGTGTTTTGTTTTCTTTGTTATTGTTTTGACTTTTGTGAAGCACTTAGTGGTTTTTACCTGTGAAAGGTGCTATATAAATAAAGTTTACTTACTTACTTACTTACTTACTGTTTCCATGGAAAACAAGAACATTTCCCAGTGATCCCAAACTTTTGAGCAGTAGTGTGTATTATAAAATTGAAAATTATGAGCTTTAAGTATTACAAGTCTCACACATTCACATTCAGCCCTCTCTTGTTCTGACCTGCTCCAGGAGGTCCCACCAGTACAGCAATAGCTTCCATCAGCAGCACCAGACCGATGGCGCTGGAGAACTTCTCTGTCCCTACGATAGCCATGAGGACCTCGAACTGTAGTGCTCCCACCATGCCATATGACATGCCAAAGAAGATACAGAAGACCACCAGACCTGAATAATCAGTCGCCTGCAAGGAGAGAAACAGGAGATGACATGATGACCAGTTTATACAGGACAAACCTTATTAATCAGACATACAGTGACTGAGCCTAACTATACAATCAGTCTAATCTTCCCTGTTGTTTTCCTGTAGGAGCTAGTTATGTCCAGTTTATGTGGTTTCAAGTAAATTGGTGAAATAAGGGACTGTTCTTTACCGCTCAGAGGAGGGGGGTGGCTGGGGTGTGACTTCATTTTTTTAAATTTTGACCCTCCCCGAAGCTACTAATATTTTTCCTTCAGCCTCCCTGAGTTACTGGTGGAAAATTCATGACCCTCCCTCCACCATAAATTAGTCATAAGATTTTAAAAACTTACCTTTTGATATTTGACAGTTAAAAGTTAAATGTTGAAGACGAAAACCTGGAGTTGAAAAAAAAAAGCCTGTTTTTCACTCCTGTTATGCATGCTGGTTAGTTTGTGCAAACTGTTTATTTTTATCCAAATTTTAAATGAGACGTGGAATAAAGGGATTTTGATGAAATATCGCCGTTTTAAGCTCAGATTTGGTTGGTTCTGTTTTGACAGAAGCGTTTGAAAATGATGTGTCGAAGGATTGTCAAAAACTGAAAATTCAAGAATAATATCTCTTTTCACAGCTTCTTGCTTTGATAAACTGTGAAATTTCCGGGATTTTTTTTAAAGAAACCATGCCTTTCAAACATGTTTTCTTCAAAAATCTATGGTAAAATAAATACAAATACAACCATTTAAATTTTAAAAATGAAACTGACGTAAGGTCACAGTGAGCTTTGACCTATGGCCACAAGTATCATATTAGTTCATCGCTGAGTCCAAGTGAAAGTTTATGTCAAATTCGAAGAAGTTCCCTTAAGGTGGTCTTGAGATATTGTTTTCACAAGACTGGGATGGATGGATGGATGGATGGATGGATGGATGGATGGAAGGACAACCAAAAACCATAATGCCTCTGACTACAGCTATCACTGGTGCAGAGGCATAAATACAGCCAGTTAAATTTGTCTGCCCCTCCTCTAAGCCAAAATAAAAAAACATATGTCCCTCCTGAGTGCTTAAAAATTATTTGACATGCCTTCCCCTTTTTGCAATACCCCCTTATGAAAAATAAAATGTCCCTAACTGCAAATCCCCTATACATGGATATATGTGCCTCTCCATTCTTGTTGTGATAGAACCTACTACTCCAATAACTTATTAACTAATTTAACTTAGCACACAAGCACTTTTGCACTTTCAACTGGTCCCCCAATTCTTGGTCTATTGTGTCTGTATTACTGTTCGCTATATGTTTGTTTATTTGTCATTGTTGTTTTGTTTATGTTTTTTGTTTTTGTTTTGTTTTTTGATTAGTTAAACATCAACCTGCCAAGGGACTGAGGATGGAAATTAGCCATTGGCTACAATCCTACATATTTACATTTAATGTTCATCAATATGTGCTGTCCCTGTTTTAAATTTGAAAAAAAAAAAAAAAAAAAAAAAAGTTACCTGTGATCCTATGAGGTCGGTGCACCCGTTGAAGATCATAGCAAAGCTGAACAGGTAGACACTTCTGGGTCGTACCCACTTCATGCCTGCTATGAGTCCTGATGCAGGCCGAGCAAACATATCAACAAATCCCAAGATGGTGAGCAGCAGTGCAGACTTAGTGTCTTCATAGCCAAGGCTTTTAGCATAGCTGACCACAAACACAGGGGGCACAAACAAGCCCAGCACCATAACAGACGCAGCAAGGGTATAGATGACAAAACCTCTGTCACTGAACACACTAAAATCCAACAGTTTCCTCTTTGGCTGGAGCTTCTTCTCCTCAGCAGCTATGGGAGAGCCATTCTCCAGCTCTTGAGCCCTCTTAGGGGGCAACAGGGGCCTCATGAGGGAACCACAGGCACAGCAGTTAAGCAGTATGCCTCCCAGTATGAGGAACCCACCCCTCCAGCCATACTGGTACTGGAGAACCTGTCCCAGTGGGGAGAGACAGCACAGTGCCACAGGGCTACCCGCTGCTGCCAAGCCATTGGCTAGAGGACGTTTCTCACTGAAGTAGCGGTTCAGCATTATAAGAGACGGCTGGAAGTTTAACGCCAGACCAAGACCTGAGGAGAGAGACAGGCAGTGTTACAGGAATAATTAGCTTTGCAGAACCCTGTGGAACAAAGATGTGTTCTCATCAGTCTTTGTTGTTGTTTTGTATTATAAGCCCAAATTGCCCTTGGCATTCCCTCTATCACCTGATAATCAGTGAGCAACTGTTGTTTATTTACAGCCAGTCTTCAACACTAAAATGCTGTGTGTAAAATGTATTGGTACTTGAGTTGGCAATGCATTGTAGGCTGCTCCACTTGAAGCAACAGGACCAAGGCCCCACACAGTAAGTATTTTTTGGAAACTGGGTGTTGTCATTTATCAGTGAGATGGAGATTTGAATAGCTCAAACAGTCAGTCTATATTTATTTTGGTAACGTGAATTTTATGGTCTGCATCTGAGGAATGACATACTTGTTAATATATAGACATTCTAATATTGGAATTTTTACTTCCTAATATCGACATTTGCCCAAAAAAAAAAACAAATGTCAATGAGGCTCCAATCTCAGCTGTTGTCATGTTTGGTAAGGGATTGGGGGAAGTCTCTGACAAGATGAATCTAAGAATTTTAGTTTTTCACCATAGTTCACACACAGACACTAGTAAGAGGCTAGTAGCAGTAAGCTGTTTTTGCCTGCTTTAGAAAGTCTCATGGGCTCGTTTCTCTTGTTGACACTGCCCTTGTAAATAAAGGTATTTCATTTTGATTTCTTCTAAGTTTTTATTGCTTATTACGCATAATAGTTATAGAAATGCATATCAGCAGATGTCTGTAGCCCACAGAATAATACAGTTGTAATGTGAATTGCACTGAAGATTGATTATTTTAGAGAATGTTTAAATTGCTAAAGGTAGTTATTGTATTACCAACTGTGCCTGTCTACAGTAAACTGTTAGGATTTCAAGTAACACCCTAAACAGAATGTTACTGTAAATCCAAATAATCACAGAAATATGCACCATTTCATTTTTACGGTAATAGACTGTGAAAATGTTAAACAGTATGGATATAGCGCTGGCATTTGTGCTGCTACTATTTTACTGTATATTGTGAAATTACAGTATATTGCTGGCGTCTGTCCTGCCAGCTCTTTATTATCATTTTACAGTGAAATTATTTACAGTGCACATTTAGGAGTATACTCAAGACCACGTACAGTTAGGGCTGAAATGATTAGTCAGCTGATTAGAAAATTAATTGGCAACTATTATGTCTGTCATTTTTCATGCAAAAACATTTCATAGTTCCAGCTCCTCAAATATGAGGACTTGCTGCTTTTCCTTTTAATTATTTTATTAATTATATTAGATTAATTTAAAAAATTTTGCACTGAGTACTTTTACTAGTGCAGAGTGCTAGCCAGCTATTTAGAGGAGCTGCTGATTGTTGGTACAAGGTTTCAGGAGTCAAAGCATTTATAAAGCTTTGAAATTTGCACCACCTGGCTTTTCCTAACGATTATATTATTACATTACTGTGATCTGTTCATCTTCTACTCAATCACTCTGATCCAGATTAAATTTTTTTGAAAAATGGGTAAGAGCAAATTTGGATGATTAAGAATGTTTGGTGCATCTGGAGTTGGCTTTTCTCATTTATTCTTTTAACAGGAAATTAAGAGAACATACAATAGAAATTTAGGAGAATGTTCCTGCATGAGGCCCACTGTGACCTGGGGGTGGCACTAAAGTAATGCTGAGAGGGCTATGGTTCACTCCCTGAGGAGCAGGAATTTGCTTATTGAGGTCACATGGCAATCTGGCCATCAGTTTGGATATTTTTTTGGTATTGATGATTTTGCCCACATAGTGGCACTGAAGGAAAGGTCAAGGAGTCACTAAAAGATCCATTATTGTTCTTTGTGAAGCAAGAACATCCACAGCACATTTGAATGGCAACTTTAGAGAGTAGTTGTCAGGATGTGCTGCTGTGGACCAGTCTTTGAGGAATGAACAGAGCAACTGACCATATTAAAGGGAAATTTTGGTTTATTTCAACCTGTCTCCTATCGTCCTAAATTTGTTTCAAGTGACTAGTGACATAGAAATAATAGTTAGCATGTTAGCCGTTAGCCTAGATACAGCCGTAGTGTCAGACCTGTTAGTAAGTGAACGGGCATCCCTTCAAGTGCAAAGTTAGTCCACAAAACAAGCTTTTTTTCCACAAAGACCGCCTCATATCGTTAGGATAAATGTCAGAGAACATATAGAAAACGACATGTAAACGTGTTGTCTTACCTTACTGGTGTGCTGCCATGTTTGTTTATCCCTCTAGCTCTGCTTTCCAAAGCGTGGCCGAAATATCGCAAGAACAAGCAGCGACAGCTGGAAGGCAGAACTGGACAGTAGCCTGAAAAGTTCATTCATTTATTTTATGAAAGATTTATAGAATAATGGCTGACTTTTTGCCATTTTTGACTTCGACTTTGTGGAGGAGGAATTTGATTTTGCAGAGTTTGATGGCCGCCCTTATTTATTTGAGCCAGAATACACTGACGAAGAGCTTTGTGAAATTGAAGAACGGAGGAGGAGGAGAGAGAGAGGCGCAACAGGTAACGTTAGAGGATGAGAGGGGAGGAATGGCTGCGTAGCTCTGGAGATTGGTGGTGTACCTGTGAATGCTGTGCCCCAGTGCCCACAGAAGAGGAATGCCTCTGTTGCAAGGAATGGGACCGGTTGCAGCCTTATTTTCAAGGTCTGGATGTGACCGAGGACGAGACACCTCCACCTGGAGTAGTATCCAGCTGGGCTTTATCTAGAGCTCGCGAGATATATTTCGGCCGCGCTTTGGAAAGCAGAGCTAGATGGTAAACAAACATGGCAGCACACCGGTAAGGTAAGACAACACGTTTACATGTCGTTTTCTATATGTTCTCTGACATTTATCCTAACGATATGAGGCGGTCTTTGTGGAAAAAAAGCTTGTTTAGTGGACTAACTTTGCACTTGAAGGTTGCCCGTTCACTTACGTTTTAACAGGTCTGACGCTACTATGCGCCCCGGCTGTATCTAGGCTAACGGCTAACATGCTAACTATTATTTCTATGTCACTAGTCACTTGAAACAAATTTAGGATGATAGGAGACGGGTTGAAATAAACCGAAATTTCCCTTTAAGTGTTGGCAGCTGGTTGAAATGTAGGTACCTTTTTCACTGACATCTTTTGTTATGTCTCATAAATATTGTTGTTGTGTATTTAAAGAAAATGAGCTATAAAACAAGAAGCAGCTAATCAGCGTCTGACTTTACAGAATGAATATGGATGCATGCATGTTTGAGTCCTTGTCACATGTTTGTGATTGCTACTTGGGCATGTATGTTGTGGTACCTGTGATGACTCCAGTACAGAGGTAAATGTGTATGATGCTGGTGGCAAAGGAGGCCAGAATCATTCCCAGTGAGGCAAAGAGCCCTCCAACCATCATCACTGGCCGACAGCCAAACCTGTTTACCAACACACTGCACAAAGGGCCTATGAAAACACAATCAACCCATCAGTACGCAGTACACATGCCAACAGTTAATCACTCTCAGACGTGTGCTATCTACCTGTGCCATACAGCATGGCAAGCAGTATTGATGAGATCCAGGCAGTGTCACTGTAGCCGACGTCAAACTCTCGGATCAGCTCCTTGAAGAACACGCTGACAGCTTTGGGGAAAGCGTAGGAGAAGCCAGTGATGACGAAGCAGCCAACCAACACTGCCCAACCCCAGCCGCCATCTGGTGCCTTCACCCCGGGAGGTCCATCGTCCACCACTGCTCCTCCCATGATGCTCTCTGACTGCTATGTTACGGTAAATCACTAGAAACACAGTGGTAAAAAAAAACCAAATTAATCCTTTAGCTTGTGATGTCACTCATATTTTCATATATCCTACAAATATTCATGTTGATTTGGAGAATTATTTTAGACTGTAGTCTCATCCTGGAGCACATCATGATTACCATCATTCAAAACCATCAGGTCAATAAGTTTAGAATTATTTAGGGACTGTTCTTTATTTATCAGAGGAGGGGTGTGGCTGGGGTGTGACTTCGTTGTTTTTATTTTGATCCTGTCCAAACCTACAAATACCTCTCCTTGAGCCTCCCTGAATGACGGGTGGAAAATGCATGTCCCTCCCTCCACGATAAATTACTAATTGGATTCTTACCCTTTGATGTTTAAAATTAAAAGTTAAAAGCTGAAGATGAAAATCCTGGAGTTGAAAAAGCCTTGGTTTTTCACTCTTGTCATGCATGCTGGTTAGATCATGCAAACGCTTTATTTTTGGCCAAATTTTAAATGAGATGTAGAATAAAGTGATTTTGATGAATTATCACTATTTTAAGCTCGGATTTATATATGTTTTTTTCTGACATAAGTGTTCATCACGCATTATGTGTCCAAGGTCCATTGGAAACTTCAAAATCGAACTATAATATCTGTTTTTACAGTTTCTGGCTATGATAAATGGTGTAATTTTGGCTTTTTTATTTTTAAAGAAAACATGTATTCGGGTGGGTTTGGAAGGCTTGTTTCCTTAAAAAAAATGTCAAAATTTATCACACCTAAAGTTCTCTCTTTTAAAAATCTGCAACAAAATAAATACAGAATACAACCGATTAAATTTGTATGCCCCTCCCCTAGGCCAAAATAAAAATCACAAGCCCCTCCCCAGTGCTTAAAGAATTATTTGACATGCCTCCATCTTTTTGCACCACCCCCTCCCCCTTCATAAATAATGAACAGTTAATAATAATGAACAAGTAATAAGCTCTAATCGTGTGTGTGGTTAATACATTCAGAACATGTACACACTTGCACTGTTCTGCATGTACATGTACATGCAGAACAGTGCATTAGTTACTGGTCATCCAGCTACTGTAGTTACTGTTACTGCAAGTTACCGTCATTAGTTCACTGGATATGTTTGGTTTTGAGACTTCAATCTGTGGGAGAGGTTGTATTTTTATTTACAGAATTAATTCTATTTTAAGACTGTGTGTAGCAGTGTGTGTGTGTGTGTGTGTGTGTGTGTCATCTAGGAGAGGCGGTGTGGTGTGTTCATTCCAGTGGGGGGTGTATATGTGGGAACATGGTATTTGCAGAGATGATTTATTGTTAACAGCTTGTCAAGACAGATGAAACTTCCTCCTTAGCCATGACGAGGAATATACTGAATAATGTCACATTTTAGTGCAGTAAAAGATTAAATAAAATACCAGTCGACACAATAGTCCTGTAAAACATGCTTATTAATTGCTTGCAAGAGGCACTGCCAGTATTACACCGATGTGACTGATGTTGAAAGTCTCATCTGCAGTTCTTGGGAGCACTTTGCATCAACACTCGCCAACAACAACCTCACAGCTGTGTGTGTGTGTGTGTGTGACTTCCCTCAGGGTGTGACTGACCTTTCTTTGACCTGGTTTTGACACGTCTTGATTTAGAAAACATTGTTCTGCTTTTACCCTTTATACGTCAAATATCTGCAGTCCTGAACCTCCTCATCCATGTCCGCTTGTTTGTCTACAGGATGTCTTATTTATGATATCCTCAGAACTCACACATAAAACATGTAGATAGAATGAGGTCTGACCCTCCTTCAAGATGAAATTCTCAGTACATTTCCATGTGCAGTTAAGTGGAGCAACGGTTAAAGCTCGACAAGGCAACTCCGCTACGATAGATGGTGTTATGCCCCCTTTCAGCTAGTTAGTATTGGACCTTTTTCCAGTTGACCTATAACGTCACAGACCAAACAAACATCATTCTGTGTTTAACTCCCATCCATGTATTTTGAAATACTGAAGTCTTTCAGCTGACACAGCATGAACTGCGTCTCCTTGTTCTTCCAAAAATGCATGGCTCTGGATGTAGATTTCACCATGTTGTTACCGGCTTCTTCTTCTGTCACACATTTAATGCTATTTAGCCCGTTTCCACCAAAAATTTTCTACCCTTCAGACATGGTACCTAGACCCTAGCGTTTCCTCTGCAAACCGTACCTTTAAATGTGGGTGGGGTTGTTTCTCAGAGTGAGGATTATAATATATGCAGTTCACATAACCCCGCCGAAATTAATACATATAAACGCTTGAAGATCCACTCATTACTAAAAGTTTATGTCATACAAAAACTAAAGTAATGGTCAAAGTTGTCATATGGAATATTTATGGTGTGTTGATTGAGTCACGTCGTCAGCTCGTGCATTGAGTAACATTACAAGTTATTTTTTCTCCAGCATCCTTTCATTACATATTTACAGTTTACTAATTAAACTCTCCACGATATGAACAGTGGCTTCTCCCTGATAACCAGACACAACTCAGCCCTGAACACAGTGACCATCTGCTATTGACCAATCAACGGACTGCAGTGTTCACAGCTCCACCTTTTAGTACCAGATCTGTGTGCTAGGTACCCCAGTAGAAGGGGTACCAAAAATGGCAACGGTTAGGAACGGTTCCATTGGTACTATCCACAACTTTTTGCAGTGGAAACGGAAAAAAAGCATACCGAACTGAACTGTACCGTACTGCTCGGTGGAAACAGGGCTTTTGACTTACAGGTCAAAGCATGGGATGGAAACTGTGGAGCATGATAAAGTCCAGTTTAAGTCGGACTAACACAATACTAATTTTCTCTAATGTCATGTAAACATACTGCCTGTTAAAATGAGTTAACTCAGTATATGCATTTACCAGGGACGCAGCACCAAATTCTGGTCCTGTGCAAAAGTAGTCTCTATGGGCTGCCTGCCCCTCCTATCTTGATCCATGTCTCTGTCATGCACTTTGAAAAATTGTTTTACAAAGTCAGTTTGCTTTCTTTCCCTTTCCTTTTCTTTCTGTATTTCTTTTCTTTTTGGAACCTCAATCTCCCACTCTTAGGGAACGACATGACACTGCACATATTAGCAATCACTTGGCTGTGGCTGCCTATGGAGAAGAATCCCAGGCTACATTCCTGACAAAATGTAGCAAAACGTTTATTCAAATGAAAACAGTTTTGAACACTCTGTTGTGTTTCACAAGCGCACTGCCTTTTAGTATAGTGCAGTGTTTCCCATTAATTAACGAAACTATGGCGGCCCGCCATAGTTTAATTTGACCCGCCATAGTTTCTAAATGAAAGATTTAGGCTGCCGAAAGTATTGACTTCTCATGATATAAATAATATCTCAAACGCCGTAGCGTTTTGTGCCGATGTGCTGAGGCTGTCAGATCCAGCGCTCGACAGTGCGAGCGTTTCAGTCGACTAAAAATATGTGTGTGCGAACTGTAAAAAATATTTAGGGGCACATGTGCGCATAAAAAAAAATCAGCCGAAGCAGCCTATATTTTTGTCAATAAAAATATATGATAATCTAACCACAAATGTTGGAGGAACTCCAGCCGCCTTCCCTCTTCCCTCTTCCCCGTGTGACACGGTTATGGGCGGTTTTCCAAGCCACTGTCGGCACAATGAAGATAAGTCCCACTGTCGGCTGGGTGGAAATAAGTCAAAGGGCTCTAGTTTCCCGGCGCAGCGCAGGGTGGCGAACCCCGCGCAGAGCTAGTTTCGAGCAGTACAACCCGAGGCGCGCTCAGTTTGGTAGTTTGGCAGACCGAGGTGCGCTGAGATGGGTTTGGTGGCGCAGCAGGGGGAGGTGTCGACAGATCCAGCTTGG
>NC_065518.1:37884879-37888900 GCF_006386435.1 Epinephelus moara | reverse complement strand
TTCAGCATCTGTCATCTTAGAAAAGTCAAAAGAAAAGAAACAGAGTGAGACTGCGAGAGAGAAAGAGAGAGAGAGAGAGAATTGTGGTGACCTCCTCCCAGGCTACCTTTGCATCATCAGCCCGTGGAGGTCTGCTCGCAGTTCCGTATATTCGGACACTGCGAGCAGACCTCCCAGACCAAAACATCAGGTTCCTCCTGGGAGAAGTTTGGCCGTCTGACGCTGCTGCTCTCTTCTGCCATGGCGAATTGAGTAAACGTGTATAAAACCCACTCCACGCCTTCTCTCCTCCCTCTTTCCGACTTGCGCAGATAGGAGGGACGGAGGTGGGACAGACGAGTAGCTGCGCCAGCGCGCACGGTGTGCCAAACTTGCAAAATCCGCCTGGCCACACCCAGTTGGCGAAGCGCAGGTGCGCTGCGCCCCCGCCTTGCCCGGTCTGCGAAACTAGAGCCCAAAGTGTGGAGAAGAGGGACCGGGTGTCCCAATTCCACTACAGAAGGTGGGGCTGGACAATTAATTGAATTTTAATCATGATTTCGATTTTGGCTTCTCACGATCATAAAAACATTATAATCGAAGAAAAACGATTAATGCGCCGCACGGCGCAGCATGTATGTAAGTTCCTGTGCTGGAAAAGCACCGTGAATGCACCTGTGTTATGTGCAGCAGCAGCGAGCGTGTGACGTGTGTGGATCAATAATATGTGGAGCGAGTGATTGAGAACATGGCAGAAAGGCAGCCTGAGAAGAAAGGTAGGACAACTTCATCTGGAAACATTTTGGCTTCAAGTTGACGGACGTTGAGCAAAAGGAAATTTTTTGCAAAGTTTGTCACGCTGTCGTGTCTGCCCCCCAAGGCAACACGAACGGAAAAAAAAAGTCCAAAAAAATGTATAACTTACAAATTATGGCGAAAAGGTAGTTTCTTGCAACTCTAGAATTGAGATAAAAATATTCACAAACGAAAAACACTTCTGGTTGCTGATAAGTAGTGTTTAACTTTTGATTTAACACTAAAAATGAAAACCCTCGGCGCGCACTGCAGCGCAAGCAGACAGATGCACGACTCAGAGCAGCATGTGTCACTGACACCAGACTCAGAGCGCAGCGGACCAGTGGAAAATGTCACCATCAGCATATTATTTTACATCAATAAAATCTATTTTATCATTATTTTGAGTCACATTGTTGAAAGAATTTAGCTGTCTGTGTTCAAGCAGGATAATAGGTCTCCATTCATTGCACGTCGGGCTTTCCATTTCCTTGTCGGAAATGGTGTTGCGTTCAAGGTCCCCCCCAAAAAAACTGGGAGAAAAAAAAGGCCGAATATTCAATTTTTTTTTTCACAATCAAATCCCGTGCCATGGAATGAAGCTTCAAAGCTTCGAATTTTTTGGGTCAGCCCTAGTATTTTTATTTATTGTTTTTATTGCTATTATTATTTTAATTTACTATTATTATTATTTATTTTTTTTTACTTGTTTACTTGTTACTAATTTATTTCTGGCTGTTCTTTTAAGTTATATTTAAAGTTGAGTTTTGGTGGAGTTTTGAAATCAATGAATAATCGTGTTTATTAATCATGATTTCAATATCAATCAAAATAATCTTGATTATTATTTTTGCCATAATCGTCCAGCCCTAACAGAAGGTACTTGATGATCACTAAAATTAGTTTTTATATATCGGCATATCAGATATCAGCAAAAAATCCAATATTGTTCATCCCTAACAGTGAGGTTTAATTGAGTTAAATTCAAAAGGGCTTTATTGGCCAGGGAAACATGTTTGGCGAAGGAAGTGTGAAATATAAACAAAAAAATTTAAGTACAATAAGTAAATATCTACCAGACATTTATGTGTGTGTGTGTGTATATCGCTACTTCATGGTTAACTCCTCTGACACAGCCACCAATGAGAGAAAATGTACCCAGAGGCAAAATTTACCCAACAACTTAACAGATAAACAGCAAGTGACTACAGAAGATACATAAAGTCATTATTATAAAAGCTAGTTCAGAATGACTAAGCATAATTATTATAACAGGATTTCCCTCACTGCCAGAAAACACACACACACACACACACACATACACACACACACACACACACACACACACACACTTTCCCCACACGCAGACACATCCTCTCACTTCCTACACAGCCTTTTATCTCTGCTGCTTATTCTCACACTGTTAGAATACACACTTTTCTCTCATACAATGCATTCATACATTCTACCTCAAGAAGTCTGTCACAAACTGGTGCTCAAAGATTCAGCTCTGAGGAGTTAAATGTATCGGATTTCTTGTATGTGAGTAATTAAGGGCATTATTAGGGCCCGAGCGACGACGAAGTCGTCCGTAGGACCCTATTGTAATCGCGCTGTTTATTATTATTAGGGCCTGAGCACCTAGCGGTGCAAGGACCCTATTGAAATGCAAGGATTTTTTATTATTAGGGCCCGAGCACCTAGCGGTGCGAGGACCCTATTGAAATGCAAGGATTTTTTATTATTATTATTAGGGCCCGAGCGACGACGAAGTCGTCCGAGGACCCTATTGAAATCGTGCTGTTTGTTATTATTATTATTCTTGCGACATTTCGTGTCCCAATTTCGGCCCTTTCCCAAATTTGAAAATGCTTCTAACTTTCCACATTCATCCGGCCACATCCGAAATTCGATATTTTTGGGCGGTTGCACATGGTCGGCGCGAAATGCCGAAATAGCGCCCCCCTACAAATTTTCAAAATACCCTCCCCATTGGGGTTAGTTTCTCGTAGGCAAACGAAATTTGGTACACACATGTATCATACCGAGACGCACAAAAAAGTCTCTTAACGTCATGGTGAAATCCCAACAGGAAGTCGGCCATTTTGTTTTGAATTTTTTCGTTACGCCGATTTCCACAACTTAAATTTGAACGAACTCCTCCTAGGGATTTCGTCCTATCGACTTCAAAGTTGGTACAGATCATCCTGAGAACATGCTGATCAAAAGTTATTAAAAGCTTTTCTCTATGTCAAGGGGCGTGGCCGTTAGGATATGACAAATTTTGGCGACTTTTCGTTTTCTTGCCATCGAATTTCGAACGGCTCTCCTGCCCACATACTTGATCTCAGCAGCTTCAACTTGCTGGACATGATGATGGCTCTGCCCCGAACGCCCCGATATGTTAATATCCCACCTTACTCATAGCGGCCCCCGGTGGTAACAGGAAGTGACCAGTTTTTACTTTAACATGTACTAATGCCACAAACCTGACCGCATCAACTTCATTCCACTTCTAATGCATGCAGAACAAGTTGGTGAAGCTACCTTATGAACACTGTGAAGCTACATCTAATGGTGTCCATGTGGCGGCATGGTGACTATCGATCCCTCGCCACTAAATACGTTTGGCATTTTGATGGCTTCAACGACCTCATCTCCTCATGAAAATGGATACACAGGTCAAGAATGGCGAGCTCTTGCATCTGATAGGGGCGTCGCCCATGGGGGGGACAAAATGCCTCTATAGCGCCCCCTTGAAATTTTCAAAAACTCCTCCCCATAAGGGTTTTTTTGGAGTTGGAACATGAAAATTGGTACACATGTGTATATTGTCCAGACGCACATAAAAGTCTCTGGCACCAATGGTCTACTCCAAACAGGAAGTCGGCCATTTTGATTTTGACTTGTCATTTTGGCGTGATTTCGACATGTTGTATTTTAACGAACTAGTCCTAGGGATTTCATCCAATCGACTTCAAATTTTTTACAGATCATCCAGAAACCATGCTGATCAAAATTTGTGCTCCGCATGTCTGTAGGTCAAAGGGCGTGGCTTCTATGGCGCTGCCATTTTTGATCCATCGCCATGCATATTCAAGCAGCTCTCTCTCCCACATAATTCATCCAAACTGCTTCAAAATTTCTGTACATGATAAGAGCCCCGCCCTCAACGCCTCCATATGCTCGAAAGCAATCTTGCTCATGGCGCCCCCTTGTAGAAACAGGAAATGCCATCTTTTACACT
>NC_065518.1:37882698-37883728 GCF_006386435.1 Epinephelus moara | reverse complement strand
CCTCCGGTTCCCAACCCAAGTCCCTATGGACTGAGCCACTGCCGCCCCATTATACACATATGATGACAGTCCAGCCCTGAACACATCTACAGAGGAATTTTGAATCACCGCCATAGCGCCACCTTCTGGCAACAGAAAGCTACTTTATACATTCTTTGATGTCCCGCTTCTAGCAGGTTACTCAGACCCACCTCAAACTTGCTGGTCTAAGTCCTTAGACCTTGATGATACTTAAAAATGAAGCTTTTTAGTTTTCATCAAACGCTGTCACCGTGGCGCCGCCTTGTTCGCCATCAAACACGATGTTGTTTTGAAGGGACAAGGGATGCTTGAAAACTCACCAAACGTGGCATACACATCACAGGTCACAAGTCTTGTTGTTTGATGGGATTTTTGTGCTTTGATGCACCAAGATGGCTCAACAGCACCCCCTAGAATATTTAAATTAAGCAGCCCCCAAAGCTGCTTTGACCTGCATGTATGAAACTTGGTAGGCACCTGTAACACTCTATTACATACAAAAAAGTCTCTTGGAGCCATGCTCCAAACCCAACAGGAAGTCCTCCATTTTGAATTTACTTGTGCCACTTTTATGCGTTTTTGCCCATTTCCAGGGCTTGTAAATGAACGAACTTGTCCTACAGATTTAATCAGATTGGCTCCAAACTTGGTGTATGTAAGCGTGACTACGTTGTGACCAAAAGTTATCACAGGATTTGCCCAATGTTGAATGGTGCGCCCGCTGCCGAGCGTTGAGTCTTGAGGTCTTGCCATGAAAAACGAAATTGCTGTAGCTCTGGCATAAATGGTCCAATCTCCACCAAACTTCACACGATTCATATTAGTCCCGCCCTGAACACATTTTCATTACCATATTGCCTGATAATCATAGCGCCACCTAGTGTCGAAAGGAAGTACTTTTTATCAGACACTTATCTTTGGATTAACCTGAAATTTCAATGCTGTGGTCTATATTTGATGTTCTTAAACATGACATATCATTAGTGTCTACGTGTGCTGCAGAGGGTTT
>NC_065518.1:37882550-37882666 GCF_006386435.1 Epinephelus moara | reverse complement strand
TTATCAGACACTTATCTTTGGATTAACCTGAAATTTCAATGCTGTGGTCTATATTTGATGTTCTTAAACATGACATATCATTAGTGTCTACGTGTGCTGCAGAGGGTTTAATTTTG
>NC_065518.1:37854925-37877336 GCF_006386435.1 Epinephelus moara | reverse complement strand
TTTTTTTCCCGTTAAAGGGTTTTTTTTGGGGAGTTTTTCCTTATCCGCTGCGAGGGTCATAAGGACAGAGGGATGTCGTATGCTGTAAAGCCCTGTGAGGCAAATTGTGATTTGTGATATTGGGCTTTATAAATAAAATTGATTGATTGATTGATATAATCATTGCTGACGTACAATCCATAATAAATTTTCCTGTATTATAAATAATGATAATAATAATAACAATAATAATACTCCGAGAACCCCGCCACCTTAACATGGTGGAGGGGTTTACGTGTCCCTGTGAACCTGGAAGCTGTGTTGTCCGGGGTTAACAGCCCCAGGTAGGGTCGGCAAAGTGGTCCCAGGGGAGGGGCCAGACTAAGAGCGATTCAAGAAGACCTTGATGAAACGGGCACTTCGGACCTTAGGCACCTAACCTGGTATGGGGACACCAGGGCCCCTCCCTGGAGCCAGACCTGTATGCACCGAACAGCAGATCGGAGTACCTTGTGCAACTCATGGACTGGCCATAACAAACACCATGTTCAAGCATAGGGTGCTGGAACGGAGGCTCCAAAGTGTACCTGGTACCAGAACACCCTAGGTCAAAGATTGATAATCAACTTTGTGGTTGTATCATCAGATCTGCAGCCATGTCTCTTGGACACTCAGAAGAAGAGAGGAGCAGAGCTGTCAACTGATCACCACCAAACGTGTAGTGAGGGTGAACTGGGAACGTCTGGCTGAGGCCCCTGTCTGTGAGGTCTTCATCTCCCACCTCTAGAAGAATTTCTCATGAACCCTGGAGGAGGCTGGGGACATGGAATCCAAGTGGTCCATATTCAAAGCCTCCTTGTGGAGGCGGCTGCAAGGAGCTGTGGTTTGAAGGTTGTCTGCGCATGTTGCGGCGGCAACCCAAGAACCCGCTGGTGGACACCAGTGATGAGGGAGGCTGAAGAAGGAGGCCTTTCGGGTCTGGCTGGCTCAGGGATCTACTGAAGCAGCAGACAGGTACCAGGCCAGAAGGGCTGCAGCTCTGGTGGTCGCTGAAGCAAAAGCCCTGGTGCAGGGGGAGTTCAGGGAGGCTATGGAGAAGGACTTTCGGTTGGCCTCAAGCAAGTTCTGGCAGACCGTTAGACACCTCAGGAAGGGAAGGCAGGGCTTGTCTCAAGCTGTGCTTAGCAGAGAAGCAGAACTGCCTCCCCAAACTGGGGACATCATCGGGCAGTGGAAGGAGCACTTTGAGCAACTCCTGAACGTCGCCATCACGTCCACCATGGAGGAGGCAGAGCCTGAAAATTCAGGGGAACTCTCGCCCATATCCCTGGCAGAGGTTGCTGAGGTAGTCAAAAAGCTCCCCAGTGGCAAGGCGCCAGGTATAGATGAGATTCACCCTAAGACGCAGAAGGCTCTGGACACTGTTGGGCTGTCTTGGCTGACACGCCTTTTCAGTGTCGCGTGGAGGTCAGGTGTATTCAGGTGTGTCTGTGGTGTGACAGCCCGGGATGGTGGTTCCCATTTTCATAAAAAGGGGACCGGAAGGGCGTTGGTGGTGTAGTGGATAATGCCGGCACCCCATGTACAGAGGCGATGCCTCGCTGCAGCGGTCGCAGGCTCGACTCCAGCTTGCAACCCTTTGCTGCATGTCAACCCCCACTCTCTCTCTCTCATCCCATTTCAATCTGTCCTGTCCATTTAAGGCAAAAAGCCCAAAAAAATGATCTTAAAAAAAAAAAAAAAAAAGGAGACCGGAGGGTGTGTTCCAACTATTGGGGTGTCACAATGCTCAACCTCCTGGGTAAAGTTTACTCCAGGGTGCTGGAACGGAGGCTCTGACAGGGTCTAATTACGGAGTCAGGAGTAGCAATGCAGATTCGGTCCTGGCCGTGGAATAGTGGACCAGCTCTTCACCCTTGCGAGGCTGCAGGAGGGGCTGTGGGAATTTGCCCATCCAGTCTACATGTGCTTTGTGGACTTGGAGAAGGCTTACGACCAATTCCCTCGAGGGGGTCTTGTGGCGGTTACTATGGGAGTACAGGGTACCGGGCTTGCTGCTATGAGCCATCTGGTCCCTGTATGACCAAAGTGAGAGCTGTGTCCGCATACTTGGCATAAAGTCAAACGCGTTTTCTGTGGTTGCTGGCCTCCACCAATCCCTCTTCACCAATCCTGTTTGTGATTTTCACACACAGGAGTAAGGGGGTTTGGCTTGGGGACCCTAGAATTGCATCTCTGCTTTTCGCACATGATGTGGTTCTGTTGGCTTTATCACACCGTGACCTCCAGCATGCACTGGAGCAGTTTGCAGCTGAGTGTGAAGCGGTTGGGATGAGAGTCAGCACCTCCAAGTCTGAGGCCATGGTTCTCTGCCAGAAACCAGTGGATTGCCCCCTCCGGGTTGGGGGAGATACAAGTAGCCAGAATGAATTTCTTCTGTGGGGTGGCTGGGCTCAGCCTTAGAGATAGGGTGGGGAGCTCGGACATCCAGAGGGAGCTCGGAGTGGAGCTGCTGCTTTTTTGCGTGGAAAGGGGTCAGTTGAGGTGGTTCGGGCATCTGATCAGGATGCCTCCTGGGTGCCTTCCGCTGGAGATGTTTCTGGCACGTCCCACTGGTAGGAGGCCCAGGGCAGACCCAGAACACACTGAAGGGATTACATATCTCATCTGGCCTGGGAACAGGGCCGCCCCTCCCTAAACGCAGAACATGCGCTGTGCGTAGGGCCTCATCTTCCATGGGGGGCCGCATTTGCGCATATGCGCAATGGATGCGCATATGCCCTACCGTGAGGCGCGTGTAGAGTCAGCTCGAGGAAGGAGAGAAGAGACCTGTAATCTGACCGCACATGCATATGTCGCTGCAATGATTGACAGCACTTGACATCTGACCAATCAGAGAGGTGCGCCGGCAGAGCTGCAGCAGGTGAAGAGTTGTCGACATGTCATCCAAAAGACATCACGAGTCAGGAGCGAGCAAGAGGGAAAAAAAGGCAAAACAAGAGGAAGCTCGTGCTTCACTTGAAGGTGGGTATGTTGTTGAAATAAAACTTTGTGGCACAAACACCTAAGCTGCTACTCATTAGATAGGAATCTCTGTCTCCAGTCTCTGTCTAGACTGGAGAATTTTTTTTTTTCCAGCGGCCCTGATTAACATTTACTGAATGTCTTGTTAACGCCCTATGCATTCACCTCTGATGAAAAGGAGTGGTAAAATGACCAGTTGGTGGTCGTATATATTGATAGGCTATAAACTTTAGCCAATATATATTGGCTAAAGTTTATAGCCTATCAATTTATGTTGTTAATATAAGTTTTCGACTATTTTTATGGAGGTAAATGTCGCCATCTGTTGGTGAATTTAATTCATAACAGTCAGCTTTTGAGGAGACAGAGAAATACTGATTGAAATGAGTATGTAACTGATGCATTTGTTGACAGAGGGAACTAAACTTGAATGTAAAGTTTGAAATATCAGTCTGTTTGATCCTGAATTAGTATGTTTTCTTAGGACTGTACTGTACTAGTCTGTACATAATAATAATAATAATAATAATAATAATGATAATACTACAACAATAATGATAATAATAATAATAATGATAATAATAATAATGTAATAATAGATAGCAATAGTAGTAGTAGTTTTTTGTTAACATTAGTAGAAGTAGTAGTAGTACTACCAGACCAGTACTAATAGAAGTGGTAGTAGTAGTACATTTGTTATTGCTAATAAAGGTTGTCAAGTTAAATGGCATGTTGTTGTACGGTCATTTTGTACCTATGATACATTTGGGATGGGGAGATGTGGGGGGGGGGGCCTCCAAATAAAATTTCGCTTAGGGCCCCAATTTGGTCAGGGGCAGCCCTGCCTGGGAATGCCTTGGGGTCCCCCAGGATGAGCTGGAAAGCATTGCTGGGGAGAAGGACGTCTGGGGTGCTTGGCTCAACCTGCCGCCCCAGCGACCTGGCCCCTGATAAGGGGATGAAAATGGATGGATGGATAAATAATAGTAATAATAATAATAATAATGATAATTATTATTATTATTATTATTATTATTGCTATTTTCTAAATCAGCCTGATTATAAGACAGGTATATTTCTCCTGCTGTTTTTAGCTACTGTTCCTCCTGAAGTTCTACACTTGTCAACCACGGAGCACAACACCTTTGCCTTTGCTTTCCTTTGGCACATTCTGTAAAGGTGTGTAATGATACATACGAATTTTTTTTTACTTTATTTATTTAACCTTTGTTTTACCAGGAAGTCCCAGTGAGATTGAACATCTCTTTTAAAAAACAGACCTGGCCTAGGTAGCAGCCAATCAGAACATATTTAAAATGTAATGTAATGTAATAAAAAAATCCACAATAAAACAACTATTCAAACACAGTGGCCTCTCAAAAAAAAAAACAAGCATATCTCTCTGTCGCCACATTCTTTATGATGCACCTAAATTTAGGGATAGATATAAGTGTTTCTAATTTTAGATCTTTTTGAAGATTGTTCCATGTCCATGGTGCACAGGAGGAAAATGCAGTTTTTCCGAGATTTGTTGAAACCCAGGTCACATTAAAAAGCAACCACCTGGAGGAGCATAGCTGGTAACTACCAGTTAGCAAATCATACTACGAATTCGAAACTACCAAATCATAAAGAATGCAGTGATAAGTAAGTGCCTTTGCATTTGTAATAAAATGTAGAGATGCATGGTACACTGAATCAAGGCTACATAAAATGGAGGAGGTTGCATGCATATACAATACGTCACCGTAATCAATCACAGACAGAAAAGTAGCTTCCACAAGTTTTTTCTTAGCACTGAAAGTAAAACAAGACTAATTTCTAAAATGAAAGCCATCTTTACTTTAAACTTCCTAACAAGAGTAGCAATATGTTTAATGAAACATTATTTAATGAAAGTTTGTCATCTATCTATCCATACACCTAAGGTTTTATATGAGGACACTCTTTCAATGGATTTACCATCAGAAGTGAAGATGCTAAAATCATCAAACTGTGAGCAAGCTTTTGAGAAGACCATAAACTTCTTTCTTTGAGCATTAAAAATCAATTTTAAACTCTTACCTATATCTGGTATACTAATTATTTATAACATATATTCTATTACAGTAGTTTTTTGGTTTATTTGTCCTTTATGATAAATGTATATGGTATGTAAAGCAGGGTTGTCAGATATATATCATAGATGTGTCTCTTTACAGTATATGTTTTCCTAATCTAATATGATTGGTATCATATAGCCTGCATAATACAGTATTTACATATGGGATGAGTTTATCTTTCATAAATATGGTAAATATGTCCAGTATATCTACCTATATACTGTATGTGTATAAATACACAAATGCTGTATGGAACAGGCTCCATTTGTCTTCAAGGGATAGTATTGATTTCTGGAAGTAGGGTTTTATGGGATATTTATCGTTAGTCGGTGTATTACATACAGCAGATATTGGTCGGTATGCCCCCAGTTTGGAGAAGCAGGCTGGAGTGCTGACACAGAGGCTAAGCAATGCACTGCTGTGGAGGGGTCAGCAACAGGAAGTATTTCAGCCACATAAAAAAGTCCCACCTAAAAAATCAATAGCAATTTAAGTGTACACTATATTGAGAGTATTTTCACTGCTTTACCTTTCTGCCAAGACAGCCTGTTCTGACAGGAAAGCCGTTAACATCTTCAGTTCCCCATCTATGCGCTCATCAAAGCCACCAGAATTCCACTAACGAAAACAGTAATATATCCTCACTGAACACAGGAGCAGCTGGTCTACTGCTTCCTTGATCCGTTAGTTGGTTTGTGTCATTGTGTGACTTTGGTGAATCTGAACTAAACCTTTTAAATGCCAAAGTCACACAATAACACAAACAAAATAGTTTTAAAAGGTGGTGGTCAATCAGCAGCCCCTATGTTCAGCAATGTGAAATCATTGTTTTTCTCAATGGAGTCTCGCTTTGAAGAGAGCGATAGAATGGCTTAATTTTCCTGTTGGAAATCGCCGGCTGACAGTAAGAAGGAGCAGTGAAAATATTCTCAATACAGTGTACACTTAAAATGATACTGATTTTCTTTAGGTGGTTAAAATAAGTGTTGTCGCTGACCCCTCCACAGTAGTACATTTCTTAACCTGTGGGTTGGACTCTAGCCTGTTACCCCAAACTGGGGCCGTGCTGGCTGACATCTACTGTAGGTGATATACTCACTGTGGATAAGTACCCCATACAACCCCACCCTAATAAATCTATCCCTTAAAGCAATGTCTTCATTGCACTCATTTGTGACATCAGTCTGTCCCTAACAGGATGTTTCATAATGGCATTGACTAAATCAGACAAGTTTGATCACTTCCCTAAAATTCCCCTCCCACAGGCCCACCCACAGCATCCACATCTTCTATGACCACAGTTTGACCCATGCAGCATTCTGTCAGGAGGCCCATATATCAGCACCCATACTAAAATAAGACCCTTACATTCCACGCTCACACACGCACACACACGCACGCACACACACGCACACACGCACACATACCACACACACACACACACACACACACACACGCACTCAGAAGCTATCACACAGGGGTCATTTCTCTTCCCCCATATGCAGATGAAGGGCCTTTGGATGTTATCTTGCATTGTGTGTATGTAGCAATTTACTTATGTTTATAATGACTGCACCGGTCTGCCATGTTGTGTAGTGGAGCTTTAATAGTGATTCCAACACTAAATAACTTTTTCGATCAGAATATATTATCTGGCTAAAGTGACCCAGTCTTCCAGTTGCTAAGTCCAGCTCAACATTTCAGCAGTTTCTGTAGCATTTGGCACATTAATCAGCAGCCACTACACTGTACCTCATCGGGGCTGTCCTCACCACAATCAGTCCAAGGGCCTCAGGAATTCCCTGAAAGGACTCCACAAGGATCCCAACAAAATGAAGCAGTCTACAGTTTATAACTGAAGGGTTAAGTCAGATCCCAAAGCAGAATGGGAGACAGTACAAGGAAAACTCTTTTTGACAGCCTCTATAACAGCAAGCACCCCAATTTTGGGGTCTTTTCTTTTTTTCTTCAACCCTCCCCAAAGATACAAATATTTTTTCTTAAGCCTCCTTGTGTGACTGGCGAATGCACGACTCCTCCTCCACCATAAATAAGTAATCAGATTTTTAAACCTTTTATGTTTAAAGGTTTATGGTTAAACATATAAGACAAATTCCTGGAGTTGAAAAAAGTCTTGGTTTTTAACTCTGGTCATGCATGCTGGATAGTTCGTGCAAACGCTACGGTAAAAGTAGAATAAAGTAATTTTGATGAAATAACACTATTTGAAGCTCAGGTTTGAGTATGTTTTTTCTGACAGAAGTGTGCGTGTCATGGCACACATGATGTGTCCAAGGACCGTCGGACATTTGAAAAATAATGACGATTTCTGTTTTTACAGCTTCTGCCTATGATTAATGGTGTAATTTTAGCAAATTTGAAAGAAAACATGCCTTCCATATCCGAAGGAATGCTTTCTTTAAAACTCAGCAGTAAATTAAATACAAACTAGTATTACCGCCCCATGGCCGCTGCACACCAGTCAAGTTTCTCTTAAAGTTTACATCTTCGTCTGTGAAAACATGGATGCTTCACACACATCTTCCCCCGGCAGCACAGAGGATCTATACAATCAGCACAGTTTCAAGGTGGACACCCAAGATGAGTGTCATCAATAAAGTATCTGACCAAATGTTTTCCCTTCTGTTCCTGAGATATGACGTTGAGTAATGGCCAGAAAAGTGTTTTATGCAGAATTTTAAGATGTCACAGTGACGTTGACCTTTGACCTTTTTGATATAAAAGTCTTCACTCCATTATTTTATCCTAGTAGACATTTGTGTGAAGTTTTGTCATAGTTAGCATTAGAATTCTTGAGTTATGGCTAAAAACATGTTTTATGAGGTCACAGTGACCTTGACCTTTGACTACAAAATTCTGATAAGTTTATTCTTCAGTCCAAGTGGACGTTTGTGTCAAATTGAAAAAATTCCCTCAAGGTATTCTGGTGATATTGCATTCACAAAAATGAGACGGCTGCAGGGTCACAGTAACCTTTGACCTATGACCACCAAAATCTAATCAGGACATTGTTGAGTCCAAGTGAACATTTGTGCCAAATTTGAAAAAATTCCTTAAGGGTGTTCTTGAGATATCTCGTTCACAAGAATGAGACAGACAAGGTCATAGTGACCTTTGACCATCAAAATCTAATCAGTTCATTCTTGTTACTTGTGACGTTTGTACTTGGCAAATCACATAACATTTAAAATTGCGATAATATTGTGTTGTGACCTGTGATAGCAGCAAATCGTGATTCCCATCCATAGTTTTTCCACAGTAACTTGTGTAACAGTGACAGATTACATTTACTTATCATTTAACTACGTAACTCTGTTTCAGTAACTAGTTACCCTCCAACACTGCCTGTCATCCACTAAGAATGTGCATGTTGCAAAGAATTCAAACACAGCAGTCACTGCAGTAATGTTAGGACTGAGTAGCAGCCCAGTACCCCATGTTCCTGCAGAACCTCCCATAATACATTCCATGGAAGTCAGACACACTCACCAAGTCCACAAAGCAAATGAGACAAGTGGGGCAAACGCTCATGACATTCCCAGCTATGGAGGGATCCATGTCAAAAATCCAATACATCTTCCCCATCATTCTGTGAGCAAAAGTACTGGTTATTAAATCCACCAGGCCTCTGACTAAAATCTTGTACAGCAAAGTCAGGTAATTTAGGACTCTTTTTAGTAGATTACCAAGAAAATAACCTAAAACTCTGAAGACTACCTTGAGTGTTACCTTTAAAACCGTTATGTAACTCTGATATTTCTATAAAGTAAATATGTCCCATGACATGTTCAGGTAAAATGGAACAGTCATTGCTTGTTTGTTTTTTAAATGGTTTAATGGTTATTCTATCAGTTTATGCATTCATTCATTCATTAAGTCACTAATTTAATAAACACCATTCATTTGAAAAGATTGTCCAACTTGTCTGCCATGCTCTTAATGTTCTTTTGCTGCCTGTTTCTTTGGTGCCTTAATGTCTACAGTGGACAAACGTGTGTGTGCTTGCATGTGTGTGACACTGATGGCTAATACTGGACAACTGTGGCTTACATGGACTGCAACATCTTTAATATTTTTTAAGAGACAAAAATAGTAAAAATGTTGACATTTTTAAAAGAAAGCGTGCCCTCAAAACTCACCTGAGGACATGTTTTATTTTTATTTTTAAATGCCACAATTACTCCATTTGTCACAGCCAGAAAGTGTAAAAACAGAAATTAGAGTTAGGTTTTCAAATTTTCAATGGTCCTTGGACACATCATGTGGGTCAAGGCCTCGGCAGAAAAAAATGCAACCAAATCTGAGCCAACCAAACCAAGCCTTTTTTTAACTCCAGGATTTCATCTTCATTTTCTAACTTTTAACTTTAAACATCAAAGGGTAAATTTTAAAAAGTCTAAAAAAACAAGTCACACCCCAGCCATCCATCTCCTCTGACAAGTAAAGTACAGTCCCTTACTTTCTTTGCTGCCCATCTTAGTTAACTCTGACCAGTCAAAAATGATTGTTTCCTGTAAAGCACATCTGAAATAGCAATGCAATAATATGTTTGCTGTATAGCTGCCAATATTTAGAGAGCCAAAGATGTAAAACAGTATTTGTCCTATTTTACCTGATGTCCTAATGTACCTGACTGCACCCGATTCTGTTCATCGGACAAGAGCGGAATTAGAGCGGTGTTGCCGGCATTAAAATCCTTGACAGCGAGGTTTATTACAAAATATTTCACATATTTATTTCACAAAGATGTAACTCCAGGCTACATCTTGTAACTATACAACGGGACACCGTCGAATTCGAATGAGCGGAACCAGCCACTAACCGATATTTCTCAGTTCATACTCCACGCTGGCAGACGTTCTAGAGGATGTGAGCAGACTTGTCCGTAGAGTTGATTTGATTAGCAGGCTCGTATAGGAAATCCCAAGGTTGAGTGACGGAGAAATGATGACGTTGAGATGCGTGACCCCACCAGCTTCATGTATGCAGCCGAGCGCACGTAGGCACTCCGGCTACTTCTTCTAGGCCTACATCACAGCCACAACAGTCTACAACTGTGTAGGCTCATTGCATCAGTAGGATGACTCCACCAGCCCGAGAGTCAGGAAATGAGCCGACGATTAACGCTCTCTCTGAAATAACATCCACTCCGAAAACTTTTCGTCTTGTATAGTACTCTTAGTTTTTCTTGTCTTGTTAGTTGGTAAGATGGATGGCAACAGACCATTTCAGTCTACTCTCTCTGTTTTGTTTTTTTTTGTTTTTTTTTAATCTTATTTCATACCTGTGTAGTCTCTAAGTCAGAGATCAGTTTGTGAAACGTGCACAGAGTGTTCCGCCCAGGCAAATCGGTCTCACCCCCGTCATACCTTCGTTTAATAAGAGGAAATATAAATGTCCGTTTTATTAGGCAACAGCTGAGTACCATTGCTTTATCCTAGAGAGCCAGCTTCCTATTTCAGATGATGCTGGATACATTTTTCTCTTCCTGAAGGCTTAGCTACCTGAGACGCTGTTTTCTGCTCATAGTGTGCTGTAGACAGATGTGGCTCACGGCGAGTGCGGACAAAACCCGGTGGCCTACGTGAGGACCGAGGCGTATGTCTTTAATGTGCATTCCCGCGGAGCAGATGGCTGATCTGAGAAGGTCCAGTTTGACCATCAGGAGACATCAGCGATAATAACATGTTTTAACGATTCTAACTCTGTACGGAAGATACGCATCTGTGACACAGTTAGCTATATAATAACATCAATTTACACACATATATAAGCTACTCATCTCTATCCATCTGTTTTACTCTTGGTCGCGTGACATTCAGCTTTCCTGCCTACCTGTTACTCTCAGGTTATCGCATAACCCGGAAAATCCATCCATCCAATGCCAAGCAGGCTTGAAACACGGACAAACATGAACATAAAGCGTTGAATAAAAAGAAAAGACTAATGAGACTGTAGCCTACCTGTCGAGATGCTGCTGACTGCCTCCCTCTGAAGCGCTTCTACATTCATCGCGTGAGCGCGCTTCCGTCGCTGGTTTTATTATACTGCGGCGCGCAGGAACCATCGTTTATTATTGTAGCTGGGGAACAATTTGACAGACGCACGGTTGCCATGGAAATTATTTCCATCACAGAGCGACGAGCCAAGTTTTGGTTGACGAGTTTAGCTCGTTAAATGGCATTATTAGCTAAGGTTATGATAGTGTAATAGTTAGATATTTGATCGCTACGTGTAGTCATGACTGTGACGTATGAAGACTGATAGGCCACGCGGAACTAACTGTCGAGTGCTAAAAAGCTAAAGCTTCTGTATTATGGTAAGCTAACTAATCGTTTATAACGTTACATTGTGTGTGTGTGTGTGTGTGTGTGTGTGTGTGTGTGTGTGTGTGTGTGTGTGTGTGTGTGTTCAAAACGTTTGTAAAGGACCAGGTTAGGGGATGTTTACTAATGAGAGGAGGGGGTGGCTGGTGATGCTACAAATATTTTTTTTTAAACCTCTTTGAGTAACAGGTGGAAAATGCACGACCCTCCTTCCACATTAATTAGTTATTAGATTTTTAAAACTTACTCTTTTATGATTGAAATTTAAAAGTTGTAGGCCTAGATGAAATCTTGGAGTTGAAAGAAGCCTCGTTTTTTCACTCTTTGCTGGTTAGTCCGTGCAAACGGTTTATTTTTGGCCAAATTTTAAATGACACGTAGAATAATCAGATTTTGATGAATGATCACTATTTTATACGAATGCGTATTGCTGCCACATCAGGAAAAAAATAGTGGGTCAGTATTACGTTATAACTTGAAAAGTTTATTGTTCTAACAAGTTTTTCACGTTATAACAAAAGTTATAAAAGTTACTTTTCAAAAGTGAAAAGTTTCACGTCATAATGTGATCATTTATATTGTAAGAACGTGAAAAGTTTCACGTTATAACGTGATAAATTATGTTGTAAAAACGTGAAAAGTTTCACGTTATAGTAATGAAGGGATGATGAAACAGTGAACAGAGAGTGGATGAATTGAGGAAAGTCGCTCATTTGCACGATTTGATAAAGTTTTACTTCATGCTTTGGATGAGACATGGCGAGATTCTGCTGTTACTGAGCTCAGTTGATGACATTGTGATAAGTATGCACACTCTACGAAGGATTTTAAAAGGTATGGGATTGTACAGAAGGAAGAATCAGTCTGACCCTCTGGAGGCTGCGTCATTTCTCATTGATCAACTGGATGGGCACAGTAGGTACCATGGGTACAAGCTACACCACCTGAGCTGCATCCAGGCTGGGTATGTTGTGACCCAAAGTATGGTGAGGCTTTTGTTTCTTGGCCCCCGTGGTGTTGAGCAAAGATGGAGAAATCGCCTGATGCGACGCATGTACCTTAACCCTGGGCCTAATTATATGTGGCATGTTGATTCCTACGACAAACTAAAGCCGTTTGGTGTTTGTATAAATGGAGCAATTGATGGCTTTTCAAGACTCATAGTGTGGCTTCATGCCTATTCAACAAACAGCAACCCCAAGATCATCGCTGGTTATTTCCTAGCAGAAGTTGAGAAGAGGATGGGGACAGCTTCCAGAATTCGTGCAGATTTGGGAACAGAAAATGTCACAATGGCACAGATGCAGAGATTCCTACAATGGAGTGCAGATCGTCACGTCACTAACTCTTATATTTCTGGCTCCAGTAATCACAATCAGCTGGTGGGCCTTTTTGAGAATGCATCATGCCCAGTCCTAGATAAATTGTCTCCAGGAACTGAAGGACAATGACTGTTTCTCTAGAGACTTCTTGGACAAGCAGCTTATGCTGTTTACTTGTCTGAACATTATCAAGGTATGTTAGTAGATCTCTGTCCTTATATCTCTCATTCTGTCCCTGCATGTGTGTATCTGCAAACTACATCTCTCTCTCTCTCTCTCTCTCTCTCTCTCTCTCTCACACACACACACACACACACACACACACACACACACAAACACACACACGCACACATACACTCCTTCTCCTCCCGCATCTCTGTCTTGAAGTCACCCCCTCTAATATGTTCATATGTTGTTGTAAATGAGTTTCACAAAATATTTACCCTGTACCCTGCTCACAGGACAGTTCACCCCAAAATCAAAAACACATATTTCTCCTCTTACTTGTTGTGCTGTTTATCCATCTAGATTTTTTTGGGTGTGACTTACAGAGTTTTGGAGATATCAGCTGTTGAGATGTCGGCCTTCTTTCCAATATAATGGAACTAAATGGATCTGAATCTTCTTCACTACTTTAAAATCTACCGGAACTAATAGAAAGAAAGTAGTTCCTACATGAAACTGCTCACAACAAGTCTGTGGATTATGTTGAGTAACCGAGTCATAATTTTTTTTTCCAAATATTTTTTTTTCTTTTTCTAGTGCTTTAAGCACCACAGAACTTGTGCCATTCATTCTCATATTGCAGAGAAGGTAGATATTTCTATGGCTGATATCTCCAAAACAACTCACACCAAAACAATGTAGATAAATAGCACTACAGACCAGAGGAAAATGTGTATTTTTGACTCTGGGGTGAACTGTCCCTTTGAAACTATCAAAATGGGGCCATGTCCCTAAGGTCAACAATTAGCCCAACATGGGAGAAGAGTTAATGCAGTGCTGTGTCCTGCTCATCGTGAGAAGAGATTCCCTCAATTTCATCAGATATAATGGTAAAACATTGACCATTTGACAGTAGATTGCCTAGACTGACAAAAGACCATTTCAGTCTACTCTCTCTCTGTTCTTTTTTTTTTTTTTTTAAATCTTATTTCATACCTGTGTAGTCTCTAAGTCAGAGATCAGTTTGTGAAACGTGAACAGAGTGTTCCGCCCAGGCAAATCGGTCTCACCCCCGTCATACCTTCATTTAATAACAGATAATATAATAATGTTCGATTTATTAGGCAACAGCTGAGTACCATTGCTTTATCCTAGATTATTAGGCAACAGCTGAGTACCATTGCTTTATCCTAGAGAGCCAGCTTCCTATTTCAGATGATGCTGGATACATTTTTCTCTTCCTGAAGGCTTAGCTACCTGAGATGCTGTTTTCTGCTCATAGTGTGCTGTAGACAGATGTGGCTCACGGCGAGTGCGGAGACATGGGAGAAGCGTTAATGCAGTGCTGTGTCCTGCTCATTGTGAGAAGAGATTCCCTCAATTTAATCAGATATAATGGTAAAACATTGACCATTTGACAGTAGATTGCCTACTTGACTACTCTTCAGGGGGTCTACAGGACAGGGGGTGTTGCACCCTGTACAGATTGTAAAGCCCACTGAGGCGAACTAAGATTTGTGATATTGGGCAATACAAATAAAATTTGATTGATTCGATTTGATTAACAGTACTTTGTTAATATTAACATACTTTTACTGAAGTAAGGTTTTGAATGCAGGACTTTTACTCGAGTGTCACAGATAGGGGCGGCTGTGGCTTAGAGGTAGAGCGGGTCGGCCACCAATCGAAAGATCAGCGGTTCGATCCCAGGCTCCTCCAGGCTGCATGTCGAAGTATCCTTGAGCAAGATACTGAACCCCAAATTGCTCCTGATGGCTGTTCCATCAGTGTGTGAGTGTGTTAAAACTGAGTAGCAGGTGGCACCTTGTATGGTAGCCACCAGTGTATGAATGTGTGTGTGAATGGGTGAACGTGACTCGTAGTGTAAAAAGCGCTTTGAGTGGTCACTAGATGATTAGAAAGGCGCTATACAAATGCAGGTCCATTTACCATAGTATTTTCACAGTGTGGTATTTTCACTTAAATACTAAATATAGCCTATATACTCTGAATATTTCTGCCAACATTACTTAAACATTATCTTACTTAATGTCAGATTTTTGGGAACTTCTAAAATGTTGCATGTCTAATGTCCCATCCCCAATGAACACACAGGATAAAAAATGAAATTTTCTGCTAGACTGAAAATGATGTGATGATATGAATATTTAGTTTGAAAGGTGCAACAGTGGATTTATTTACAGTTTTCCAACCATTGTAACATGTAGAGCAGCCTGAACAATTCCACAAAGTGATGTGTTTCCCCAAAATATTCTAAAACTATAGACTGTTGTTCAAGTCAGTACAACTAACTAAAACTTGACAAAAACAACTTCAGAAAAATAACACAGTAGTAGTACAAATACAAATCATCACCTCACAACTCATTGCTCTCTGAGGGAGTTATGCAGCAGGAACAGGCCTGTTTTTAACAAACTTGTAAGGCAATAATAAGCTGTGTATTTCTATAATTATAAACATCAATGTGCATCTCCAGCTCTCAACCAAAGACAGATACCATACTGCTTCAACATACTTGGTAAACATTACTCTAACAGATACAACTATAAATGTCCAACAGTGCCTCAAAAACACAACAGCCAGGTAGGGCTGCAACGAATGATTATTTTCACTGTGGATTTATCTGTTGATAATTTTCTTAATGAATTAATTGTTTGGTCAATACAGTGTCATAAAATAGTGACAAATGCTGATCAGTGTTTCTTAAAGTTCCAGATGATGTCCTCAAATGTCTTGTTTTGTTCACAACTCAAAGATATTCAGTTTACTGTCAGACAGGAGTAATAAAACCAGAAAATATTCACATTTAAGATACTAAAATCAGAGAATTTTGATTTTAAAGAAAAAAAAAAATACTCCAACTGATTAAACAATTATCAAAATAGATGACTATTAATTTGATTATCAATTTATAATCAATGGACTGCTGCAACTCTACAGCCAGATTAATGCTGCTTTATTGATAACATATTCCTCTTCATTTTGTCTAGCTATTGTTCAAAGTATTTCAACCTCTTATTTTCAGGAGAGCATTCATCTCCCTAAAATAAGCTCTCTGCCTTTGTTATTGGTGCATTAATTATTGGAATTCTTCAAGTCTTTATTGGCCTACATTTTGCCACCTTAAATACATGTTTCTTCTAAATGTAATTCCTCCTTTCCTTTTTCATGTTACAATGGCTTTACCTTGTGAGTACATGCTGAATGGATCTAAACAATACTTCTCACGGACCCATCAATCATTTTCATTGCACCTGAAAAATGAACTAACCTAAACTATGCTGAACTTAAAGGAGCTTTCTTGTTGACTGCTTTTTATCCTCATACATTTGAAGGACATCTTGTGGGCTCATAAATGCTTCTTTTAGGAAGTGGCCAGCAATTAATGACATTTTTTTTCTGCTGCATATCTTGGTTTTTGGATCAGCTGCTTGTGCGCCACTTTTAGAGGGATGCCTTTCAAATTCCCTTGAGTCGGAAGCGTTACATCCAAGCGATCCAAAAGATCAAGTAGTTCATCCCTGTCCTCATTTACAAGATTTTCTTTTAAGGCAGTGATGATCAGATCCTGAGCTGACTGATTTATGTACAGAAGAAGACTCTCAAACAGCATATCATCTGAGACTTCATTTTCACCAAAAATAAGTGACACTGTGAAAACAGGGGCAAGGCGACAAGCATAGTATCCATGGTGTTGAAATCCTTTCAGTAGAATTCGGCCAATGGATTTCCACTCTTTTTCCTGCCATTTAGGAGACAGTGATGGAACCCTTAGATCCTCCCCTTCAGCTGTTTGGTCCATGAACTTTGTCCAAAATGCATATGAAGGTTGTCTCATCATCTTCAAACTGCTCACTGGGTTCATGTAACAATGTGTCATTCAATTGACTATCTATGGGATCTCCAAGGAGGGGGCCAAACACCACCTCAATGTCTAAAGATGCATCTGCATCGACCTTCAAATCTAGTGACAGGATGACAACTGTTTGAGTAAGATGCTCTTCTTCACATGTGTCTCCCAGTTGTACATAATTGTTCTCATCTGATTTTTCCTTATCATGTTCTTCATCATCCTCATCTGTCAGGCTCTTAGTGCACAGGTAAAATCTTAACATTACCATTCTTCATACTGTGTATAGGTCCCCAATTGTGATATCTTCATCAAAAACAGCTTCCTCCTGATAGTCTAATATGTCATGACTGAATGTCTCAAATCTTCCAAATTTATTTTTTCCATTTGGGAAGAAAAGGTCTTTAGCATACTGTAATATGTCAGCTTTTTTTGATTCTTTGGGTACATCAAGTAGCCTATCCTTGTTCCCCCTCCTCTGCATTTTCTTACTTGTTTGCCTTCATGAATCCACCCCAACTTTTCTGGTTTTTATTTCAGCCCATTTGTTCCAAATTCTTTTACGCTTTGGTGCAGAAGTCTCCTCATTATCAGATTTCTTATCATCATTATCATCGATGCCCATCTTTTTCTTTAGTTTTTCAAGCAGTGATTGTTTTTTTTATTCTTTTGCATTTGCACCTTTGTTTTCCAAACAGAAGCTGCTGCTATCTGATCTCCATATGTTGGGATGCCAGCCAGAGCATTATCATCCATAGAGTTGATGACTGTGATATCAATCTGTCAAGACAGACATAATGATTATAACTCAAGGACAAGACCAAAAACACCGGCAACATCCTCCCACCACACCCATGTACAAGCTCATGTGCACACAGACACATGCACAGACAGAGAGACACAAAGACAAAGACTGACAGTAACAAAAGACCTCAGGGCACTGATCATTCTTTGGAAATGTGCACAATAGGATATGTGATCTGGTTAAATCTCTAGATTATGAAATAGCTCTGGCATCTAGAAGTTGCTCTAAAATTCTGAGTTTTGGCAGATTATCAATGCACTAATTTTTAATGTTTAATGTTTACTGCACTCCCTGGGGAGGAGAGGGGGAGAGAGAGAGACACGCACTTAGAGAGTTTGTTCATGTGGATGGGGGTGTATGTGCGTGTATAAATATAGTACACTAATGTATTTTATTTGACAGACAATTCACAGACTTTCCACTAAATATAGTAACTGTGATGACAAAGGCAGATCTATTGTCCTTAGATAGATAAAATTGAAATCAAATTCTGGCTTAAAATATAAGAGCATCTTGGTGCTCATAACTAGCAGCATACTGTATAACACTAATAAACTAGAAAAGCACTCGGAGAGCGCAGACCTCCGCCAAGCAGCTCGGATTTCCCGCCATTTTATTATTTTACGCCAGAGCCACACTGCCTGCGAAGCGCAGCGCACCGAAATTCTCGCGCGCGCCGGAGAACCTCCGTTCACATCAGACGCGCATTTCTCCACGCCGTCGACAAGCGATTCTGCTCCCAGCTGTTATTTTTCACTGCCTGGCTTGACACATTCACTCCCGGCTCGCGCAGAAAATAGACCAGACGCCGAACTGATCGCTGCAAATCGAGAGCCTGCCGCGGAGCTTCCCGGCACGGCACGGCCAGTGTAGATGACACAGTCAGTTAACATGGGCGCCGAAAGGAAACTGCCTTCACTTCTCGGCGCTTCGAGGCTATTCGCGGCGCTTCCGCGGGCGGTGTGGCCCTGGCGTTATCCACTTCACTTCAGCCGATCACCACCAAAATTTTATCATCTGTTCCTTCCAGTGTCAATAATATCACAACAAACCAGAAAGCCCAACATTTAATAACTAGCAGCATACTGTATAACACTAATAAACTAGAAAAGCACTCGGAGAGCGCAGACCTCCGCCAAGCAGCTCGGATTTCCCGCCATTTTATTATTTTATCCACTTCACTTCAGCCGATCACCACCAAAATTTATCATCTGTTCCTTGTCCCATTATCAACCAAACAGACAAAAAGACCAACGCCGGCGAAAACATAACCTCCTTGGTGGAGGTAATAACAGAGAGAGAGGGAGATGGACAGTGTAGTGTAGAAATGATACAAAAACTTATATTAAGTTGGTCATGAAGCCTAGTTTTTCTCTGTGAAGTGTATGAGCTGTATTACAGAAAGGAGTCTGTCATGACTGACAGCTGTCTCTATGAACGGGTCCAAAGTGAGTAGAATACACATCATAGATCCGTGTCAAATATAATTGTTTCCTGCATGAACTGTCTGCATCCTCACTGACCTGCATTTTTACAAACTATGGTGAAATTGCTGTGGGCTACATCTCTGGCCAGCGTCCAGGACATGTCTATCTCTCTTCATTACAGTTCGCATAGCTCTGTTTGTTGAGTGTGTTGTGTCAGTGGCTGCTGTGACAGTATTTAAAGTGTTTAAGTTTGCTGTCTTTTGCACTGTAAAACATTGTCAAATTGTTGTAATTTTTGGTTAATAACCATTAGCGTTAGTTCTAAATTATCATGACGTGGTCATTCACATTAATGCACATTTAGCTAAAGTTAGTATGAAACTGGAAATGACCTCCAATGCCCCTGGCAGATTATCAAACTTAATAAATTATACATACATATTTACTGTGTTCCCTTCTTGTCTAGTCAGCACCTAGACAGGGAAAGGTACCTGTGTACAATGGTAAGTGAGCCGCCCGGTGCTGGGTGATAAACAGCGCCGAGTTACCTGGGCTGCCTGGCTGGCTGGCTGGCTAGGTTAGCTAAGTTATGTTGACCATACACAAAGTTGAATGACCCTTGGAAGCTTTGAAATTCAGCTTTTTAAAGAAGTGGGCTATGTAAAAATATGCTTACACCATCTTTTTCCATGTGTGAGAGGCACTGTTCCGGTACACCTTGATTTTGTAGAAATCTCAAAATTTGGGTATCCGTGTTTTGGGCCATGTTGATGCCTGTTCATTGCAAATAGCCAAGTGTCAAATCCAAAAATTTAACCTGGAAACTGTTGGTGGGTCATTAATCAGTTCGAGTTCCACAGCCACTTGTTTTCCAAATGACGCAAAGTGGTTGGATCTTTCTGTGTATACCACCGCCATTTGCTTCAGGATGTCAGGCTTTTGTGTTTCTTTTGACCACCAAAATCTAAACAGTTCATTCTGCAGTCTGAGGGGATGTTTGTGATGTTTGTACTTGGCAAATCACATAACATTTACAATTGCAACAATATTGTATCGTGACTGAAGTATTTTGATCGTATTGAATTGTGAGGCCTCTGGTGATTCTCATCCATAGATTTTCACTGTAACTGTAACAGATTACAATATTATTGAATATTATATTGAATGAATAGTATTCTATCTAGTATTCATCTATCTATCTATCTGTCTGTCTGTCTGTCTGTCTGTCTGAGCCAAAATTAAAAAAATATGAGACCCTCACCAGTGCTTAAAAAATATTTGACATGCCTGCTTCTTTACCAGCCAACTTGTTCACATCAGATGTCCACAGATTTATTGACTGAGACCTCAGTGTCAGTAATATCACAACAAACCAGAAAGCCCAACATTTCAGAAAACACATTCCCAGCATTCTCACGGCAATATGATCTTGCTTGACCATCCTTCACTCCCACCCAGTCTCCAGGCTGTAAAAGGAATGGTCCTTGCAGAGGAATTGGTCGGGCTGCTTTTACCTGTGTGTGGACAGACTTTAAAGAGTTGGTGAGTTAATGCAGTAGCTCAGCATGTAATCACCAAACTCTTCCCCCCTTAGGGACACTCTCTCTCCTGGGAAAGACTTCCTGGTGTTCATGGGCCTCCCCACAGAAACTATGTTAGCATTGCTGCAGGAAGTAAGAAAACTATTAGCATGAGCTGAAATGCATGATGACCTATATCTTGGCTCCTAGGTGTATCCCAGTTCAGCCATGCAGTCAGACGGGGACAGTGGACTGGTAGACCTGGAGGCCCAGTTGACCAGTAAAGAGAGGGAGTGGAAGGAGCTCCTGGCTGCAAGGGTTCATCAACTGGAGAGTTCCCTCCAACAGGCCCAGGAGGAGTACTCCTCCCTCAGGTATCTCACCTACGTCCAGCCCACACCAGAGTGACCCTGACTGTACACCTAAGCTTTTAGCTGAAAAGATTCCTTTGAAAATGTATGACTTGCTGTGGTGACCTCTAGTTCACCTGGTGGAGTGTGCGCCCCATATAGGCTGAGTCTTCTGCAGCAACCCTGATTCGTTTCTGACCTGCAGCGCTTTGCTGCATGTCTTCGCCCTCTTTCCCTCACCTTTCCTGTCTATCTTAGCTGTCCTATCAATAAAGTATGAATCGATTATCAAACCAGCCCATCCATTATTTGTTTTCAGAATCAGAATTAGAAATAGTTTATTGATCCCCGAGGGGAAATTGTGATTCATTACAGTCGTATATGTATTCTGCTATAATATTCACTACATAGTTTGCAATAGTTTGCTGTCAAACATGTCCTCGGCCTGTTTTTTTTCTATTTGCTAAGGCTTCTGATGAATTCTGTTTCTTTACTGTTTGTGTCTCTGGGTGGACACTGTTTTGTGTCTTGATTTTGGGTAAAGCACACTGAGTTCACTTGTTATGAAATTTATAATTTGAAAAAGAGAAATGCGTCACCTGCTTCAGTGCAGGTAAGTTTAGTAATCAAGTCTGCAGTTAAGTAAAATGATAACAACAATTGAACTGTTAAAGGGTAAGCCCAGTTACAAAAGAACATATTTCCTCACAGACCTGTCACAGTATCTGTGCATGCAGATAGCTTTGCTTTTATTTGCACAGGTTTTGAAATATGTGTTGCAGATATTTGCCTCCAACCAAATACAATGAAGGTGTGTGGATTATCAAGAATAACCAGGACATTGTGTCTGGAAAAACACATTGCTACTGCATGCTTTTGAAATGTTTAAATGTCATTTTCAATTATGTGAGCACGACAGACTGAATTACGTCCACTTCCATTGTATTGGGTTTTAGGAGACAGACATGTGTCTCACAGTCCGAACAAACACAAATTAAAATATCTGATCAAAAATATTCTGCTACAAAAGTATGTCCTAAATAAATATGTGACAAAATCTGTTTTTGAAATTTGAGTTAACAGAGCATTTTTAATTGTTCCATTAGAGACAGATTTATTGGTGTGTTTACATATATAAGGAATGCGACTCTGATTTCTAGCTGTCTCAGTTTACTTAAACACAGTTCCAAGAACATTGGGCCTCATGCAAGAGCCACTCATTTATAGTGAGTGAGTGATGGAGGAGAATATGTCATTGACCAATTTACTCTCACTATAGGTATATAGGCTTTATATATATTTAGATATGCATTTGTTATTTCACCTACTGTGATTGTATGTACATAGTCTGACAGTTAAAGGGAAATTTCGGTTTATTTCAACCCATCTCCTATCGTCCTAAATTTGTTTCAAGTGACTAGTGACATAGAAATAATAGTTAGCATGTTAGCCGTTAGCCTAGATACAGCCGTAGCGTCAGACCTGTTAAAACTTAATTG
>NC_065518.1:37845724-37854414 GCF_006386435.1 Epinephelus moara | reverse complement strand
CTGGAGATTGGTGGTGTAACGTTACCTGTGAATGCTGTACCCCAATGCCCACAGAAAAGGAATACCTCTGTTGCAAGGAATGGGACCGGTTGCAGCCTTAGCTAAATGGTAAACAACAAACATGGCACCACACCGGTAAGGTAAGACAACACGTTTACATGTCGTTTTCTATATGCTCTCTGACATTTATCCTAACGATATGAGGCGGTCTTTGATAGAGAAAAAGCTTGTTTAGTGGACTAACTTTGCACTTGAAAGGATGCCCGTTCAATTAAGTTTTAACAGGTCTCATGCTAAGGCTGTATCTAGGCTAACGGCTAACATGCTAACTATTATTTCTATGTCACTAGTCACTTGAAACAAATTTAGGACGATAGGAGACGGGTTGAAATAAACCGAAATTTCCCTTTAAATATTTATGTGTGTTATCTTTGTTAAAGGAGCTATATGTAAGAAATCTAAAGCAAATAGTCATAGAATCATCCTAATATGTCACAGAGACTAAGGAATAATGTTCATATAACATACTGATCTCACCAACAACAATAGTACAGCCAGAATATTCGCATTTAAAAAAGATTTTTACAGTCTGCAAATCATGTTTATGTTTTGAATTTGTGTTGTGGCCTGTTGCACCACCCACCGCTGTCTACCAGTCACACAGTCAGTAGAGTCTCAGCATCAGTTACAGTTACGACTGAGCTACAGCAGCACGGCAAGCAGCATTAGCAGTGTCCCGGTACATAGCATTAGCAGCTGGCTCCCCCTCAGCTGTATCCCGGCAGCAGCGTTAGCAGCATAAAAGCTGGACTTGCTCGAACGGACCACTGGAAAACCGAAGATCAAGGATGCGGCGACGCGGCCCTGCCACGGCAGCCGCCCGTGGGCAAACAAATCAGTCTCCAGCATGCTGCTGTCCAGCAACCTTGAATCTGTAGGGGAGGGGGGGCGGACACGACTCGCGGCAGTATTTTGAATTTGAGTGCAGTAACCGTTTTGGCCACATTCTTACATACAGCGCCTGTAAGCTTTGTTATCCTTGTTTTAGCTGTATTTATGTGTCGAACTTTACAATTGGGCTTCAAACAAGAACATGTTCATGTCCTTACCCTGAATCTCTCGTTTTCTGTGAGCTTTGCTCAAATGAGTGTTACAAGATTCACCAAACTCTTCAAGTCTCAGGTTCTTTATTTTCATATGCACAACATTTAGAGGGAAGCAGTCATTGGCAATAAAAATCTTAGATCTCATGCTCACTTCAACGATGGTCATTAAATATAAAAAATAAAAACACACTATTGAAAACTAGAGAATCTAAGAAATTACATGGTTGAAGTTAATATAAGGATTAACATATATAAAAGAATGTAATACATGTAATATTACACATATTCTTGGGATGCATGACAATATCCACAATATGATCCGTATCAGCAGATATTGGCTTTAAAATGAACTATCAGAAGCAGCCAACATGCTTTTTCTTATTTTGCACAATGAATGAATATTACATACATTGAGGAGTATTGTATTTCATATCTCCATCTGCTGGTGGGCCATCATGATAAGAGTATGCATGCATAATATGATGTTCCACTACAGAAGAGACTTGATGATCACTAAACTTAGGTAGGGCAAAAAGTGGGTATATTGTTATCAGTCTTGGTTATTGGTCTAATTAGTTGTTACATATCGGCATATTGGATATCAGCAAAAATCCAATATTGTGAACACATTCATATTGAAACATTCGGTACAAGGCTTTCGGTTCAATATACATTACAAACCATGATGTGTTGAATTATCGCATTACATTTGGAAAATAAAATCTACATCTTAAACTGTGTTAATATAATGTTCTCAGTGTCACTATGCTCAATAAGGCAGCCCACAGGACAGAACAGACAACATGCTGTCTGCCCCTCCCACCCCCAAACCAGAGCACTTTAACTGCAGTGACACACACTGGGAGGCAGCTACATTAAGCTAGCTTGTTGCAAGTTGGTATGTAACACCATTACCCAACCAGAAATAGAAGATCCTCTGATAACCTACAGGTCAGGGGCCTCATGTACAAAGGGTGCGTATGCACAAAAACATGGCGTACGTCCTTTTCCACGGCAAAGTTCAGATGTTTTAAGAGTGAAATGACCGTGGAAATGTGCGGTGCCTTACGCCAATTTCATGGCTGGTGTACGCATATTTCTACAGCTGTTGATCCTTTGGCGACCCTTAGAGGTGATGCTGGGAAACTGTTATAATAAATAAATGTGAAAACAATTAGTCCTCAGAGTGATGTGCACATCAGAGACACATGAACAATTAACACACCTTTGATTTACTGGCATGTTTAAATTTAAATTCAAAAGATTTATTTCAAACCAAATAATACCATATATACAACATTTATGCATGAACCTCTATCTTATAGGGCTGTGAGCAGGCTATTGTATGACCCATATTAACACATTTGTTGTAAGTTACACAAATGTATAGGTATTTACCTTGGGGGTAATCCGAGTCACCCACATGTGCTCCCACTACCCCTGAGAGAGCAGTGTCACCCACAGTTGCGGGGACTCTCTGTTCAAACGGGGTGAGCTCCTCCTCTCCTGTCCCCCCGCCTGTTTTGGCCACACTTTGGCGGTGGGCAGCCGTCCTCCGCTTCACGTCCACCTTAAAGTCGGACCACTTCTTTTTTAATTCTGCGTGTGTATGCTTTTCTGACCCCACAGCATTGACAGGCTCACACACACTCTCCGACTCACTCCTCTTGCATTTAGTATTGATGCCGGAGGACAGCATGCCAAAAAGTAAATTTTTGCGCGCCTCCACTTCAGTGAGTAGCGTCTCCAATTCGCAGTCTGTGAAGTTTTTCTTTTTCCCCGTCTAACTCAATCTTTTGTTTTAGTTCGTGCAGAGAGGGGAATCTCAGGTGCAGGGCTAATTTAGATATGATTTGCATATTTAAATGGGGGCGTGGACGGGGGTTGGGTACTCCAACATGTGCACTCAATTCCATGTTGATTGGGATGTACAAAGGAAATGTGCTTGGATTCATGCGTATGCACAGATTCATACATCGTTTTTGTGCGTACGACGTTTTCTGGATTTAAGCGTACGCCATGTTTCAGTAGGAAATCCACACGAGTCTTTGTACATGAAGCCCCTGGTGTTTGGAGACACTTTGGTTTCACTGTGAATTATGAGCGTGAAGGTGAGAAAAAGTGGTGGATAGAAACACACAGAGCAAAAGAGTGAGCCACCACACAGGTACAGACTCCTTAGTAGCTAACCCAGTAACACAGTAACGTGGTTGACCCCTGAGCTGAAGCATATACTGTCTGTGGTTGCACAGCACAAACCCCCTGAACCAGGGCACGAGAGCTGCTGCGTGGCTACAGCCTCTTGTTCAGCAGCCAAAAGCGGTCAACGTTAGCACAAAGCACACATTCACAGCAGTGAGCAGGGTAGCTGCTTCTGATGAGTTACAAAATAGTAGGCACCGTCATTCCTCTCTGAGTGATTTCCTAAACCCTATATTCCATCACATGCTGTCCACTCTGCAGGGCCCCTGTCTGTCCCCACAGTTAATAAGATGTCAGCAGGCTGCAGGGCCTTCTCTTATCGTGCCCCCTCTTTCTTGAATAACCCTCCTGCTGACCTTTGACTGATTTAAATAAGGTCCTGCCTTTCTTTCAGAGCACAGTGATAAACGATTTATTATTTTTGTAATGTGTCCTTTTTTCAGAGAACGTTACCAGCAACTGAGGGAAGATTTCCAGTTCAACCTGGCCATCCTGGATGAAAGAGACAGAGAGCTAGAGAGATATGATGTCATAACTGCGAGAGCTCTGACTGTGGAACACAACAGGTACAGTTCATCTGACCCTCTTCAATCCAAATTCATGGAAGGTAAAGTTCATGTGTGACATTTAGATTAGATTAAAATGGAAAATAAGAACATATCTGCAAAACTGAGAATGATGATGCTAAATGAAAAAAAACAAGAATATGAAAAACAAATGTGTGCTTCATATACATCAGAAGGAAAATGTACATAAATTGTCAGTTTATTCATAGTCACCTCAACAAAATCACGAATGAACAAAACACAAAATAGAACAAAACACAAAGTTGAATTTTCCTCTTCTTAAGATAGTTGGAGGAGGCAGTTAGGTGATCTTTCAAGTCATTGAGTGTATTTTTATGCCTCTGCACTAGGGCATTAACAGAAAAATTGTTTTGTTGACGTGTCGACGTCAGTGGCACAAGTCGACATCCCCCGGGAGGAGCTGACAAGTCGTGTGTTTTTTCCCTCCCTCTGTGCTTGTGTAGGGAATGCAATCGCTGCCTCTGATTGGCTTACGCTGATACTTTATCCTTGACTAAGTGAACATACTCGGGCGTACTATAAGCGGAGCAGACTCTGCGAGGAATGTCCGCAGTCATTCAGGCTTTCATAGTCGAGCGCACTTCCGCGTTGTAGTTTCCTGTAAAAATGTCCGTGAAAAATCCCCGCGATGTGAAAAATACATGCCGAGCAGTCACTGGCGCGGTCGTAAAATCTGAGCTTTGCGCGCACAGGGCTTGCGGACGTCCGCTTTGAGTCCGCGCGGGCCTCTGCAGAGTCCGTTCCGCGTACGTTCCGCCCGAGTATGTTCGGGCCTGACAGACACACATCACATGTGTGGAGACACTTCACTTTCCTCCGCCGTGCCAATGTGATGACGTCATCAGATGACTTGTCGGCTTCGACTTTATTGACAGATAAGTCGACCTGAAAAAAGTCAAAGTCGTTAATGTCCTACTCTGCACTGGTGATAGCCACAGGCATAATGTTTTCAAGTTGTCCGTTCATCCCATTCTTGGAAACGTAGTATCTCAAGAACGCCTTATGAGAATTTCTTCAAATTTTGCACAAACATCCTTTGAGTCAAGAATGAACTGATTACAATTTGATGTTTCAAAGGTCAAGGTCAGTGTGACCTCTTCCATCTCACTCTCGTAAACGCAGTACCTCAAGAACACCTCGAGTGAATCTTCTTTGACCAGAAGATAAACTAATTAGAATTTGGCGGTCAAAGGTCAAGGTCACAGTGACCTTGCATTTGTCTCATTATATGAACGTGATATGTCAAGAAAGCCTTGAGGGAATTTTCTCAAATTTGGCACAAATGTCAGTGACAAATGAAATGACAACAATTTGGTCGTTGAAGGTCAAAGATCAAGGTCACTGTGAATTCATAAAACGTGCTTTTGGCCATAAATTAAGAATTCTTACACTAGTTATGACAAAATTTCACTCAAATGTGTAATACACAAATATCTTCATACAAGGCACTGCCGGTGCCCTTGAGCAAGGCACTGAACCCCCCAGCTGCTCGGGGCGCCTGACCAAGGCAGCCCCCTCACTCTGACATCTCTTCACTTTGTGCATGTAGAGGTCCTGTTTGTGCATGTGTGTGTATTTCGGACCTGTGTGTTAATGACACCGGAGTGAAAAACTTGAATTTCCCTTCAGGGGGATTAATAAAGTATATAAAATTTAAAAAATCAAAGGAAAACTTCACTGCGATTTCATAATATTCTGCAAAAACACATTTCTGGACATTATTCAAGGTCATGTCTTAGGAACAGAAGGGGAGACATTTGGTCAGATACTGAATTGGTGACACTAATCTTGGGTGTCTACCTTGAAACTATGCTGAATGTACAGAACTTCTGTGCTACCAGGAGGAAGATGTGTGTGAAGCGTCAATGTTTTTACAGACATGCATGTAAACTGTCAGTGCAAGTTGACATGTTCGCAGAGGCATACAACCGTGAGGCAAAAATTCTAGTTTGCTAGACATAAAATAGTAAATGAACGTACTTATTTCTTTTCAACCTCAGTAGGACATTGATTCTCACAAACACACACACACACACACACTAACAGTGGAGCTGTCATATAAGGCACTGGCCTGACCATCGGGAGCAGTTTGGGTTTACCGCAAAGTGTAAAGTAGAAGCCAGGGATAAAACTTCCAATCTTGCATAAGGAAGCAATTTGCTACATTCTGCTATGTCTGTACTTAGTAAATAAGTAAATAGAGAGTAAAAATAAAGTATAAAGCACAGTTGATTCACATGATAGCTGAAAAGCCACCCTTAAGAGGGCAAATCCTTAAAGTTAATTATTTATGTTGTAATGCATGAATGTGTGGGGGACAACAGCTGAGAGAAACAAAACAGAGCTGCAGCCTTAAATGTGATTAGGGTTACAATACTAAATTATGGGATATGTAATATGCATATGCTTAAGGTAGCACACGCTATACAGTGGTGTCATTCTGTTTTGTAGTGGAATATGGGTTCATACAAAGAATAAAAAAAATTAAAAAATCAAAGACATGTAGTATGTTCATTTAATTTCCTCATACACCTCAACATGAAATAAAGGATTGTGTTGATAAGAGACAGGGGGACTTTGTGGAACCTTATTAATCCATTGTATTAAATCCAGAGGTACAAAGAGAACAGTAACGGCTGATACTGAAAGAATGTTGTCACTTGCAGGCAGGGGGAGCTGAACCAGCTCTGTATGCAGGTTGCTCAGCTGGAGAGGCAGAGAGCCAGAGAAACTCAGGAGAGGCAGGACGAGCTCAGGCTGCAGCTGGACACGCTCAAGAGGTGAGTGAGGGGGAAGAAACTGAGAAGAAAGAAAATTAAAGCTCTTATGGTTGATCCATTCTGAATATACTGTCGTAACATTGCCAGGTAAAGTAACTCTTCTGTGGTGAAGGAAGTGTGAGAGTAAGAGATGAGAACCCCACCACACAGAAACAACTAAATACCTAAGTTATGTCATCTTTTTGTTGTTTCAAATCAAACATGAAATCAGACATCATAAACAGTGGTAGCGATGGGGCCTGCTGCAGATACAAGTAGAGTAGTACTCTACTTGTCCAACTCTGGGGGTCCAGAGACTTGATTCATAAACCAGTGCACAGGATCCATGCTAAAAATGTTCATGGGCACAAAAGCTGAAAAGGGTGTGCACCAAAACATAGTAAGATTTATACAGCCATATATTGTAAACCCCAATTCACTCACTCAATTTAAAAACATTTTGGAAACGGCTTGCAGTGTAAACTTTTAGTTTAGTACAATACAGTAACACACAAATTTTGAGTACACCAGACACAAAATGAATGCCTCACATGACCCTTGTCTGACAGGAATTTCAGTTTAACATATGTTTTTTGGTTATTGAGCATTTAACTCGATGTCATATGACCATAAAAACATTGAGTACACATTTTACAACAATTTTTTAAAAATGTAATTAAATTGGACTTACGATTAGGTGTGACACTGTTCAGCTAAGCTATCCTACCCCCATGCGTCAGCTGCAAAACTGGATTAAACTTTGCTAAAATAGTCTCAGAAACTGCTTTTAACAAATATGTCGCAAGACCCGAAGCAAAGTCCACCTCATTCAACAAGACAACCTAAAAAAATAATGGAGGAGGACAAGCTCAATGGACACCTGAGGACACCAAATCTGAACTTGTCAGCATCAAAGGTCTCTTGCAAGGGATTGCAGCAGATGTGAGTAGCATAAAAACAGGCCTGGAAACACTTAAAACCACAGTAGAGAAAGTTGCGTACTTGGAAGACGCAGGGAGGCGGAATAGCGTTCATGTGACAGGCATACCTGAAAATGCCGAAAAACAGGACCTACATGGTTTCTCGCTCACCATACTCACTGATAAACTGGGTCTTGACGTGAATTCGGGATTTGAGCTAGAACGAGCCCACCGCATGGAGAGTTGAATAGCAGGGCAACAGGATCTTCTTCTTCCAGGATCCCTCTCAAGATGTGCTCCAGCAGCGTCGGCAGTTTGACACCGTAAAGAATATGGGTATGTCATATTCCATGCTGTACCCAGCGACTCTGAGGGTCTCCGCAAACAGCACCCACACCTTCACCTTGCCAGATGTAGCAGCTTACTTCCTCGCAGCGCAGGACTCAGTGTCTAGACTGAGTGCTTAACTGCTTAACGTTTGATGGCCATATTGGTATGTTCGGATATTAACCTACACGTAGTTTATTATTATGCACCGGTTCCATACTGTTTCATTCCCATTCTACTTTACGGTTACCTGAGCTAAGGCAAGTCAGGTATCCTTTTCATACTGATGCACAATGGTAGTTTAGTTGGAGTAGGAGAGCCACACGTTCTTTTTTGGCTCATTGTTGTTTTTTCTATATGTGGTGTTCACGTTTTAGTGTTATGTTTTATGTAAGATCTGTTCTTTAACAAATTTTCATTCTGATGTGCATTGTAAGGTGTGTATCTGAATGACAATAAGGTCAGTCTAAGTCTATTACCCAACATTCACAGGCAGAAGGCAATCGATACAATGGAAAAGGAGTTAAATCTATCAATCAATTAATCTTTATTTATAAAGCACTTTTCATTCAAAAAATGTAGCACAAAGTGCTTTACATGGTTAGAAGAAATGCCTCTCCCATCCACCCCCCAGCCACCCACACCCCCACAGCCACACCCACCCATCCAGACACACACCCACCCACCCACAAACAGTCATGATGTAGACATAAAAACATGTGGCAGAGCGCAGAGCAACCAGGTGAGGAAACAATACCGCAGGGAGCCATCTGCACCGGGAGCTGATCA
>NC_065518.1:37834681-37844944 GCF_006386435.1 Epinephelus moara | reverse complement strand
ATACCGATTTTTAAAATTTAAATAATTAGACCTACACATTATGTGCAATAAACATTTGGGAGCTGCTCTAACAGACTGACAGTCTGATCCTTGTGCACAGTGTTATAAAAAATAATAAATATAAAAAAGGACAGAGGTTTGATTCTGAGCTGAGGGTGAATTCTCGCTGTGTAATATTTGAATGTTAAGACAAAAAATGATGTCCAAAGAAATGATTGATGTGCATAAATTCAGTAACTTGAGACAGTCCTGAGTAACAAACTAATATCCAGCAGGATTTAGACTGTTACAGACGGTAAATCTCCGCTAATTAATGCACTTCGATACAAGCTTTGACACGGACTGAATGAATGAGACACGGACTGAATGAATGAGGAAATGAAACAGCGTGTAAGAGGGAGGAGACAGAGAAAAACTCAGAGTAGAAGGGAAGAAAACCTGTCAGCGAGCAGGTTATGTTCACAGAGTCTGTTACCATGGTGATTGACTCAGAGTTTCAGTTACCTCTCTTTCTGGAACGGATAACTCAGAGTTTCCCTCATCTCAGGGTTAACTTACTCTGAGTTTTCACATAACCTGCTTTCTGGAATACCCCCCAGCAGTCCCCACACCAGTGCCTCTCCCCTCTGCTGCTGACTCAGGAGCTCTTAAACACCTCCTCCATGCCAGGTGTGGCCTTAGGTAATGCAGCACACCTGAGCAGATCTACAAGGGAGGGAAAAGGGACAGCAGCACAGAAGACATACAGCCATGACACCCCACCCTTAAAACAATGAATAAATAATTTGTCACACTGTCAATCTCAAGTACTGAGACAGTTAAAGGTAAATACATTACGGTTAAACACCCCATAGTTCACTGACATAGTTCACTTAACTGTATGTTAAGATAAACAACTAAACACACAGATTAATAGGACTGATAGGGTGATAAGGTGTCACCTTAGGTCAAATTTGGATCTAACAAGATCGAATCATTAAAAAAAAAAAAAAAAAAGGCCCAACTAAGAGGCCGTTTACATGTTGCCGGCTATTTTCATAAACGGACATTTCACCGTCTCCGTTTTCAAAAAGATCTTCGTTTACACTTACTCGTGTATATATACACAAGAGCACGCCAAACCTGTAGGTGGCAGTGTAACGAGAAGCTCAAGCCTTCCATGTATCCATTGTCACCATAGCAACATAGGTCGCACTTTTGACACAGGCGCAAGTTACGGCGCATACTGTGACGTCGGCTGCCTATAACTCCGTTTATCTCCGTTTATCTCAGTTTACATGCAAACGCGCAACCGGAGTTTTCCAAAATCTCCACTCTGGCCGGAGTTTTTAGAAAGAGGTGAAGAGGAGAAATCTCCGTTTGCGTGTAAATGAAGGGCACAAACGAAGGAAGATGTCTCCGTTTATCAAAATCATCGTGTACGTGTAAACGGCCTCTGAGCTGCTGCCACCGAGTTCAAGAATAAGCAGCAGCTGCACAAGTAGCCAAATCAGTGGGTGCCACTCCCACCAGATGCAAAATGGCTACAACTATGAGGTGAAAAGAAAAACAATGCCAAACAAGTTACTGCATTTACCAACACCAAAAACAGTAACACAGGTGACCAACACAAAAGTGGAGTGCAACAGCCACATACCAAAAAGGATCATACAAGTAGACCAGCTACAAAGTTGCTGCCATACATACTGCTGGCACAGGAGCTCTTAAACACCTCCTCCATGCCAGGTGTGCTGCACCTCCTTAGGTAATGCAGCACACCTGAGCAGATCTACAAGGGAGGGAAAAGGGACAGCAGCACAGAACACATACACAGCCGTAACACACCCTTCAGACGGGGAATTTACTTTTTACTCTCATCCACACACTTCTTATTCAAGAATAGATTATTTTCTTATCTAAGAATCGCTAGTTTCAGTTATTGAGCAAACAGCTAAATAGACACTCTACCCAATCTTACAACACCACCCTACTTGAATTAAATAAGCTAAAAGCAGAATTTAATTCCATATTACAGAAGAAAGTTGAATATGCTTTGTTCAGAACCAAACATAAATATTATGAACAAGGGGAGAGGACTGGAAGATTTCTAGCACAGAGAGCAAAGCAGCTGTACACCCAGTCAATTATACCAGCTATACTAAGTGACAGCGGCGAACTGAAGACAGACAATACCGTCATAAATGCCATATTTGCCACATTTTATCAAAATCTTTATAGCTCAGACAACCCAGATTATGAAGACATTAGATCCTTTTTATCTAGTGTAAGATGCCCAACCTTGTCAGATAAGGAGCAATGTGAACTTGGAGCTGACATTATGTTGGAGGAGGTTAAAAAGGCTATAAAGGACCTGCAGAGTGGGTAATCTCCTGGGGAGGATGGCCTCCCAGCCAAATTTCATAAAGCTTTTTCAGATCTCCTTGCCTGCGACTACAGTCTTTAAGGATGCAATAGAAAGGGCGTCTCTCACAGATAGTATGCAAACTGCTATAATAACTTTGATTCGTAAAAAAGGCAGGACCCGCAACAGTGTGGTAACTACCGCCCTGTATCACTGATTAATGTTGATGCTAAGTTGCTCTCCAAGATTTTTGCATCAAGGCTGGAGGATTTTCTACCAAAACATATTCACCCAGGTCAAGTGTGTTTCATTAAAAATAGGACATCACCTGATAATCTCCGCAGGCTGCTCCATCTTATGTGGCAAGCTGGAAATGAGGCAGATGTAACAGTAGCTTTCTCACTTGATGCGGAGAAAGCATTTGACAGGGTGGAGCGGGCATATCTATTTCAATCACTAGAAAACTTTGGCCTCGGTCCCTCTTTTATTAAATGAGTTAAATTATTATATCGTAGTCCTAAGGCATCTGTGGTAACAAATGGCAGAAAGTCTCGCCGTTTTCAACTTCACAGAGGGACAAGACAGGGCTGTCCTCTATCCCCCTTAATATTTGCTCTGGTGCTTGAAATGACAATGTAGTTGGTATAGAGGCAGGCGGCGAAGAGTATAAACTACTCCTGTAAGCGGATGATATTTTTCTACTGTCTAGAAGCCCAGTAACAACTGTGCCCCACATCCTCACTTTGACTGACTCCTTATCAGGTATATCTGGATACAAAATAAATTGGTCGAAGTCTGAGGCAATGCCCATTTTCGAGATTCTGTCCACCTAGTGTTAGGCGGGGATGGCAATTTACATAGCAACCATCTGGCCTAAGATATTTGGGTTTAAAGCTCACTCCATGGCTGGACGACATTATGACGAACAACTTCCTCCCTCTAATTCAGAAAATAGAGCTTATTTTACAGAATAAGACCAAATTGGGGCTGTCCCTCCTGGGGAAAATTAATATCTTAAAGATGATAATAGTCCCCAAAATTAATAACATAAGCTACATTTTACCATTAAGCTTACCACACAATGTATTATTGAAATACAATGAGGTGTTGAAGCATAATTCAAATGGTCGGGAGCTGGGCCAGTTAGCTCGCGACCTCATTCCTTTCTTCTCAAACGGACTTTCTTTGTTTTCCATTATGATATCAAAAACTCAAATACTCAGAGGTCAAAAAAATCACTGGAGACACGTAGAATCAGATGCAACNTCAGGACAAGCTGTAATTCCCCTAATTTTCCACCAGTGTTTCTGAGCCCATCCTCATGCTATTTTTAGAAATGATGCCTAGGTACTTCTCCACCACAATGCTTAAATGCTCAGTGAGTGTGTGTGTCATAGGAATACATGAAATAATAAACCAGTGTGTAATTTGTCAATGCACAGAGTACATTGCTTCAACACGTATCTTTTAAAAGTCAACTAAAAGGTACAGTATATGTCTTCAGTAAATCAGTGCATTACACTACAGAGGCTATATACAACTTTTTGTTGGCTGGTAAAAAAAACATACGTAAATCGGACAAACCTTGTGGGCTTAACGCTCATGAAAATATGGGGCCCTTATACTGCTGTAACCTGACGTACTGATGAGTTGCACCCTTTGTTACAATCTTAGGTGTGAACTAGTGTACATAATATAAAGTACAATTTGATATTGTACTATGTAAAATATGTATGATGCACATATATATTTTTGTGTGTATCAGGCATCGACATAGATATGTACATATTTATGTATATATCTGTGTCTCAGTTGTTTTCCCTCTGTCCTTGTTCCCTTTGTTCTGTCTTGCTGTAGTTTTATTTGTTGTGATTTCTCAACTTGTGGTGAATCTTATTGGTTGTATTTTTTTTATTATTGTTATTGTTTGTTTATTTGTTTGTTTTGCTTGGTTTGTTTGAAAAAACAATAAAAAAGAAATTACTTAGAAATTAGAAAAATATATTGTGGCAAGCTTAGATTTCTTGATTGCTAGAATAAGACAAAGAGATGAATTCTGAACCAGGCAGAGCTCCTTATTTCACCCAAGCACAACTTCATGTGAGACACTCTAGTATCCACACAGGCAGGAGGTCACCAACTGTGTATACAACTTAGCTCATGGTGCAAAATGTCTTTTACCACAACATTAACTGTAACCCAGTGGTTCCCAACCAGTGGGTCGCGGTCCAAAATTCTGTCTCGGGTCGTGAATGTGAAAGTGACTTGCAAATGTGTCAAGTTTGTGAAAAACACTTTTATTTTATTTTTTTCAAATTTAATATTTAATATTTTTATTTATTCTTTTATTTCATTTTTAAGGTTTGGATATCCGTGAACACTTATTGAACGGAATATAGATTCTGATATTGTTGAAAAGGATGTTGTGTTGTAAAGAATAATGTTGGAGATGTTCACTCATGTTGAAATAAATCAACATCAACAAATCAGCAACCCTTTTTTTTTTTTTTAAGATATTTTTTTGGGCTTTTTAGCCTTTAATGTATAGGACAGACAAGTGTGAAGGGGGGAGAGAGAGAGAGGGAATGACATGCAGCAAAGGGCCACAGGCTGGAGTTGAACCCGGGCCGCTGCGGCAACAGCCTTGTACATGGGGCGCCTGCTCTACCACTAAGCCACCGGTGCCCCAACAAATCAGCAACCCTTACTTGAACTGAATTGGAAATATTTTAGAAAAAAACACTGAATTACAAGGCTTTAGAGAACAGTGCTCTATTGTAGACTTAACATGTAAGGTTATAATAGGTCGTGATCTAAAGTGGGCTGGTCTGAGGCATGAAACTCCAGGGCTGAAAATGAGTCCCACTCCGGCCCTGCCTGCTTCTGACTGCGCATAGTGCTTGTGTAAACAAGGATTGCACACAAATATTGCTTGTCATTATTAGAAATTACAATTTTAATGCATAGTGTGCACTGTTATGATCACAATACGCAGATGCCTTTGAAACGCGAATGTTAAACATGACAAAAGATTGGAAATATAACACATAAATTAGATCCATCCACCTTCAAATCACTCCTCAAAACCCACCTTTTCAAATCCGCTTTTAACCTTTAAACATTAGCTTTTTGTTCTCTGTTTCTCATGTACCCCCCCTTTTTTTTGTATGTACTTCTTTTCTTTGTTTTAAATGTAAAGCGTCTTTGAGAGCTGTAAAAGCGCTATATAAATAAAATGTATTATTATTATTATTATTATTATTATTATTAAAAATAGTATTCCTTAACACAAACAAACTGAGCTCTGTTAGAAACATAATTTGTCAACCATTTATGAGTAACATCCTGAAAACCATATTTATATAACTTAGCCAATAAGATATTGTGATTTACAGTATCAAATGTTTTAGAGAAGTCTAAGAAAATACTACAGACAAATTCATTGTTTTCAAGAGCAGATGTGACCTTGTCAATCAGGTGAAGCAGAGCCATATAAGTGGAATAATTTTTTCGAAAACCATACTGATGATTGTACAGAATTGTATTGAAATCCTGTTGTAGATAATTTTAAACAAGGGAATAACTTAAGCAATTTTTAAATCCTCTGGTACAGCTCCTGTTTTTAAAGACAGGGAAAAGATGAAGAAAGTGGTTGCAAGATTAATTGTTTCACCTGCTTGACAAGAGATACTGGAATATTGTCATGGCCAGCTGCAGATGTTTTCAATTGATCAATCACTTATTTCCTGGATATCGGGGAGCTTGAAAGAAGGCATAACAGGAAATGTCCCTTGAATACAATCCAATGGGTTTACATGACAAGTAGGAATTTTATTTGCTAATTTCTTACCAATATTAACAAAGAAATCATTAAACTGTTCAGCTATATCAAATGGGTTACTTAAAGAATCTTCCCCATTCAGAAAAACAGAAGGTAATTCTGAGGTAGTTTCTCTTTGAAGCAACTGGTTTAATGCTTTCCATGTGGATTTAATGTTGTTTGAACACCTGTTTAATTCATCACTAAAATATTTCTTTTTTGCAGATCTAATATAATTAATATATTTATTTCTTTAGGGTTTATAAGCACCATGAGAAAGAGGAGTAGGATTTAAGACATATCTCATATACAGTTTGTTCTTTTTCCTTAGCAGCTTCAACAAATCAGCTGTGAACCATGGCTTATTGAAGTCTTGGTGACATTTCTTGGTAGGTCTTCCTATGGGAAAACATTCATTGAAACAAGAGCTAATAACTTTCATAAATTTTTGATATGCTAAATCAGCATTATTCTCTTCATATACATCATCCCAGGAAATATTGCCAAGCATGTCTTTTAACTTATCAGTGTTTTTCGTACTTATATTTCTTTTAGGTGTTATTACCTTAGAATTTTCAGCTCTACTAACCTTGTTCACAGAGAGTTGGAATATCGGAAAATGATCTGACAAGTCTGAATATAGAATACCAGATTTCATTCCTTCAGTCAAGGAGTTGGATAAAATGTTAATTAAAGTTGCAGATTTTTCATTAACTCGTGTTGATTTATGAATAAGAGGGAAGAAATAACTAGAATAGAGAACATTTAGAAAGTCCCCAATAAGGGTATCTGAATTATGTTTAAGGAGATTTAAATTAAAATCTCCTAAAATGTAACAAAGCTTTTTCTCTCTGTTGATAAGGTCAAGTGAACAGAACAAACTTTCATTAAGTCTTTGATGACTGAATCAGGTAGGCAATAAATAACCCCAACAATAACATTCTTTCCACCAGAGACACCAGAGAGCTCCACAAAAAGAGATTCCACATCAGCCCTATCTGTTTTCAAAGAAAGATCATCCCTTAATTATCATAATCAGCATGAATAAACAGAGATACTCCACCTCCAGATCTATTTTCTCTTACATGATGAACTGAGTTGTAATTAGGTAATTTAAAAATTTCTTTAGAGTCTTCTGTAAGCCATGATTCAGATAAAGCAATAACAGAAAAGTCATGTCTGAGTAAAGATAAATAATGAAAGAATTTGTCATAATTACTCGAAAGACTTCTGATATTCAGATGAAAAGTAGAAAAAGTATTTGCAGGCATAGAAGCACATACGTTATTAGACTGGGTTTCATTATAACTACACAGTTTAGAGACATCAGATGAGGAAAATAAATTTTGGTCTGGGTCAACATCAGCATTATAAGAATCAAAAGTAGAAGAGTCAAAAGGCTTGAAGATCTGGTCTACCAAATCAGAAGTGTAACAGTCAGTTGAGATGCAGTCCACAGGTTCTGGATCTGGATCTGTATTACTCCTATCCACTGTTTTGTGTTGAGTAACTGTGATTTCAGCTAGTCAGACAAAAATGAACAAACAAAAAAGTATCAAATCAAATTGATTATCGGCTTTCTGGTGCACTCCTGGACTTGATAACCAGCTTGTCATACCTTAAACTGGCTATTTCTCCCCTGCCACAGGCAGCTTTCAGCTCTGGGAGGAGTTCTCTCCTCTTTTTCTGGACAGCCTCTGAAAAGTCCTCATTTATGAAGATGTTTGTGCCTTTTAGCTTTCTTGCAGATGACAGTATGGTCTGTCTATGGCTGAGTGATGGGCTCAATGCAGATCCTCAGTTTCTCTCGCTGTCTGATCATCACGATGTTACTGATCCACCTGGTAGGCTCTGATAGTACATTTGTATGACATTAGAGAAAACGGATTTATTGGGTTAGTCCGACTAAAATGAGACTTTTAAAATACATGTAAACATGTTAGTCTGACTGAAATCATACTAAATTGAATTTCTCAAAATTGGTCTAACACACCTAGATAATGTGATTGGGAGTTGAATTACTCCTGCATGTATACAGTCAATCAGACCCAAATCTCTCAAGACAGATTCTGCAATTTAAAGGAAGAATTTATTTATTTATTTTTTTTACCGATGGATTTCCAGATTGATCAGACCCAAACTGGCCTAGGTGCTCTGCACATGCTTCACAGTTTCCACTCCAGGCTTTGACCTGGGAGTGGAATAGCATTATATGTGTAACAGAAGAACCTAGAACAACAGGGCGAAATCTACATCCAGAGCTGTGCATTTGTGGATGGGTGAGGAGACACAGTTCATGTTGTGTCAATTGAAAGAGTTAAATATTTTAAAATAAAATCTATGGGAGGAAAACACAGAATGGCAACCTGTTCAAAAAAGTGGTGGAACAGCAGGATGACACTCCATTGTTTGGTCTATGATATAATAGGTCAACCTAACCTAACATGCTGAAAGGGAGCATATCACCACCTAACTGAACATCCACCTGAGTGGACTTAAACTGAAGCACGCCCCCACTCCAACTTACCTTGGAGTGACCCTTGACAGGACCCTATCCTTCAAGGAACATCTTAAAGGGAAGGCAGCTAAGGTGAAGTCCAGAAATAACCTGCTCTGCAAGCTTGCTGGCTCAAAATGGGGGGCAGAAGCCCCCACACTGCGCACCTCAGCGCTGGCCCTGGCATACTCCTCAGCAGAATATTGTGCCCCTGTTTGGTCCAGGTCACCCCATACACACCATGTGGACACCCAACTCAACACAACCATGAGGATAATCACCGGGACAATCCGCTCAACACCACTCCCCTGGCTCCCCATCCTATCAAACATAGCCCCTCCACACATCCGGCAGGTAGCCTTCACTCAAAGGATGCTCCAAAAGGTCAAAGACTCCCCTCATCTACCAATCTACACAGACATTTTCAACCCACCCACTGCCCGGCTTCCATCTAGACGTCCAATTTGGTAGAATCCCCCGCCAGCTGACTTTACCATCCAATCAGCTTGGGAAAAGGAATGGGAGTCCAAAGACGTCCCAAACAAACATCTGGTGGCAGACCCCACCCTGCTGGTCCCTGGCACCAACCTCCCAAGGAGACAGTGGTCAACCCTAAACAGATTCAGGACTGGACATGGCCCCTGCCTGGCCAGCCTTCACAAGTGGGGCAGCAGCTCAAGCTCACTTTGTGCTTGTGGAGAGGAGCAAACAGTGCAACACATCATTGAAGCTTGCCCTCTACAAAGACTTGAAGGAGGCTTAGTCACCCTCCATACAGCAGATCAGACGGCAACTGTTTGGCTGAAGGACTTTGCATTCGCTAAATAAATAAAACCACCTATGGTAGTGGAGTTGGACATACTTCGGTGAATAAATGGATTCCCCTCCCGTGCTTGTATAATTGAACAAGGACAGTAGTCCAATTAGATGGCCTAGTCTGGCTGTAACCGTAGCTCCATTTAACTGTGCATGTAAACGTACTGACTGGAGCTAAGTGACTATCTCTCTCTCTCTCTCTCAGTGGATGACGTCTCAGTAGCTATGTCCATTATTTTATGCAGTTTATGGCTATGAGTTTATAATATGAAAATAAAAACACACAAAGCACTTACATATTTCTATGCAAGGTCATTGTATTCAACCCGTTAAAGTACTTGGGTAAATAATTAATATTGGATTAAAACATTTTTTCTTTCTATTTTCACTCCAAAGCACACTTGATTGAGGCATCTATTCATTAAAATGGTCAAAAACTTCTAATCTGAACATGCCTCACAAGAGGGGTCAAACTTAGCCTCCACAATCTTGAGAGCTTAATGTTGAGCCACATGTGTGGTGTTAGAGGGGTAGAATGATAGCTTCTTGCAAGTTCCACCAAACAAAAAGCAACTTATATATGAGGGCCAGGGCGTGGTATTTTTCCTGCTTTCTGGGCCTTTGCCCTTCACAGATCAGATCCTTGGTGAAGATCACATGATGCATCCCTTCACTTACTACCCTTAGACTACTAGAATGCATCATACGGTTTTATAGATTACTTACTAAGTTCAAATTGAACATAATTACTTTTCTAAGAAACCAGTGTTTGTTTCAACCTTTGTAGAA
>NC_065518.1:37820604-37834181 GCF_006386435.1 Epinephelus moara | reverse complement strand
TTTGTATTTATTTGCTCCCTCTAGGAAGGATCATTTCAGAATGTGGCATCAAATATCAATGCTATGCGGATGACGTCCAACTGTACATGCCACTACAGCCTGATGACCCCTCTCAGGCCCGTAATCTAGACGCATGTGTATGTAAAATTAAACTCTGGATGAGTCAGAACCTTCTCATGTTAAATGCTGCCAAGACTGACCTAGTGGTGATCAAGCCCTCTAATTACAAGCAGTTGTCTCTAAATTTTTGTTGTAATGTTGATGGTTGTATGATCACGGAGAGTTTGTGCATAAGAAACTTAGGAGTCACCTTTGACCATACTTTATGTTTTCAGCCTCATATCAGGGAGATCACCAAATCAACCTTTTTCCATCTCCGTAACATTGCTAAAATCCACCTGAAAGGAAAAGGCCTCTTAACACAGGTAAAATGGCACTCTCAAAGGCCATGAAACGAAAAGTTGATGTGGAAAACAGATCCTTTAATGATGACTGGACTGAAAAGTACGCATTTATCATGCCAACCTTCCGAAATGCGTCACCTGTATGCCTCATTTGCAACGAAACTGTTGCTGTTGCAAAAGAATATAATCTGCGCCGTCACCACAACACTAAACATACAAATTTCAAGGATTCATATCCTGAGCAGTCAGAGGCCCGTCAGAGAAAAATCGCCACATTGAAATCTGCCTACTCCCGTGCAAGTGGCATTATTACTCGAACTTTAACTGATCAAGAGAGAGTAACGTGTGCATCTCTGCAGGCTGCCTGGGTGCTTTGCAAACATAACCGGCCTTTCACGGAAAGTGAGGTTTTAAAGGAGTGCATGGTCACCGTTCTGGAGGAACTTGCCCCCGACAAATCCATGGACAGAGTTATTGCATCTGTCAAACAAATACCTCTCTCTGCTTCAACTGCTGCACGTCGTGTACACGTCTTGGCAGAGCATGTCCAGCAAGCTGTCATTGACGGGATCAAGGAAGCCAAATACATTTCGCTGGCTATTGATGAGTCCACTGACAACACGGATATTTCACAGTTGTGCGTTTTTGTCAGATACTTTGATGGCAAAGATTTCCGAGAGGAGCTGCTGGCATTGCTTCCGCTGGAGGACAACACCACTGCTGACATCATCTTTGGAAAACTGGAGGATTTTTTTAAAAGCCATGGATTGTCCCTGGATAAAATCAACCTGACAGTGACAGATGGTGCACCTGCCATGATTGGCAAAAACAAGGGTCTGGTGAGCAGAATAAAGACTGTCGCTCCTAAAACTAACGCACTTCACTGTATTATCCATCAAAGCGTGCTGTGCGCAAAGCTAAGCGGGGAGCTCAAAGAGGTGATGGAGAAAACAATGAAAATTATTAACCACATCAGAGGAAATTCAAGCACGCAGCACCGCCTGTTCCGCAAATTTGTGCTCGAATCCCAGGCTTCTCATGATGACCTGTTACTCCACAATGACGTGCGCTGGCTCAGTAAGGGCAAAGCACTGGAGCGCTTCGTTGAACTCCGTGCCCAAGTAGTGGATTTTTTGAAACAAAGTAAATCAAAAGCGGCAGCTGACCATCTCCGCATCATGCAAGACAGAGAATACATGTGCAACGTTGCGTTTTTAACAGACATTTTCTCCCATTTGAATACACTTAATCTCCAGCTGCAAGGAAAAGAAAAATCAGTGGTGGATTTGGTGGAAAAACTTGATGCCTTTGGGAACAAAGTTGATCTGTTCCACGCAGATTTGTTGTCAGGGAGGCTGCTGCACTTCAACACACTGAAGACGGTGGGAGAAAGCAACGTAACAGACAAGATGAAGACATTCATCACACAATTAAAAGACAACTTCTCTGCTAGATTCGATGACTTTTTCATTTCCAGGGATGTCATTGGATTTGTGCGTGACCCATTCACCATTAGCCCAAGCGGAGAATTCTCCACAAACGCGGTGAAAATGATGCCGTTGGACGAGGCGGCCATTCAGAGCGAGCTGGCTGAAATCCAGGCCGCAGGCGACATGAAGGCTGCTCTCTGTGGTGCTGAAAGCCTGAGCGCATTTTGGGTGTCTTGTCCCGAGGACTATGGCACATTGAAGACGCTGGCTATGTATGTGCTCACCATGTTCGGTTCAACCTACACCTGCGAGGCTGCGTTCTTCAAGATGAACTCGATAAAAACACACGAGAGGAACCGACTGTCAAACCAGTCTTTGGAGGACTGTTTGCGCATAAGTCTGACAGCGGCCAAGCCTGATGTGAAAAAGTTGGTGTCAGAGGGGAAATGTAACTTCAGCCATTAAGCAGTGTGAGTAGCCCATTTCAGCCTTGTGATTTGAAATCGCTATAGCCCACTTAACGTTTTATTTGATGTGCGAACATTATTTGTGACCTGTTTTGTTCTGGTACCAGGTTAGTATTTATTTACCATGCTATTTTAAGTTATGCCAGTTGGTTTTTCCTCCTTTTTTTGTCCTGAGAAGTCTACTAGTTTGAAGCTTGTTGTTGAGACTTTGAAATAAAAACCAAATGTTAAGTAAGGGCATGAGGAAAAGTTATGTTAAAAAAAAAGAACTGTGTGAAACAATAAATGTTAAACAGTGCAGCGAGTCTGTCCTCATTTCGGAATGTAGCCTAAATAGAGTCATAAATGGTGGGGATTACTGATAGTTAAGAGTCTCAGTTGTTGCTGTTTTCAGTTGCTTTAATAGTGTGGACCACATGATATTTTCTCTTTGATCCTCACAATTTTGGAATCCAGTCGCGGGCCGGATTGGACGGTTCGGCGGGCCGGATTCGGCCCGCGGGCCGCCAGTTGATGATCACTGCTTTACACCCTTTAAGAGGCACTGCAACTCAACACAGCACACAGATTGAAAACCCGCTACACACAGGGCTAATTAAACTTTAGCTTATGGCAAAACCACTTGACAACCAGGTTAAGCTTACCCCCTATAACAGGAGGCACTACAATACATAAATACACACTGTAAACGAGAGGCACTATAATGCAAAAATACACACTTTAAGAGAAACCCAACGAGTGTCCCGCCAGCTGAGTTGCTCCTCCCCAATAGCCCTCCCTCTCCACACTATTAAAACAATGAAATAGTTCGACCTATACACAATCTGAAAATACAGTTATACAACTAATAACAGTTATAACAGTTATACTTAACTCGCCCGCCGGCGAGACCCTCCCCCGGGGTCTGAGCTTGGGTCGCCGTCCAACTCCCCAGGGAAATGGCTTCGTTGGACGGCGTGAACAGGATCCGGCCATGGCCAGTCAGTGTCACAGCAGGCAGCACACACGGAGCGATAGCGGCTCCAGCACTCTCTAAACCCGGCCCTAATCTAACTACAGGAGGCAACAGACCTCCCCTCCTAACGCAGGAACAGCTAAGCCCCTGGCTACCTCTCTTCACCGCCGGCAGTTCTAACTTGCTGCGAACGGCACCCACCCTCCTGACAGAGTGCCGAGCCGCAGTAACGGGTGCTCCAACACGAATCACAGCGTGTCAGTGTCTTTTGTTCTCTCCTCTTCCCGGCAAAATCAGTCACACCTGAATCAAATCTAGTCATTAGGGAGTCCCGGCTGCTGACGTCACCAGCCAGGGCTTCCCCTCACCACACTTTCCCCCCTCTTGGAAAAAAGGGGCTCGTCCTCGAGTCTCTATGGTGACATGCGATAGTCTCGAGACCAAACTGGTGGTCTCCGTTGGCGTCCTGGCCATTCCTGCTCAACCGATGACGCTCCTGGAAGTTGATCTTCCTGTCGCCCTAGACAGGACACATCTGAGGGAGGGGCCGATTCAGAAGTCGACGGGTCTCCCGATGGAGGCCTCTGTATTCCTCTGACATCCTTCAACACAAGGTTCCGGTCCGTCTGTTGAGTTGGTGATGTCCTCACTTCTGCAGGGGCATCCCGGCTGGGATAACGATGGTGGATCCAACTGGTATCAAACTGAAACCCAGGGTGCTGACGTCGAGTGGGTTGAATTGAATGGTTCCTCTGCTCACGTCCTCTGGGTGCCGCTGCTGGATTTGATGGCACTGTCATGGAAGAAGCGAAAGGTTTGAGTCGATTGAAATGAACAATACTCTCCTGGCCCCCTTCTACTGGCACTAGCCTATAAAGCACATCTGTCACCCTGTCCATCACTTTAAAGGGACCTTTATACCGCCTCTGTAGTTTTGGACACACCCCACGTTTCTTAGCTTTATTCTGAACCCAGACTAGTTCCCCCTCAGAATAATATTGAAAGTTAGCTCTGAAATCATAGGACCTTTTCTGTTGCTCTGAGGCCTTGGCCTGGTGCCTTTTGACTGCCTCTACCACAGTGGATAATGTATCCCTCAGCCTAGATACATACTCATCCACTGAGGTAAATGACTCCTGGTTATCCACTTTCAACATAATGTCTACAGGCAAGACAATTTCATGCCCAAACAACACTCTATATGGGGTGAAAGAGGTGCTAGCATGGACACTGCTACGGTAGGCCAACATGACATAAGGTAAAAGCATATCCCAGTTCAACTGATTGTCCTCCATGAAGAGAGACAGCATAGACAAAAGGGTACGATTAAAGCGCTCTATCAGCCCATCCGACTGTGGATGATAAGCCGATGTTCGGGATTTATGAATATGCAGAAGCCTACATAGTTCTTTGAACAAAGTTGACTCAAAGTTGCGACCTTGGTCCGAGTGGATACTGCGTGGGGCCCCAAATCGACACACCCATTCTTCCGTCAGAATTTTAGCAATAGTATGCGCTTCCTGATTGGGCAGCGGAAAAGCTTCTGTCCACTTTGAAAAATAGTCACCCACAACCAGAATGTACTTGTTTCTTCCCGGGGTCTCCGGTAGAGGGCCCAGAATGTCCAATGCCACCCTTTCAAAAGGCCTAGATGTCACTGATGGTTGTAACGGTGTACAAGGCTGCCTCCCCTGAGTTTTACGGGAAGCACAGTCTACACAATCTTTAACCCATGTTTTGACATCTCTGAACCACCCTGGCCAATAGAAACTGTCTTTAACCTTTCCTTGCAGTTTTTGTACCCCCAGATGACCTCCAGTAGAGACACTGTGTAGCTGTTCTAAAACTTTAGGTACCATCGACTGAGGCAACACCACCTGTACCTGGGACGCAGCATCAGAATGGATAGGGGGTATCCTGACTAGCCTCGCCCCCTGTACCTGGAGCTGATTCCAAACAGGGGCGTACTTCTGCAGATCAGGGTCTTTTGGCATTAGACTACAATTGGCCTGGTTTTTGCAGTCAATTATGCGTTGCAACTCACTGTCAGCCATCTGGGCCTGAGATAATTCATCCATATCCCCTTCACGGCATACTCTTGGAGGCAAAACTTCTTGTACTGCACATACTTTTGAGGCAGCCCTGCCTGTCATTCCAGGAAGAGGATCCTGATCAGACTGCTGCCTGTTTTCAAGAAAAGCTGGCAGCCTGGAGAGGGCATCAGCATTGATGTGTAGCTTGCCTGGACGATGGACAATCTTATATTGAAAATTTGCAAGCTGTTTGATCCAGCGAGCCAACTGCCCCTCTAAGCCTTGAAAATTATGTAGCCATCGCAGGGAATTATGGTCTGTTCGCAAAACAAACTCTTTCCCTAACAAGTAATGTTTAAAGTGCTTTGTGAAGGTCACCATACTCAACAGCTCCTTTTTTGTGGTAGCATATTTACGTTCTTGCTTTGTCAGAGCTTGGCTAGCATATGCAACAACTTTCTCCAACCCCCCTTCCTCCTGAGACAAAACTGCCCCGATCCCCACATCACTTGCATCAGTGTCCAAGATAAATGCTTTGTTAGGATCTGGATAAGCTAACACGGGGGCAGTGATTAAGCTAGTCTTGAGCCTATCAAAAGCAACTTGACAATCCTCACTCCATTGAAAGCGTCTTCCTTTCTCTGCCAGCTGATGCAAAGGGCAAGCAATATCTGCAAAACCCCTTACGAAACGCCTATAGTATGAGGCGAGCCCTATAAAGCTCTGGACCTCATTTTGATTAGCAGGGACAGGCCATGCTCTGCCTACCTCTACTTTAGCTGGATCTGGCATCACCCCCTCCGCAGAGATAACATGACCGAGGTAATGGACCTGTGTAGAGAACAGATTACACTTGGAAGGTCTGACTTTAAGATTGGCCTGCCGCAGTTTTCCCAGTACGCCATCAAGGCGTGTCAAATGCTCGTGAAAAGTGCGGCCAAACACAATTATATCATTTAAGTAAACTAAACAAGTAGTCCACTGCAGATCAGCCAAAATTAAGTCCATCAACCTCTGAAAAGTACTGGGTGTATTACAAAGCCCAAAGCTTAACACATTAAACTCAAATAGCCCCTGACGTGTGGTAAAAGCGGTCTTATGGCGGTCTTTCGGGTCCACCTCCACCTGCCAATAGCCACTAGCTAAGTCCAAAGTGGAAAACCAACAGGCATGACTGAGGCTATCCAGGGCATCATCAATCCTAGGGAGGGGATAGGCATCCTTCCTCGTAACCTCATTGAGTTTCCTATAATCGACACAAAACCGAAACCCACCCCCCTTCTTTTTTACAAGCACCACAGGAGCTGCCCAGGGACTACAGGATGGACGAATTATCCCACTGGTAAGCATTTGTTTTAAATTATCAGTCACCTCCTGCTGCAAGTGAAGGGGGACCCTGCGTGGGTGCATCTTAATTGGCCTGGCATCCCCTGTGTCAATTTCATGTGGAGTCAAGTTAGTCCTGCCTAAGTCAGTCTCACCCTGGCTGAACACAGCAATGTTCTTATGCAATAGCTGTCTGACTGCCTTCAACTCCTCTGAGGCAAAACCCTTTTCTTCCACCCCAAACTGGCTCATGAGTGTATCAACTGTCCAGGGTTGCAAGGTTTTTTCTCCCTCACTGTCCTCACACTGCTCGGTGCCCTCATCCTCCACCTCAATGTCAGTAAACAGTGTGCCCACTTTCATACCACTCTTTAGCGCCAAGCCATCATTAGTTACATTGATTACCCGTACAGGCAATCTACCCTGTTGAACTCTACAAACTACTCGCGCTACCAAGAGGTCACAGTGCTTGGACATGGAAGCGGAGGGTTCCAGCATTCCCGCGGCATAATCTCCCCACCCATTCTGAACCTGACCCCAAATGATGACCTCACTACGAGGGGGAACCACAGTATCAGACTGGATAACAACTGGTTGGGGTTCTAATGATGGATTGAGATCAACCAGGGGGAACTGCTTGCCCATTATGTGGCATTGTTTCTTCCCCAGGTCAACTACAGCACCATACTTGGATAGAAAGTTGAGGAAAATAATCCCCCAGACCACAACCCCCTTCAGTAGCAGAAAGTCACAGTTGTTTAGGAATAATAGAGCATGTAGCTCCAGTATCTACAAGTACACAACAGTCTAACCCACCTATTTTAGCTTTAAGATAGCCAGAACCACCTTTGGAGCTACCAGGGGCCACAGCAGAGGCAGAAGGGGGGACGGACATTTGGCCCTCTGTGCACGCCCCCTCTAGTTTCCCTGCAAATAAGGGCAGTCTCGGCGTAGATGGCGATTACATCCACACTCCCAGCATCCCCCACTTCTTTCTGCGTCACGTTTAAATGGGGGAGCAGGGACTTTAGCTGTCTGTGAAAAGGGAGCTGCCACGGGGAGTGTAGACGCAGTAGCTGGTTTAATTGGGTTGGCCATTGCTTGCACAGTTGTTTGGAGGGACTTAACCTCCTGCTGTAGGCCTTCCACAACCCCCAGCAGAGTGTCAACTCGCTCATCACTGATAGACTTCTCGACAACTCCACGCACTTTAGCATCAGGAGCTAAACAACAGCGAGATTAATGGCATCCTCTAAGGTTGCGGGTTTAGCGCTGCGAAGACTGACCCGCAGTTCCCCATTTCCAACGTGTGTGATAAAATGGTCTTTAGCCAACACATCGTGGGTGTTGGGATCTACTGAGGGATAAGCTTTAGTCACCAAGCGGCGAAGTGCAATGCCAAATTCTCTGACCGTCTCATTATGCAACCTCCTACGAGAAGAGAAACTAGTCCTGTTCCAGTCATCACTATCACATGGGTCTAAACACCTCCCCATTGCATCTTTTAACAAGGCATAATTAGTTTTAGCTGTTGCAGATAGCCCACTATACACCTCACGAGCTCTACCAGACAACAGGAGGCTCATGAATTTCAACTTTAAAGATGCATCCCAATTATTGACATCAGCCGCCATTTCAAACTGATCCGCCCAGTCTGACCACTCCCGTCCCATACCTGTAAAAGTTTCCGGCATAAAAATGGGTCGAGGAGTTGCAGCCTGGCTACTAGATGTAGAAGCATTCAACTGAGCACTAGAGGAGGAAGAAGTATTTGACTGACTCATATCTGCTGCAGGTGGAGAGAGATTATTTTCAGGCACTGACATTTTTGAAAAGATCCCACCGCTGCCACCAGTGTAATAAATCTGGGTTTTCCTAATTTAGCAGAAAGTACTGCTATGTCAGCCCTTCAAATAACCACAGTTGCGGGTAGGTAATATACAAAAAATAATCTTTATTAATTCATCACAAAAGGGAAACACATTTCCTAAAAAGCGAGGAGAGCTCAGGTAAGTAGGGGGCAACCAGTCACCCCAGGACAACAACGGGTCCAATTAATTATGCGACTCCTGCACACAGACCATCAAGGCATGCTTTACACCCTTTAAGAGGCACTGCAACTCAACACAGCACACAGATTGAAAACCCGCTACACACAGGGCTAATTAAACTTTAGCTTATGGCAAAACCACTCGACAACCAGGTTAAGCTTACCCCCTATAACAGGAGGCACTACAATACATAAATACACACTGTAAACGAGAGGCACTATAATGCAAAAATACACACTTTAAGAGAAACCCAACGAGTGTCCCGCCAGCTGAGTTGCTCCTCCCCAATAGCCCTCCCTCTCCACACTATTAAAACAATAAAATAGTTCGACCTATATACAATCTGAAAATACAGTTATACAACTAATAACAGTTATAACAGTTATACTTAACTCGCCCGCCCGGGGTCTGAGCTTGGGTCGCCGTCCAACTCCCCGGGGAAACGGCTTCGTTGGATGGCGTGAACAGGATCCGGCCACGGCCAGTCAGTGTCACAGCAGGCAGCACACACGGAGCGATAGCGGCTCCAGCACTCTCTAAACCCAGCCCTAATCTAACTACAGGAGGCAACAGACCTCCCCTCCTAATGCAGGAACAGCTAACCCCCTGGCTACCTGTCTTCACCGCCGGCAGTTCTAACTTGATGCGAACGGCACCCACCCTCCTGACAGAGTGCCGAGCGGCAGTAACGGGTGCTCCAACACGAATCACAGCGTGTCAGTGTCTTTTGTTCTCTCCTCTTCCCGGCAAAATCAGTCACACCTGAATCAAATCTAGTCATTAGGGAGTCCCGGCTGCTGACGTCACCAGCCAGGGCTTCCCCTCACCACAATATTAAAGAATCCACTTCCATTGCCATTTTTAAAACACTTCTTAAAACATACCTTTTTACCCAGTGTTTTGGAGAAATTTGAGTTTTCCAATTGTTATATCCTTGTCTGTTTTTCCTCTGTCTTTTTGTGTGTTTTTACCTAGTTGGCTGTCTGCTCTTTCCCTTGATCGTTTCTTATTGTAATTGATTCTGTAAAGTGTATTGAGACCATGTTTCTACCATGGTGATTTTACACTCTAAATAAACTGAACTGAACTGAACTGAATGGCTTGATCACCGACCTCCAACTGGAACAAAAGACTAATACACCACCTTCTTTTGCTGATCTGGTGCTACTTAGCAGGACAGAGGAAGACAAACAAACAGCAAATGATAATCGTATGAGGAAGCACCTTGGGCTACATAAACAAAGCTCCAGTGTCCCAAAGCTTCGAACTACATCGCACCGTCTGACTGCATACACATGTGCTGCATCTGAGGGAGAAATTACTGAGACTGAGCTGCTAAAGAAACAGATAAACGAAATACAAGCTCAAGTTGCAGTGATGCAGACTACCCTCATAAGGCCAAGTCAAAATGTTCTGAAACGGCAGAAATAAACACACTGAAGAGACAGATTGCGGACGTTAAAGCTCAAGTCGCTAACATGAAGGCAGTGGCTGATGAAACAAAATATGACCATTCAGAAGCAGCAGAAATTAAGACACTGAAGCATCAGCTTGCGCAGCTCCAAGCCCAGGTGACTACATCTCAAGCCCAGAGCCATCAGAGAGTGGCATCAGCACGCTCACGGGAGGCCCCCATGAGGAATGAGTGCCAACCTGTTGGCAAGAAAGTAGGTGGGCAGCCCAGTCCTGGGGAACCAACAGCTAACAGGCCTCGTCCGTGGTACTGTTTCCGCTGCGGAGAGGACGGACATCTTGCAGTTAACTGTGAGAGTGAACCTAATCCTCTTTTGGTTGAAGAGAAGAGACAGCTGCTCAAAGAGAAGCAGCAGCGGGACCATCAGAAAAGCCTCACTGGCACTCAGCGGTTAAACTGCTAGGAGCCCCTGTTGCAGGGCAAACAGGGCCTGAGAGACAAATTAAGTGCCCTAGAAAAGCAAAGAAAGTGATCAGTAAGTGTGCTCATGCTAAATCAGCATCCATCAGACTGCCATCAAGGCTGATAGGAACAAAATGCCCTGCTTTAGTCAATATTGAAGGCCAGGAGGTCAACTGTCTTCAGATCTCAAGTGACTACTATTCCAGAGTCATTTTACAAGGAACGCTTACCTCACCATTGCATGAAGCCCCTGGATGACCTGTTAGAGGGAGAGCTGGAAGTAGAAGGAGCCAATGGGCAGGCAGTGCCCTACCTTGGGTATGTGGAGTTGAGCTTGATTTTCCCAGAGGAGTTTGTGGGGACAAAGATCACTGTGCCCACTTTAGCATTAGTGGTCCCTAATGTGAATGATATGCCTCAAATTCTCATTGGCACCAACACGCTAGACATCCTCTACTACTACGACAACGACAAGCAAGCACTGGTACTCTAGGGCGAGTGAAGGTACGAGGAAATGTCCCTGAAGTAGTGCCAGCTGGCAGCACTATTGTCCTGGATGGGTTGGTCCATGTGAGTGGTGCTCCCAGTGAGAAATGGGTGACCGTGGAGGCACCATCGCAGTCTTCCCTTCCTGGTGGACTGACGGTGGCTAGCTCCCTGTGCACCTTGCCTGTTAAGCGCCCTTACTGTGTACCAGTTCTGCTGAGGAATGAGACTAAAAATGACATCACAATCCCTCCCAAGACGGTGCTGGCCGAAATCAATGCTATTCAGCAGGTAATGGGAAAGGAGCATTTGCCGAACTCAGATGGCCCCCAAACCAAAAAGATGGACTTTGACTTTGGGGACTCCCCATTGCCACCTGAGTGGAAAGACCGGATCACAGCACAGCTCAATTCCATGCCTGAAATCTTTTCCTTGCATGATCTGGACTATAAAGTGAAACATCACATCAGACTTAGTGATGAGACGCCTTTCAAGCACCTAGCGAGACCCATTCACCCACACAATGTGGATGCAGTCAGGAAGCATCTCCAAGAGCTACTGGATTCCTGTGTTATCCGAGAGTCTGAGTCTCCATTTGCATCACACATAGTCGTCGTACGTAAGAAGAACGGTTCTGTGCGTTTGTGCATCGATTTCAGGAAACTCAACTCTCAGACCATAAAGGATGCCCACGCACTGCCAAATTTGGAAGAGGTGTTCTCTCTGTTGACTGGTTTGAAATGGTTCTCAGTCCTTGATCTAAAGTCGGGCTAATACCAGATCAAGATGGAGGATGCTGATAAACAGAAGACTGCATTTGTGTGCCCCCTTGGCTTTTGGGAGTTCAACAGGATGCCACAGGGAATCACAAATGCACCAAGTATGTTTCAATGACTCATGGAGTGGTGCATGGGAGACCTCATCCGAAGTTTTGGTCTTCATCGATGACCTCATAGTCTTCTCAGACACCCTAGAAGAACACGAGTCGAGGCTACTGCAAGTCCTGACATGACTAAAAGAGTATGGATTGAAACTCTCTCCAGAAAAATGTAAATTTTTCCAGACGTCCGTCAAATATCTGGGCCACATTGGGTCCTGACATGGAGTTGAGACAGACCCACAGAAAATTGAGGCCCTTAAGACCTGGCCAGTACCAAAAAACCATAAGGAACTGCAGTCCTTCTTGGGGTTTTCTGGATACTATAGGAGGTTTGTGAAAGATTATTCCAAAACCATTAAGCCTCTCACCGATCTCACAGCAGGGTACCCCCCTCTCAGGAAACATGGCAGTAGAGAGAGAGAGAGAGAGAAGACTACCCAGTACTTCTACCCAAAGGAATCATTTGGAGAAAGGTGGACTTCAGAATGTCAAAGAGCATTTGATGAGATCATCAACAAGCTCACCACAGCCCCTGTCTTAGGGTTCGCAAACCCCAAACTCCCATACATCCTACACACTGATGCCAGTACGACGGGGCTTGGTGCAGCCTTGTATCAAGAACAAGATGGACAAATGAGAGCTATCGCCTTCGCGAGCAGAGGACTAACAAAAAGTGAGGCCAAGTACCCCACTCACAAACTAGAGTTCCTGGCTCTAAAGTGGGCTGTCACCGCCAAGTTCAGTGACTATCTCTATGGCACGGAGTTCACTGTTGTCACAGACAGAAATCCGATGACCTATATTTTGACCTTTGCCAAGTTGGACGCCAGTAGCTATCGGTGGTCGTCAGGTCTATCAACCTACTCTTTCAAGCTCCAGTACAGAGCAGGAACGCAGGAGGCGGATGCAGCCGGCAGCTGCGAAACAAGCTAAAACGGTAACGGGTGGCAAATGCGTCCCGTATAAGTTTGCGCATTAAAAGTGCTTTTTTTCGCCACTGACCGGTTCAGATCGCCAGTGCTATCTCTGTAAATAGCATACTAAGCGTTTCCCTGACCCCTGACCCGGCTTGTTGCCGGAAGAAAACACAGGAGTCATGCTGAGCGCCGCTCAGAGTGGCGCTGGTTGTCCCGGAGTACAGTTGAGAGTTTTACTGCATCGATTGAAAACAATGGTTCGTGTTTGTGCTTATCCGAATTGCAAGAACAGGATGTCGCGCAACACCACGTACAGCTTTCATAGGCTGCCTTTGTCGCACGGGGAGATGCTGAAGTTGTGGCTAGTTGTGCTACAAATGGATGCTAACACTCCTGTCCAGACACTGCGCCTTGCAGACCATCAGGTCTGCAGTGCTCACTTCTCCCAAGATGACTACTGCTAGCCGAAGAAGAGAAGACATCCAATCCCGAAACACCTCTTCCTCAAGAAAACGGCTGTCCCACGAGTAGAGAGAGCTACAGACACAATGGAGATAATGTTATATAAACAATGTTCGAAACGCTTAGTATGCTATTTACAGAGATAGCACTGGTGATCTGAACCGGTCAGTGGCGAAAAAAAGCACTTTTAATGCGCAAACTTATACGGGACGCATTTGCCCCCGTTACCATTTTAGCTTGTTTCGCGGCTGCCGGCTGCATCCGCCTCCCTCAATACTGAACCAATTTTA
>NC_065518.1:37798760-37820296 GCF_006386435.1 Epinephelus moara | reverse complement strand
TAATGTGCATTAGGTAATACAAGCACTTGAATGTGTGTGTGTGCTATCATTATGCAGAACATGATAGGTTATGTGTGTGCTCTGTAGTGTGAATACAATGTTGACTCATAACTCTGATTTGTGAACACTTCAACATGTATACCAGGGCTTTAACACATACAGATGCATTTCACTCAGTATTATAAGGCTTATACATAAAACAGGGTTATATGATGGTTATATGGCTTTGTTTCTTTATCAACTTATGCAGTATAACACTTTTACTTGTTTGGTGATTAACTCTTACACTACATCTGCCTGAAGCAATAAGAGCTATCTGTGACAGGCACAAAGTCCAATGGTCTCATAAAAGCTCTGCAGGCTCATGTCCATCAGTCACCCTTGTGGAGTCACTTGCTATCAATTCAGAAGGGACAAGCAGAGAGCCGACTCAGATCTCAGAGCTGTTGTTGATCACTTGGAGTTGGGAGACAAGCCTCCTCCTACACTACGACAAGAACTCCCTGACCTAGCCTTGTGGCTTCGAGAATGGAAGCGATTGGTGATTAGAGACATAGTGCTATACAGGACACAACAAAAACATGGACAGATCATGTACCAGTTAGCACTGCCAGCTGAATTGAGAGCCATTGCATTGAAAAGTCTACATGATGACTTAGGTCACCTAGGCATAGAATGGACTCTTGACCTGGTGAGGTCATGATTCTATTGGCCCAGGGTGTCCACAGAAGAAGCACAAAATCAAGACGTGAATGGTGTGTGCGCCGAAAAACCCCACCTGAGAGAGCAGCGCCCTTGATGAACATCAGGACCAGCAGACCTCTAGAATTGGTCTGCATGGATTTTCTCTCTTTGGAGCCAGACCAGAGTAACACTAAAGACATACTGGTTCTCACAGACCATTTCACTAAGTACGCAGTCGCCATACCAACTCGAAATCAAAAGGCACAGACTGTGGCGAGGTGTTTATGGGAAAACTTTCTGGTGCACTACGGTTTTCCAGAGAAGCTTCTGAGTGACCAGGGCCCGGATTTTGAATCCCGTACCATTAAAGAGTTATGCCGGATTGCTGGTATTCAAAAGATGAGGACCACCCCATATCACCCAAGAAGCAATCCGGTAGGGAGATTCAATCGGACCTTCCTCCAGATGTTGGGCACCCTGGAGAACAAAGATAAGTCTCATTGGCGAGAGTTTGTTAAGCCATTAGTGCATGCCTATAACTGCACACGGAGTGATGTGACAGGGTTCACCCCATATGAGCTAATGTTTGGCAGACAGCCTCGGCTGCCGGTCGATTTAGCCTTCAATCTACCTGCCTGCAGTTCACCAAAGTCACACTCCCAGTATGTGCATGATCTAAAAGGCCGCCTAGAAGAAAGCTATCGAGTCGCCACTGAAAATGAAGACAGCCGAACGTAACAAGCTCCGCTTTGACAAACGGGTCATTGATTCCACCCTTGAGGCAGGTGATCGCGTTCTTGTTAGGAACGTTCGGATAAGGGGCAAACACAAGTAGGCCGATACATGGGAACCTGACATTCATGTAGTGGTCAAACGTGCTAGTAACCTTACTGTATATACGGTCCAACCAGAGGGCAAAGATGGTCCGCTTCGGACGCTACATCGTGATCTATTGCTGCCCTGCGGATTCTTACCTGTTGCTAGGTTAGAAGAGCTCCCAGAGCAAACTGTCAGCAGACCTAGAACAAGAAGCCAGTCAAGTGTTAAAGTCACTGAGGACAAGCATCTGTACTGATAAGAGTAGCTGTCGTAAAGATAGGCGGGGTTGACGGATGTTTTACGTCTGCTGTAAAGTGGGAGTTACCGGAGCATGTTTTGGAGTAAATGACACAAACCAGGAAGTCACTTGTGAGAGACTCTTGTTATATACATATAAAGACAATACATGCAGGGCTGTTTCAAGACACTCTGGGGGCCTCTGATACATCACATACTGTGTGCCGCCACGGCTCGGCTGTTCAGGTATTTCTGGGCAGTCATGAAATCAGCAAAGAGGAAATTATTGGACCTGGAGCCGGACTTCTCCGTCGCCGGTAAGCCCTTATCTTGTGCTGTATTTGACAGGAATACGGCGTCTGTGTCCCCTGTTTAACCCACAACCGGCAAGATTCGCCTTTCGTTTCTGCTGCTGGTTGAAATCTGTACTCGCACAGTGTGCTCCTGAATGATTTGTTTTGCTTGCGCAAAACTATTTTTAGTCGCAAATGCGAGTAAAATGCTTGCACCGTAGAGCTCTGTGGAAAACAAATCACTGTAGCATATATAAACAAATCTACCCTACAAGTAAAAAGAAATAAATAATAACTTTCACTGCTTAAAGATACTCAATAGCATATTGAGTGCCAGGTGGCCAGCACGCGCCGTTATTGGACGGCGCATGGACACTCACCCTCTTGCGATTGGACTTTGAACTTATCCCACAGTAGTGGTACCGTGAGGTACCGTAGTACTACGGTACTCCAACAATGCTAGTGCGGGTGGCAACCTATCATGCGGGACATGGTCTCAATTTGCGTGACGCGTGAAAAGAGCCAGAAATGCTGTGCAGTCCCGCACAATGCGGGACGTCTGGTCACCCTACTTAGCCACTCACAAGCAGCAGCTAGTAGGGGGGATTCCAACGTGTTGTCGTTGTTGCAGTGTCTATAGGGGTTCCATCATATTGTCATTGATATGGACCAATGTCAGCCGTCGCTGGGGGCCCCCTTCCAGCTCAGGGCCCTAGGCAATTGCCTAGTTTGCCTGTCCGGTTGCGACGGCCTAGGCAATTGCCTAGTTTGCCTGTCCGGTTGCGACGGCCCTGAATATATGGTACCAGGAATTACTGAACACACGATAAGGGCATACTATGACGATGGAGGGGATAAAACCACCCGGTAATCTGCAGCTGGATGGCAATGTGGATGAAAACTGACGGTCCTTCAAGCAACGTTTTCTCCTCTACCTCACGGCAATTGGCGCCTCGTCTAACTCTGGAGAACGTAACATAGCTTTGTTGCTGACAGTGGCTGGCCCGCAGGCTATTGAGGTGTTTAACACATTCACGTTTGCGGAGGATGAGGATAAAGATGACCTGGACACGGTGCTAAAACTTTTCGATGACTACTGCACACCTCGGAAAAATGAGGTCTATGAGAGATATGTGTTTCGCTCCCGTGTGCAAAAACAGGGTGAGTGCTTTGGTGCTTTTTTGAGTGACATGAAGACCAAAGCACAAACATGCAACTTTGGACAACTTAGGGACTCAATGATACGTGATCAAGTCGTATTTGGTATATCTGACAAGCGGGTGAGAGAAAATATGCTAAGCAACAGTGACTTAACTCTGGATGGCGCAGTGACACTTTGTCAAGCGAGTGAACTTTCCGCCATGCACGCAAAAACTTTTGGAGAGAGTAACACCGCAGCAACTGGCACAAGTACACTAGCAATGGGTACGCTGGGACTGGAGAACATATCGGTGGATGTTGTAAACAAAAAGGACACGAGAGGGCGTGCAGAGCCGAGGAATATGGGGCCATGCGACTGCAGACGGTGCGGTAACAGACATGCAGTCCGGCAGTGTCCAGCGTACGGCAAGACTTGTGCGAAATGTAAAGGCAGGAATCACTTTGCTAGGATGTGCTTTTGGGAGGAAAAAACTAAAGGTAAAAACACAGTCCATGCTGTTGAAACAGAAGAGGCGCTGTTTATTGGAGCGGTGCAAAGTGAATCAAAACAGGCTGTGGATGAAACGAATGAAGTGCATGCAGTGGAACTACAGAGTGAGGTTTGGATAGCTCCTCTGCTGGTAAATAACACCATAGTTCCTCTTAATGCTAACATTAAAAGAGAACACAATCAGATACCAAAAAGAGAGGAAATAATTACTGAAATGACAGGAGCAAAGTACTTTTCTAAGATGGATGCCTCACATGGTTTCTGGCAACTGAAGATTGACGAAGAGAGTGCTAAGCTGTGCACCTTTAATACTCCATTTGGCAGGTACTCATACCAACGTTTACCCTTTGGAATAAGTTCCGCCCCTGAAATCTTCCACCATGCAATGGAGCAAATTATTGAGGGGCTGGATGGTGTGCGGGTATACGTGGATGATCTGGTTGTGTGGGGCTCCACACAGAAAGAGCATGATACCAGACTGGAGAAGACACTCCGGAGGATACAGGAGTAGGGACTCAAATTAAACAGAGACAAATGTCAGTTCAGTGTCAGTGAAATCAAGTTCCTTGGAAACAAGATCTCCACAGCTGGAGTCCAATCAGATGAGGTAAAAGTAAAAGCTATACATGACATGGAGAAGCCAAAGGACAGAAAAGGGGTACAGAGTGCCCTTGGAATGCTGAACTATCTGGGGAAATTCATGCCAAATTTAGCAGTGAAAACTGCTAATCTGAGAAAGTTATTACATCATGAGACAGAGTTCCAGTGGGCACATGAACATGACACAGAATGGAAGGAACTGTTAAGTGCTCTAGCAAGCGAACCCCTACTCAAGTTTTTCTGCCCTGAAAAGAAAGCAAAAGTTTCTACAGACACCTCAAAAGATGGTCTGGGAGCCGTCCTCCTGCAGGAGGATGGGGGAGCATGGCATCCAGTCGCATATGCATCGCGTTCAATGACGGCTACAGAGTGCAGATACGCACAAATAGAAAAGGAGTGCCTTGGTTTGGCTTTTGGGTGTGAAAAATTGCACACCTACATTTATGGACTTCCTAGGGTTATCCTTGAAACAGACCACAAACCACTGCTCGGGATTGCGAAGAAAAACCTGTGTGACATGTCGCCTTGGATACAGAGACTAATGATGAAACTGCAGCGTTATGATTATGAACTCACATATGTGCCGGGAACACAAATGTTCATTGCAGATACGCTGTCCAGAGCTGCACCAAATGTCATACACAACACTGAGTCAGAAGAGGACGTGGCTCTTCATGTGGACATGGTCTATGCAGCGTTGCCGGCTACACAGGAACAGCTGTCAAAGATAGTATGTGTGTTGTTGTGCTTGTAGTTACTCTAGGTCTGTGCCCTTGCTCTTAGGTTAAATGGTCTCTCGATGAAGAACTCAGTACAGTCAATAATTACAACACATTTTTTAAAACTACTCTTGAATTTCAGTGGCCTATTTTTAGCAAGTATCTGAGAGGATGGCCAGGAAATGAGAAACCGTAAACATTCAGCAAGCACTGGCATTAATTCATTAATAACACCTGAAACACGTGGCGGATACTCCAAAACAGTATCCTAAATCGATGTTGGTCAGTCCAAGACCTAGTTTAACTAGAGTTAAAAAGAGCTGGTTTGCCTTTGTAATGACTCTTCTCTCTGTAATGAATTCAGTCACTAAATTTAAAATCCAGAAAAAAACAGCTATGTTTGGCAGTCCTGTGTAAAAGGTGAATTGTTTTTCCTTCTTCTTCCTGTCCTGCTCTGCACAGTGCTCAGTCTCAGAGAAAGCTGTGACTGAGAAGGATTTTGAAACCAGCTCCTTGTAGTAGTCCCTCTCAGCTCTTAACGTTGCCACCTCCCCTTTAAGCTCTTCATTCTCCTTCCGAAGACGTTCTACTTCCCCCAAATTTTCCTCATGAGATGTATCTTGGAGGCCAGCCTCTTGTCCTGCAGCACTGGTATCCAGTGATCTCCTCTTGCAGGCCCGGTCATATCTCTCCACATTTTCACTTCCTCTCTTTCCTGGCAGATCTGCCCGGTCACTGCACGCATCTAAGCCCAGGAAAAGGGAAGGTACAAAGTCTGGGTGGTCAGGATCAGCATTTGGTCTCTTTGTATACAGGAAACATGGACGTACACACAACATAATAAGTGGAAGGTGATGTATGCATTAAATAGTCAAAATAATCACTGACCACCAGAGCTCATGTGCAAAAGGTGCAGCAACAATATAGTAATGTGAATTGTAACAACAGTGCGGTAATATGAATTGCACAATGCCCTACTACATAATATTATTATGCGAATACATGTTAATGTAAAGTGCTATTGGATAGATGTAATATATATTGCACAAAAAAGTCACACACAGTCAAAGTCTCCAGTGTGTCTATGATCTCTGTGTGTTATTGAGAGACTAGCATGATTGGTGAATGGGTCTGGTGTGTGTGTGTGAGGGGGGGGTTGCCTGTGGAGACGGCCCGGTCTCCCTGTCAAGGATCACAACCTCACTGGACCTTTGGTATTTAATTATGTTCAAGTTTTATGTGTAAGAAGTCTGATCTGTACAAAACAAATAAGTTGAGCACACAAAGTACACCATTTCAACTCAACTTCTAATAGAACTGAAAAAGACTCATGATGCAAAAGAAAATATTAATCTTAAAATTGTATCTATGGTGCACTTACTTTCATTTCTACCCCTGGTACAAACAAAGGCTGACAGATATCTGGGTATTTGGCCATGATATCACACAAGCCATACAGCTTCAAACCATCCCTTATCTGCAGCAGAATCGGGAGCAGCCTCAGGTTTGCATGGAGGACAATAGCACTGTTTTTGTAATAAAAATCACATGCACACACAAACACGCGTGCACAAACACAAACAACATAACATTTAAAACAAAAAATAACATGATTAATCACAACATACTTTAAACTCTGGGAATTTATGGGGAATGTGGTGTGTAATGTTTTATTTGGGAATACAATGTGACCAAGTTTTGCAGCATTATTCATGTGTTCATCCATGTATAGCCACCAAATTTTGTTTAATCAACAATTGGGGTATGGTATTTCATTAAATAATTTCCCCCAAAAAACACAGGAAGCCAGTTATGGCACAATGGCAGTAAAAGGGAATGACAAATTGGAAAGTCTGGTCAGGCAATAATGACCAGGACCACGGTGACATAATGACTTTGTCTCAGTAGGACTACGGTTAAATTATAGACCACAATGAAAAACTGATTTTCATAGCTCTACCATATTGTGAGGTGATGATGCCAAAGTGTGGAATTGTAGCTTTTATGGTTTTTGAAATCTAGAAACTTTCATGCCAACATACACACACATACACACATATTTTTGATTCTGAAGCAGTATATTAAGCACCAACACCTCCAACATACCGAATGATTTCATCCTTTTTCTCCAAGCTGATAGATCCAGTGTACCCACAGTTCAAGATGTCCTCTGTGAGACCTTGAATTGTTGTCTCAGTGGCTGCCTCCACCTGAAATGAAAACAGACAACTAACACATTATGTGCTGTCCAGATACACATTAAGTTATATTACTAACTTGACTGATCTGAGAGTTGTGTGAGGGCTTTTCAAGAATGACACTTGAAAATGACACTACAGGCGTGTTAGCTATTACTATATGGCCTACTCCTGATGACAGAATTGTATCAGGTGCCCTGTTCATTTACTTATTTTCTTCTTAGGGCTTATTTCACAAAGTCTGAAACTGTCAAGTCAGCAATTTTGCTATAATTGGTTTATTTAAGGTCAGGCTATCACTTAAGTGTGTATGTTCTTATTCTTGATAAGAGATCAGTATATTGATCATCTCCCACATCGTTTTTGTCCAAGTTTTCAAAGTTCAGGGACCCAGTGCAGAGGAACTTGTAGCACCAAAGCATCATGAAATTCGGAGCTGGTCCTCCTTGGGCCAAGCTGGCAGCAATTATTTCTCCAACTGTCCCGAAAAAATGACAAAGGCACAAGTGCTTTTTTAAAAATTGATGTAACTAACTAATCACAATGAATTGTTAAGAAAACTGATGATTTCATAAAAGATGTTGTTGTTGCTCACAGTGATATGCAGAGATAACTGCTGGATGTGGAAATATACCAAATAAACTGTTTGGTATGTTTGCAAAGATAATCAATTATTATTTTGTGTGTGTACAGAGCACATACCTGAAATGACCTTTGTCCAAATCAGACAGTGAATAGTTTGGTCATCTGCCATGTGTCAAAGAACCGCTTTTCAATGGCTTTCATCATTCCTTAAACATTATTAGAATTATGCGTTACATTAAATTTGCGGGCAAAATGCACAATTATGTTGTGTCTCGTCAAGTATGTTAATTTTATTCATATTCATGTTTAGTGTTTAATATTTTATGTCATGCCTTAGTTTAGTTTCATGTTTAGTCCGTTGTTGTCATGAGCACTTTATGTTAAGTTAAAGTCACTCATGTCCAGTCTCATCGTGCACTTCCTGTTTTATTTTGTACTCACCTTTTCCCTCTCGTTTCAGACCCTGACTTCCTCCCTTTGTGTGATTTTCCCGCCATTGTGATTGTCTACCCCGCCCCTGATTGGTTTCACCTGTGTTCCCCTACCTCATGTATAAATAGTCCTTGTCTCCCTTTGTCTTGTTGCCAGTTCGTCTTGTTCAGTCTGTGTGATGCTAGGTTTTCATGTTATCAGGTTTGATTCTAAGTTGTGATATTTTTTGATCCTCATTGTGAGTGTTTTGTTTTGAACTTTGTATATCCTCCTTGAGAGCGCCTTTTGTTTAAATTGATTTTGCCAAGTAAAATACTTGTTAAACCTACTGCGAGTCGTGCATTTGAGTCCACCAGTTTCGTGTCTGAGGTCGTTACAAATTAGACATCTTGCATAACTACAATATTTAAAGTGGGACTTTTATGTGACTATAGAACCTTTCAATTTATTCTGATGGCATATCTTTTTATTTTATTTATCCTACACATACCTGTCAGAAATTCTTTACGGAGAGCTCCAGTATCTATATCAGCTTCACCTAAAAAGCTGACTTTCAGTTGGTTAGTTGGGGATTTTTTTTTTTTTGGCGCTGCCATTGCATGAGACCCCTCTCCAACATGTTTTGACGTGACACTGTGATGTCAAAGGTTTTGCCATCTGTGGTTACTGCATCAGCAATTGCCTGGATAACATCATCAAGACTAAAGAGGGGTAAAATGAAAGGAAACGAGTTGTTAACTGTTCGTCAAATCTGTGATTTTTTTTTTTTCATTGAATCAGAAAATGTAAAATGATTAAAATGTACGTGTAAACTGAAAACATACTTTTCAATTTCACCTTCAGTTGATTTAGACACATCTTCCACCCTGGAGGGCGTTTCCTCCAGACTGTCGAGTAAAACATGATTACACAAGGATTACAAATGACCATTATGTACATTTATAATTGCAAAGGGTATTAAAGCGTTGCTGTTGCTTGCTGTAGAGGTATACAATAGAAGGGAACAAGATTAACATTACTGGAGAGCCTTTGTATTGTTGAATTTGTAAAGGTAATATATCCCAGAATTTGTCCTTTTTTATTCAGATTCTAATGGAATTAAGATAACCAAACAGTGCATAATTAGTGTTATTGATTTTCCCCAAAGCCATATACACTTAAACCCAAAATTATTCGTACTCATGCCAAATTTGGATTTATAGTGAATTTTTATTTGACCAATAGGTTTCTTCTGGCTGGAAATGACATAAGCATGTGACAAAAGATGGTAAGACATTGTGTTAGAGATGTTAATGATAAATCTGAACTATTTGCGACAATTTCAAAGGGTATGAATAGTTTTGGACATGGCATTTTTAGTAAAAATGTCACAAACATAGAAATAGTTAAAATTTTATCATTAACATCTCTAACACAATGTCTTATCATCTTTTGCCACATGCTTATGTCATTTCTAGCCAGAAGAAACCCATTGGTCAAATAAGAATTCACTATAAATCAAAATTTGACATGGGTATGTATAATTTTGGGCTTAACTGTATACTTCTAGCACACAATTTCTCCATCCAGTATTTCACTTTTAATGACCCTGTCCTTAATTCCAAATTTCACACATTCCAAATAGGAATTTTCTATTTGTATCTTACAGAGAAAAAAAATAATGTATCTATTTTCACTTGTCTCCGCATGAGCTGGCATGAACTTATAAATAATCCAGTGGGTACTGCATTTGACATACAGGACAGGCAGCCTAAATGCAAAAGCAGTAACAAAGACAAGACAACTACTTAAATTCATTAAATAATTGCTATTGGTTGCATTACAAGTTTTTCTTTACATGGCTGGTAATAAATGTTTTTATATTACCAAATTTGGTCCATTGGTGTTATCTAGGGTGATATTACTAGTCCCTGGTGTAGATTCCGCTGGAATGGACTCAGCAACAATTGTCACATTAGGGGAAGACTAAAAAAGATATTAGGCAGTGAAAAATCTTTCTTTAAAATGATGACAAGAATCCAAAGCTGGTCAAATTTTGAATTACCCCTCCATGAAGATCAAAATCATCGCATGATGATGGTTGCTCCACACAGGACTTCACATGCACAGCCAACACTTGCACTGGCATGTTAGATCCACAGACTCTACAAGTTGCCTTGGGCATCATTTGGAATTCAAGTGCGTCTGTAGGAAGAGGGGATGTATCTATTTCATCCTGGAGTGGAAGAATGTAGATAGTGTTTTTTCCTCCTCCTGTCATGGTTTTTAGAAGGCGGGCATTATAACCTTCAGCTTCTGGGGGAATAACTGAAAGTTTGCGTTGTCCCGATCCACCTGAAACATGCAATAAATGAATAAATGAAGAATACAAACATTAATAAATGATTCAGTGCATATATTGCACCCTAGAAAAATATACATATTGTTTTGATTCTATTAATATTTTTGTTTACAGGCTGGACATTACATTACTATAGCCTTTTGTGTTATATTTTGTTATTAGAGGAGGTTGTTTTTGTTTTGAGCACTGTTCCTTTAAGTTAAGCTTTGAAAAAATATCTGAGTGAGCTGTCATAGCGAACATAGAACATCTTGAATAGAAACTAAAAAGTGAAGTGACAACGTGCTTTGTAATGGAACCGAGCCTTAAAAATAAAGTTACATCAAGGAAGATGGACTTGTGAGCCTGGTTCATTCTAAGGGTGCAACATAAATTGGTGTTTCCGCCCGGTTTACAAAGAAGAACGAGCCGAAGACTGGACTTTTTTTCTGGACAAAGGTGCAACACAAAAGGAGAATAACCAGCTAATGTTAGCTAGGTTAGCCATGTTAGCTTGGGACGTCGGCCTCAGCACCGTGGAAAAGTAAAACATGACGGAGCAGAAAATGATCATCTAAAGTGGATTTACTCTTTTCACCTTGGAATGTGAGTAACATATGAATAGGAAGAAAAACATGGAGCCTGAGTGGGAAACATTGATGACTGATATTGAGAGGAAACTAGTGACTTTATCACTTGAAGATCTAAATGTGTTATGTGAGGAACTGGAACTTCAAACAAGTGATGAGGCAAAGTCATCATGCCGATTACTGAGACAAGTTATCTTGCAACATCTGGAAAGTGACGATGTGACAACTTTGGAGGATCAAGGACTTTCTGTGCTTTTGGCTACTAATGACCACATTGAGAGCTTTACAAATGTGAGAGACAGTGGCGGAGTGGAGCTCAGATCGTATCAGGAGGAGACTGTCGAGCAACCAGAGACAGTTGTCGAGCGCCCTCTTCAGGTACCAGACTGCACTGCATTCACCGCAGCTTCTTCACCGTAAGGTCAGACAATGCATCAGAGCCAGAAAGAAAGCCAGATCAAGCTAGAAGTCAGGTAAATCTTCATCCAGTGTACCGAAAAGATTTCAGGATTGTTGGTCAAATAGGTGAAGTTGGCCAAAAAGACAAATTGAACTTTAACAGCCTTGAAAGACAAATTGAACGTGGACTAAAGTAGTGCTGGGCGATTAATCGAAAATAGACCCTCGATCTAGATTCAGACGCTCGTGCGATCTCATTCCTGATAAGATCGAACTGCGGCGATTCTATGACCTCACGCTGCATTCTGTATTTTATTTTGCTTGTGAATGCTTCTTCTGTAAGGCAAAAATAAGCTATTGATTTAATAAAGTATTCGGATTGTGTTCTGTCCGTCTCCTCATGCAGCAAGGTCCCCGTTGCTACGGCAACCCGACACCCGACACTCATTTACTGCACTTGATTAGCACATTAGCTTTATTAGCAGCAACAGCAGCGAGCACTCGGCGCAGTCAAGTGCGTCAGCGCAGTTAGCGACGGACCAAAGAGAGAAATGAGCGACCAATTGAACATTGAAGGCAGTGAAGACGACGGCCACGACGAATGTGGCCAAGCCAGCGGGAGTGCCAGCGAAGTTCTCGTGCCGAAAAAAGGACCGCATTCTTCCAGCGTGTGGAACTTTTTCGGTTTTGCTCCCAACGATGACCTGCAAAAACAAGCCATCTGTATGCAATGTCATGGCATCGTCAAAACCAAGTCAGGTAACACCATAAACCTCCTCAATCACTTGGAGCGGCACCACAAAATACAATACGAACAAGCAACGAAAGACAATCCAAAAAAGAAAGAGCCAGGTCGCCCGACCACACAAACATCTATAACTCAAACGTTATATAACGCAACGCCATATCCAGACAGCTCACGAAGGCACAAAGAAATAACGGAGGCTGTAACCTTTTTTTTGGCTAAAGATATGGCATCGATAAACACCGTTCAAAATGACGGGTTCAAGCACTTGGTGAAGACGCTGGATAAACGATACGAGATGCCGTCTCGCAACTACTTTTCACGCACTGCACTGCCTGCTTTGTACTCCGAGACCAGAGCCACAGTCGAGACAGAACTGCAAGACGTCACTCACTTTGCTGCGACAACAGATCTCTGGTCAAGTCGAACCATGGAACCATACATGAGCCTGACGGTTCATTTCATCAGCAGTGATTTCACCATGAAAAGTCGGTGCTTACAGACGGCATTCTTCCCAGAAGACCACACAGGTGAGGAACTTGCAGTGGGATTAATGGAAAGTCTCAACTCCTGGAACTTGGATCAGGAAAGGATGGTGTGCATCACTACAGACAGTGGATCAAACATCATAAAAGCATGCTCCATTAACAATTGGACAAGGCTCCAGTGTTTCGGACACAGATTACATCTGGCTATAGGTAAGTTGAGTACAATAACTCTATCCCACAGTAAAATCCTCTGTGCATTTAAGTGAGTGTTGAATTGTATTATTTATCAAAATTGTATCACTTAACGTGTGTGTGCGTGTCTGTGTGTGTGTGTGTGTGTGTGTGTGTGTGTCACATATATTTTATCTATTTCAGTCAGGCTGAAATGAATAATGACAGGGTTCCCGTGCGGTCTTAAAAAGTCTTAAAAGTCTAATATTTTAGTATTAGGTCTTAAAAATGAGGTGCCAAGTTGCCACACTACTTTCATTTCTTTTAATGTTCATTTTTCCCTCCTCTCTCTACCTCTAGAGAATTCAATGAAAGATCCACGAATTGCCCATGCTATGGGAGTCTGCAAAAAGGTGGTTAGCTGCTTCAGCCACAGCTGGAAGCGGAAGCGAGAGCTTGCACAAGCACAAAAAGACCTCCAGCTACCTGACCACAAGCTAAAAACAGAGTGCCAGACAAGATGGGGATCCCGTCTGGCCATGGTCAAGAGGATCCTGGAACAGCAAGAGGCCATTACACGTGTTCTCCGCCGGAACACTGACCGGAACCGGAACATCAGCGCTCACATTCTGTCATGGCAAGACATCATGGTTCTTGAGGTGATCGACAAGACACTGACACCACTGGCCGAATTTACAGATGCACTATCAGGAGAGCAGTATGTTAGTGTCTCGTCTGTAAAGCCTGTCCTCGACCTCTTTGAAAAACGGTTGAAAGTGGAGGAAGACGACTCTGCACTCGCACGCGACATCAAAACATCCATCCTGCAGTACCTTCAGGAGAAGTACCATGATCCAAAGACACAGGAGCTGCTCGACATAGCTACAAGTCTGGACCCAAGGTACAAACTGGACTATGTAATCGACGAGGACACCAAAGCCACCATTAAAGCCAGACTGAAGAATGAGATGATGAACGTTTCTATGGTAACTAACTATATATTATAAAGTGTAAACAATAAGGAAAATTGATTTAGTTTATCATGCTCAGTATTTAACAACTGATCTATTTAACTGCTAATGTAATTAACTACTGAGAATATATTACTTAGCTTATCAAATGCAGACTATAGATCAACTTTTTTACTAAATTATATTTTCCCTTTTCAAGGAGAGACCCACTCCCACCACAGCTTCCTCCAGTGTCACCATGTGCCCCCCTGGTGGGAGGAAGAGAAAGGTTACCCTGGGCAGCCTTCTTAAAGCAGCAAAGGGGAACGAGGAAGCTCCTGCAGCTGTTCCTGAGGAGCAGCTGGTCGAAACTGAACTTGCTGGTTACCTGCTCCACAAACCTCTGGACGTAGAGAATGACCCCTTGGAGTGGTGGAACACACACAAGGAACAATACCCACGTCTGTCCATGCTGGCCAGGAAATACCTGTGCATAACTGCGACCAGTAGCCCATCAGAAAGGGTTTTTAGTACAGGGGGGAACATTGTTACTTGCCATCGTAGCTCCCTGAAGCCCCAAAACGAACATTGACATGTTAGTGTTCTTAGCCAAGAACTTGAAAGTGCAGTAGATGGATAGTGTTGGCTAGGCTTGGGCTAAGTTTTTTTTTTTTTTTTATGGAGTCAAGCTCTAAGTTTATGTTCTGTATATATATTCAGAAAAATCAGTACTGCAATATTTTAGTTAATCACTTGATTCAGTGAGTACTGCACTTTATTTTTAAGTTTACATTTTGAGTGATCTTGATCTTGTTTACATTGCATGTTATACCAAATTGCACACACATATAATAACAGAAAAAGATGGTTATTTATCTATTTATTTTTGTTGATTTTGTTCTTTTATTTACAAGGATTCAGTTTTAAGGTATGATGTATGTGCCTTTTTAAGCCTCAGCAGTTGACTAAGGCTTCTTGTTCCTCGTTTTAATTTTATTAATGTTCAAAAAATTTTCAATACAGTTTAAAGAAAATAAAAAAAATGTGGAAAAAAAAAACGTGTGAGAATCGTAGATCTCAATCTTTGTGGAGAAAAATCGAGATTCACATTTTAGCAAGAATCGCCCAGCACTAGACTAAAGAAAGGCTATGATGAAGGTGAGATTGTTGAAGCTGTCATTCAGTCCATTGCACCAGAAGTTAAACTGAAAAGTTACCTGGAAAGTAGGTCTGAGCTGACACTGAGTTCCTTGAGACAAGTCCTGAGAACCCACTTCATTGAAAAAGATGCTACTGAACTGTATCATGCATTGACCCGTGCTGTACAAGAGCCAAAAGAAATACCTGTTCAGTTCTTGGTGCGCACGATGGACCTCAGGCAGAAAGTGCTGTTTGCATCTGACAGAGCTAAGGCAGGACTTAAGTATAACCCGGAGCTCATACAGACTCAGTTCTTACAGACAGTAATGACAGGCTTAAAAGATGAGGCTGTGCGAGCAGATATTAAGCCTTACCTGCAGGATCCAAGCATCAGAGATGAGAACTTACTGGAGAAGATTAGCGTCGCCTACAGTTTGGAAATGGAGCGAAACAGTAAGCTGTCATCCGTGGCCAGAGCTAAAACAGTGAAAGTAGCTGCAGTTCAGGAAGAGAAGAGCTGTGGTGCTCAGCAGGCCACGGAACTCCAGAAGGTAAAGGGCCATACGGCTAAACCCAATCCTCTTCTTGAGAAGCTTGGTGCTGGTAATAAAGTAATCTGTGAAGCTCTTCAGAACCTCACGACACATGTTGCTAGCCTCAGTAAAGCAGAAACATATAAAGGGGAAGAAAGACAGACTAAAGCAAGACAGAAAGACTTTGGTGGAGCTAAACGCCAACCCAGGAAATGTCAAGAATGTGAAAAGTCAAACCCTGAGGGAAGATGCACACATTGCTACAAATGCGGCAGCAGTGAACATTGGGCTGTTGGCTGTCGAAGAAAGCAGAACACCACAGCTAACACCTGCAAAACTGAAGTTTCCCTCACGAAAACAAGCCAGACCGCAGTGTAGAATGACAAAACTGTAATGTCAAAAAAACAGATGAAGACAGCCAAACTAGTCGGATGCAGAAAACTTGTCCAGTGCAATCTAGGAGGAGTCAAGACTACAGTGCTGTGGGACGCTGGATCGCAAGTGTCGATTGTGGACCTAAACTGGAAAAGAAAAAAACACTTACCAGAAGCTGAGATTCGTCCAGTACAAGAACTTATTGATGACGGAGTGCTGGATCTTTCTGCTGCAAATGGGACTGACATTCCATATGAAGGCTGGACACCAGTGGAGTTTAGCTTACAAGAAAACAGAGACAGTGAGTTACTTGTGCCTATATTACTAAGCACTCACCCACTCGAGAGACCAATAATTGGTTTCAATGTTATTGAGGAGTTGACCCCCACTAAAACACCTCCAGACAGGGCAGTAAGGAACAGGTTTGTCAATAGTCTTGGTTCAGCACTGGATATAGGTCCTAAGAAGGCAAGAGCTGTATATACAGTCTTAAAGACCCAAAAAGCTAACTCAGAAACTCACATTGCACGGCTGGGCAGACAAGACGTCATCATCTCAAAACACAGCATGACAAAAGTGAATTGTGGCAGCCTGAATAAGAGAGTGCTGCAAAGTGACTATGCAATCCTGGAACCAAACGAGAACACACCATGGCCTACTGGATTGGTAGTGAATCAGCAACTTGTGCAGCTCCCCCCTGAAGATAACGCGATGATTACAGTGACAGTAGAGAATAACACAGAGACTAATATCAGACTACAAAACCGCACTGTAATTGGCTGGTTATATGAGGTGGAGGCCATTCTCCCCTGTATGGAAAAAGCCACAACTCAAGCCTCAGGTCAACAGAGTGAAACTGTTAACTCAAACAAAGTGGAAGTGAATGAAAAGAGCACAGCCACAGTGAACGAGCACCCTAAAGGCAATCCTGAGAAGACATCCTGGGATCCACCAGTTGACCTCACACACTTAACGGTGGATCAGCAAGAGAAAGTGAGACAAATGTTAAGAGAGGAGTGTGGTGTCTTCGCCAGAGACGACTGGGACACTGGGTGTATTCCTGATCTACAGATGGTGATACGCCTTAAGGATGACATTCCAGTGACAAAGACATACAATGCCATCCCACGTCATCTGTATCAAGAGGTGAAAAATCACATTCAAGACTTACTAAGTCACAGATGGATTCAGAAATCAAGCTCCTCTTACTCCTCTCCTATCATAATTGTTAGAAAAAAAGATTCCACAATAAGACTGTGTGTGGATTACAGACAGTTAAACGAGAAGACACTGGCTGATTGTCACCCAATCCCAAGAATCCAGGAGATACTTGAAAATCTTGGAGGGAATTTGTGGTTCACCGTGCTTGATCAAGGCAAAGCGTACCACCAGGGCTTTGTCAGTGAAGAAAGCAGAGCATGCACAGCCTTCATCATGCCCTGGGGATTATATGAGTGGCTCAGAATCCCTTTCGGACTGACAAATGCCCCAGCTGCTTTTCAGCAGTACATGGAGGGGTGTCTTGGAGATCTAAGAGATGAGATATGTGTACCCTATCTCGATGACATCTTGGTGTTTAGTAAGAACTTTGACCTCCATGTGAGAATGTGCGGAAAGTGCTGCAGAGACAAAAAGCCTGTGGAATCAAGCTCAGAGCAAAAAAATGTGACTTCTTCAAGAGAGAAGTGTGCTACATCGGTCGTGTCATTTCAGAGGAGGGATATCAAATGAACCCAAAGGAAGTCGAGGCAATCCAAGCTCTGAAAAATGAAAAACCAAAAACAGTCAGAGAGGTGAGATCACTTGTTCGTTTTCTTGGCTACTACAGATCATTCATTGCAGACTTCTCAAGAATTGCCAAGCCTCTCTATGAGTTGCTGTCCCACCCAAAGACTGAGAAAAAGAAGCTGGTCGCAAAAAAACAAAACAAGCATCACCGTTCCTCCCAAGTACAGCCATCTCAACCAGTGGAATGGACAGCACTACACCAGCAAGTGGTGGACAGGTTAGTTGATGCACTCTCAAACCCTCCTGTAATGGGATACCCTGATTTTGAGAAGCCTTTTATATTACATACTGATGCTTCTGAAGAAGGCCTGGGGGCTGTCCTGTATCAGCGGCAGGGAGGGGCATTAAGAGTGATAGGGTATGGATCACGGACACTCACTCCTGCAGAGAAAAATTACAGACTCCATTCTGGGAAGCTGGAGTTTTTGGCTCTCAAGTGGGCTGTGACAGAGCGATTCCACCACTACCTCTTCCATGCTCCTCACTTCACCGTGTACAGTGACAACAACCCGTTAACATATGTAATGAAATCAGGAGTTGGCAGATTATCCTTTCACATTGAAATACAGACCTGGGACCTGCAACCGTGATGCAGATTTCCTGTCACGCCGACCTCCAAAGATTGAGGACATGATGGAAGAGTGCATTGGAGAGTGTAACCCAGATATTCTAGCAGGAGTGGGGAAAGGACTGGAAGCCCAGAGTGAAGGGGATGCTGACTGGATCACTGCCATCACATGCGATGTTAATGTGATATCTAAGCTCTGGTGAAGTCACAGTCAAACAAATCCCAGCTGAAGATATCAAAGCAGCTCAGAGAGATGATGAAGTGATTGGCAGAGTGGTCACCCTTAAGCAGCAGCATGAACGCCTGCGACACAGAGAGAAACTGAAAGAACCTGCATCAGTGAAACCTCTGCTGAGAGAGTGGCCTCATTTGTATCTGGATAAAGAAGGAATCCTATGCCGAAAAACTACCTCCAGGAATCAACTTGTCATACCTGCAAGCCTCAAGCCAGTGATATATGAACAGCTTCACGAGGAAATGGGTCACTTAGGAGCAGACAGGATGGTGTCCTTAGCTAGAGAGAGATTCTTTTGGCCTAAAATGAGGGAGAAGATTGAACATTATGTGACAAGAGTTTGTCGCTGCTTGAAACAAAGGAAGCCAAACAAAACAACAAGGACACCTCTGCAAAGTATTGCCACATCTGCTCCATTTGAAATGATATCGATTGATTACCTGCATCTGGAGAAGAGCAAAGGTGGTGTGGAATACATTCTTGTTGTAGTCGACCACTTCACAAAGTTTGCACAGGCTTATGCTACGCCAAATAAGTCTGGGAAAAACAGCTGCATGCAAGATCTTTGGCGACTTCATTCTACGATTCGGATTCCCAGCTAAGATTCATCATGATCAAGGGAGGGAGTTTGAAAATTAGTTGTTTCGCAAACTGCAGAGCTACAGTGGTATACGGCACTCAAGAACGACGCCATACCATCCGCAGTCAAACCCAGCAGAGCGTTTTAACAGAGCGTTGCTAAGCATGCTCTGCAAGCTGGAAGAGAACCAGAAGTCTAACTGGAAGGACTAGTTAAGCAAAGTTGTTCATGCCTACAACTCCACTGTACATGAGTCAACGGGATTCTCACCTTTTTTCCTTCTATTTGGAAGAGAGCCAACACTCCCCATCGATCTCATGTTTCCAAACGAAGAAGAGAAAATCACATCATCTCAAGCAGGATATGCTGAGAAATGGCAGAAGTCAATGCAGGAAGCATATGATATTGCACAAAAGAATATGAGAAAATCAGCAGAAAGAAGACAGAGACATTATAACCAGAGAACATGGAGTTCAGTTATTCAACCTGGTGACCATGTACTGATCCGGAATCTGTCAGAAAGGGGAGGACCAGGAAAGATCCGTGCTTACTGGGAAAACAAGGTACATGTCGTTAGAGAAAGGAAAGGAACTGACAGTCCTGTATATGTTGTCAAGCCTTTGGATGGAGAGGGTCGAGAGAGGGTTTTACACAGAAATCTTCTGCTACCTTGCCCTTACCTTGTTGATGGACAGACTGCTACACCACTGAAAGAGAAAAAAACAGTCCAAAGAAAAACAACAAACAAACAAAAAGAGAAAACAAGGATTCATACTCATCGTGAAGATTCTGATAGTCTCAGTGAGGAAGAGTATGCTGTGTGGATGCCTCAACTGACACAGGAGACACGTCGTGAATCACCAGGCCAAGTCTCTGAACCTACAGCTAAGCAGTCCACCAGAGCAAAGCAGCATCCGAGAGTGGAAACTGTAGACTCATAAGTCAGTCTTTAGACGCTTTGCTTAACTAAAGACTGATGACTTTCTCCCAGATTTTGTGTTTAGATGGGTGGATACAATTTCAGAGTTTAAAAAAACTCCCTACGTTGCAGAACCAATAGTAAATCTACAGGGCGGTCCTTCGGTGGCTCGCTGAACTCTTGTGCTTGTAAACATAGTCCCACTAGAAACACGTGTAGTGGTACAAAATGGCTCAGCCTTGCTCACAGAAAACGCCGTCAAAGTTAGTGGATGTTTGTTGCGTTTGCGGCGACGCATTCTCGCCAACTAAAAGAAACAAACATAATCTTTGACAAGGCCATGACTCATCCGTCTGGCCAGACTATAGAGGGAATCGCCTTGTTGTTTACAAATACTTCCGGGTAGAAAACCAGCAGAGATTTTAGCTATATATATAGCCTATGTATCACATTTTTCGCATCACTGTATCACCGTTTAGACTAATCTGATGTTTGTAAAGTCTATAAACACAATGATTGAACAAACATCACTATTTCTGTGTGCACGTTTAGCTGGNCGGATACGACATGAAACTACTCCAGTTAGGTCAATAATGTTGTAACTAAGACATCCGCTGGAAAAAATATTTTCTTCACGGATGAGCACACACTTGATAAAACGAAGTTAAATCTCTTGGCATCCATTTTCAAGCTCTCTGTGTGTTTGTTTCCTTGTGGACGAGAAAAGCGGGAACGCACATTTCCGAGAAGGCGTGTCCTTTTCAAAAATGCAGGAGGCGTTGCTTTGTTGCCGGCCGTTTTCGCCGGTGTGTTAAACACACTTTAATCTCTGATTGTCTGGTGGCGAGACTATGGAAACTGAGACTGAGACACCTGAACAGAATAAGAGATGTCAGGCTCAGGAGGAAAAGGAACCTGCTCAGGATGAAAGCCAAGCTGAGGAAAGTATGCTGGAAGTGATGCAGCAGGACTTAGAGCTTGAAGTGCAAAGTTCTGACTCTGAGATTCAAGAGGACATATCAGGGGTGTCAGAGGAAGATCCTGGGGTCGAGATACCAAGACAATCCACAAGGGGGCATCAACCAAGAACTCTCTACACGTATGATAATTTGGGACAACCTACATACATATTAATGAAGAGGTAAACAGTATTTAGGAACAACAGAGACAGTACCTAAGAAAATATTTAGTTATAGTAGAGTTCCTAATGTGTTGACTGGACATTTGGTGTGTAATACAGTTATGATATAGTCATTTGCCAGGTTTATTTACCTGAGACTATTAAAAATTAAACACAGTAGAGTACAAGAAGAAAAGAAGAATATTAGTACGATGTACAGAGAATGTGTAACAGAAGTTAGAGCTCAACACAAGTGATAAGTAATACTACAGCTCATGGCATGTATAATGCAATAAGGTATTAAGTAAGGTGGAATGGTAGATGTAGCCATAAGTGACTGAGAGGACTTGGGAGGCCTACCAATGTATCAATCAATCAATTTTATTTATAAAGCCCA
>NC_065518.1:37774223-37798260 GCF_006386435.1 Epinephelus moara | reverse complement strand
GCGGCTAAACATGTCATCACTGGTCAGATTTGGTTGTATGTATGTACCAATAAGTAAGTCAATACATCAAAACAGGAGTAAAATATTTTATTATTTTTCTTGTGATCATGCCTTGTAGTCTGGGAAGTACTCGGTAGTGTAACTGTAACTGTATGCCATCCAGTTTATGGGTTTTGTGTTTATAGTTCATGCATTAGTTGTTTGCAGTAGTAATAAGGAAAGAAAAAAAAAAGTAATTCTGATATTTTCTTTATTTTTTTTCTTCCACTTTTTATAATGGGGGAGGGTATTGCACCCTAGAAAAATATACATATTGTTTTGATTCTATTAATATTTTTGTTTACACGCTGGGCATTACATTACTATAGCCTATTGTGTTATATTTTGTTAATAGAGGAGGTTGTTTTTGTTTTGAGCACTGTTCCTTTAAGTTAAGCTTTGAAAAAATATCTGTCATAGCGAACATAGAACATCTTGAACAGAAACTGAAAAGTGAAGTGACAGTGTGCTTTGTAACGGAACTGAGCCTTAAAAATAAAGTTGCATCAAGGAAGATGGACTTGTGAGCCTGGTTCATTCTAAGGGTGAAACACATAGCTTTTTTATGTCTACAATACCGAGGGCTTTATACAGTATCCAGCCTCCTGATATATTTTCAAGTTTCGGGTAATGACTTGTCAGGAGTCTTGAAATCTGTACAAAACACAAAACACCACATTGTATCAAAGAAGTACAGTTAGTTTGGTATAAAAACAAACTAGTTAATTAATCCAGATTGCCTTAATTTACCTCAAAGTGGTCAGCAGACTCGGGTAGTGTGATGGTGCGTCTCCCCATCCCAGCAAGGAGAAGTGTTAACTCACTGCGAGCTATTGGTGTCCTGTCTGTGTTTTCACTCAACATATAGAATTGCAGGGTTACAGACTTCCCACTGCTGGCGACCACCCTATTGGGAAACCGGAATCTTTTCCTCCCCCTTGCAGGGGCTCTTGAAAAGAAGCCTGGAAATCTGTGGATTCACATGAAGTCATATTCATTCAGCCAAATCTTAATTTTAACACATAATTAATTCCATGATACATATTACACCAGTTGTAGTGACTAAGTCCTACACTTTAGCCGCTACTGGCTGCTAATGGCCTAATTGTTTAGACGTGTACTCAGAAATGATATCCAGTCTTTTCCAATACTTTACATAAACTGTGTTTATTTTCTTACCAGTGTCAATTTTCTGTATTGTTCGGCACTTCCAATAAGCTTTCCACATAAAGTTAAAAAAAAAATACAGCCAAACAATAAATCTGAGCACAGACAAAAACGGTTTGCTCCTTTCCATCAGAAACACCTGTGATTACTTTGTGAACTTAAATTACCTGTGGGCAGCCCGGCCTTTACCATACACTCCCTAGTGTTTGGGAGTAATATTAAATTTAACACAAATCAAATACATGGCCCCTACACTAGTTGTCTCAACCTTATAATGCACCGAGCATGTACAGAACCTGGCCATTTCTTGTTGAATTCCGGACTGTGGTGCCGTCTGCTGTTTAGGTGCTCTATGGTGTTCAGGTGCCATCGCTGTCTGTTGTTGAGGTGCCGTTGCTGTCTGCTGCTGACTGTCTGCTTGTAGGTGGTCACCCAGCAAAGATATAAGACTTCTTGCCACCTCTTGGATGGAGTTTCTGTGTAGGTGTAGGATTGTGCCTTATTATGTGAGTCAGAAACTGATTAAACCTAAAAAGTACATGTCCATGGATGTAGGGAAAACTCAACCATTTACACAGAACAAAAGTATACGTTATTTTGACACGCTGCAGCAAAAAATAATCTGTGGTTACCTAGTTACCTTAAAGCCCAACTTGCAGGTTGGAGACCATGGTGAATAAATGTGTAGGAAAATGATGTAGAAACTCGATTAAAACAAAAAACACACATATACACACTACAGTGACTTTTGGGGTCATTTTTGTGAGAGAATTTTGCTTCCGCATCTAAAAACCCACTAACTGGAAGTGACGTAGTGTAAAGGCCCGAACATACTCGGGCGGAACGTACGTGGAACGGACCCCGCGGAGGTCTGCAAGCCCTGTGCGCGCAAAGCTCAGATTTTACGACCACGCGGACTCTGCTCCGTGCACCGGTGACTGCTCGGCATGTATTTTTCACATCGCGGGGATTTTTCACGGACATTTTTATAGGAAACTACAACGCGGAAGTGCGCTCGACTATGGAAGCCCGAATGACTGCGGACATTCCTCACGGAGTCCGTTCCGCTTATAGTACGCCCGAGTATGTTCGGGCCTTAAGGGAGTCCGGCCGAGTTCGATTGAGTGTAACATTAATAACCATGGATGCCAGTAGGGGAGAGTGGGGTAAGTAGTGCCAATTTTTACTTAAAGTGCCTTTTACGCAAGGGGATTACAGGAATGCCTCCAACTAAAATATGTACATATAGTTTAGGATGTTGTGCATCCCTGGGAGCAATCACTTTGGATCTTAAATAAACTGTTTGAGAAATATAGCTTTAGAAAAAAAAGTGGTTTTGTGGCACAACTTGCCCCCAGTGCGGGGTAAGTTGTGCCATTAGTCAGAATACACTGGGGTAAATTGTGCCGTTGATAACTGAAGTAAAAAAGATCATTTTAATCTCACAAACGATAATGCTATATAAAAGCAAGACAAATTCAATACAAAAGTACTTGTTTAATGTTTATTTAAAGTTTTAACATCATCAAAGGCCAATTTGCTTCAACAAGGCCTAGCGCCACATGAACACGTGCTCAGAACAAAATGAAAATTCCAAAATGAGCACCTAACTGCATCTGCATCTGAATATCTTCACAGATTTGGCCTACTACTGGACATTCCACTTGTCAATGCTGCAGGGGAATGTGAACTTGTGCTCCCTTCTGGCTGTACCACCAAGCTTTTGTGGTGTGGGTAGTTTCTTGAGCACATCACCTCTAGGGATGACTCCTTCATCATTCTCTCTAAATGTGAAGATGGGCTTTCCATCAGACCTCTTACAACTTTGCTTCAGAAACTTTGCACTGATCTCGTCACCTTCAACATTCTCCACCAATCCAACATAGTTATAGGATTTGGATTTTTTACCTGCAAACTTCACAATGACATAGTCACCAGCAGACAGATCCTTGTCACCATCATCATCATCATCGTCACTCTGGACATCTGAACTCTCATATTCAGTGGCATCGCTAAGTGGAATCGGAAAGTCACTCTCTTCTGAGCTACTGGAGAGCACTTTTTTTTGGGGTTTGGTTGGTTTTGACCCTTTCAGAACCCCCTTCTTATTTCCACTCCTTTTCTTCTTTTCAGCCCGTTCCTTTTCTCTGCTGTGTGTCTTCTCCAGGCCATCTTCTGCCTCATCATCGGTGGTGGAGCTTTCTTCTGAGCTACTGTACACGGCCATTTTCTTCTTGGTTTTGGTTTGATTTGCAGGTTTCAGAGCCCTTTTCTTCTCTCTTTCATTCTTTTTCTTTTCCTGTTAGGCCTTTTTATCTTCTTTTTCTTTGTGAGCCTTCTCCAACTCCATCTTCTCAGGTGTGTCAGTCACAATTCTTGTTTTCACTTTCTTTCTTACAATTCTGTTCTTTCTTTCTGTGGATTTTGGCAAGGGATGAATGACTTCTGGAGACACATAACCCAAGTGAGCAGAACAACCAGATTCGTCACTTGATGAGTGCTCGGGATTTGGCAGAGTAGCAGGTGGCTCTCCTGGGTCTGGACCTGCTTCAAGGAAAGGAAAGGAACTTTATTGTCATTGAACGCAGGGAACAACAAGATTGCATGGTCAGATGGAGGGTAAGCCTGAGCCGCGCCACTATGCGCATTGCCACTATTGGCCTACAAGACTTTTTTTAAAATACCTGTGACATGCACATGTGATGGTCCAGGCAGGTGAGCAGCTGCACTGGTGGAGGGCTCTTCTCCAGGAAGGTCAGCAATGGCACTGGGTTCATCTTCTGGATTTGCCCTGTCTGTCACCATTGATGGTGCATAGTCTTCTTCCGGGAAGATGTCCCTGTTGAAAGGGTATATGCCCGTTGCTCTGAAACCTGAGGTTATGTTTGTTGGTGACATTGCAGAGAGGAACGCTTGCTTCACAAGTTCTGGGACCTCGTAGATCGATACGGTTCGCCCAGGATGTGATCGCATCCACCCATCCATCGCTCGGTTATAGTAGGTTTTGAGTGGTCCATAGACAGTTTTGTCTAATGGTTGCAAGCGGTGTGAGGTGTGAGGTGGCAGGGTGAGCATAATGACCCCATTCTCTTTAGCAATTGTCACTGAATTGAGTGAGATGTGAGACTCATGGTTGTCCAGAATGAGCAGGACTGGGTGATCGGTGGAGCAGTTGGTGTGGCGGATGAAGTGCTCCAGGAAGATGAGGAAGGCGTCTTCATTCATCCATCCAGACTTTGTACAATGACCAATGGAACCTGCTGGTGATCCATTCATGAGGCTTTCCTTGAAGCGGACACGCGGGAAAATGAACATGGGTGGTACTGCATTTCCAGTGGCGTTTACTGCACAGGCCACAGTGACGAGCTCTCCTCTTTCAGCAGATGTTACTGAACCCACTTGTTTCTTCCCTTTTTCTGTGACAACCTGCTTGGGTGTCTGCACTGTCGTCACACCAGTTTCATCCATATTGTACATCATGTGTGGAGGGAAGCTGTACCTGAAATGAGATAAAAGGTAGTGCTGATGATCAGAGAAGTTTAAAGCAGTTTTAACATACTTGGATGTGGTTGTGTGTGTAAATGTCAACTCTGCTGTTGAGGACAGAAGACCCTCTAGAGATGATGTGCCCTCTCTCCTTCCCAGGCTGCCAGGCTACCTAGTCAGGGTGTGTGTGTGTGTGTGTGTGTGTGAGAGAGAGAGAGAGGGCTCGGAGTGTGCAGGTGATCATATCAGCATGTCAAAGCCACATGATTATTAAGTTACCTGTCCATCACTTTAGAGAGGTTATCAAAGAACTCCCCCACGTTGTGCTTATTAAAGGCAGTAGCTCTTCCAAGAGAGGTTGCTTCAGGAACGCGGCATGCCAAATGGTAGCGTGCTTTAAAGGCGTTGAACCAATCAGGTCCTAGAAAAGGTTAAAAGTTTATCAGCACATTGCAGTTTACATTCAGATTTAGGCTAAGTTGAAGCTATCTGCTCCAAATAACTATCCAATAGCCTATACTTGATCTAACCTGCTTTTTGGTCTCTGGTCCAGCTGGCAGGCATGTCAATGTTATTTCTTTGTGCAAACTCAAAAGCCAGTTCACGGCATTTCATGACACCTAAGCCATGAAACATTGCTGCTAGTGTTTTAATATGGTCAGCTAGCTCTTTCTCCATGTTCTCACTGAAGATTCGTTTGGCGGCTGCTGTTCTTTCATAGCCTGGCTTTGTTACTTCTCCTATTTTTTTCTTATCCATATATCTTTTTATGGTCATCCTGCAGATCTTCATCTCCTTTCCAACCTGACGTATGGTCTTCCCCTGTTGCACCTCTTTCACTGCTCTTTCCAACTCCTCAAGAGGAGCTGAAACCCTGTCTGTCTTCCTTTTGTATCTGCGTGGCATGATGGATTTTGGTCTAAAATTAAGAATGGCACATAGTTTTAGTGATCAAATGTAAGAATACAATGTACAATAACAATAAAATACAATAAAGTAATATATAGTAAATAATCATAAGTTGGGGGAAGTTGTGCCACTGGCACAACTTAACCCAGGTCCTTTGGCACAAATTACCCCAAGCCCACCATTTTGAAAAAAATGCATCCCCCAGCTGTTTTGAGCTAGCATCATGCTAACTGTATAGACTCATGATGTAGCTTACTAAAGCACTAAAACATGTGTGAACTGTTTTCAAAGTTTTCTATAATTGTTCAAACACAGCAATCAAAAAACCTTAATCATAGAAATTTTACTTTGGAGGGCAAAAAAATGTTTTTTCAACTTAAATGTGCTTACCTCTCAAGCCATGTGTCTCCCTTCTTTGCAGGATGAGCGAAATGGATGCCTCTTCAAAAATATGTGGTCACATGACCAACTTCTTNAAATGTTTTTTGAACTTAAATGTGCTTACCTCTCAAGCCATGTGTCTCCCTTCTTTGCAGGATGAGCGAAATGGATGCCTCTTCAAAAATATGTGGTCACATGACCAACTTCTTCTATGGTTTTCTAAATAACAGGGGTGGCACTACTTGCCCCTTGGCACAAATTACCCCACTCTCCCCTACTAGTTTTGAGACGGAAGAGGTTGAAAATGTACATTCATATGCATATGACGGCCCACAGGCTTATAATTATGAGCCTGCTAGGCGTCCAAGAGACCAGGAACAGATCAGGGTTAGGAGAAATAACGGCCACAGGAGAGAAATAGAGCTGTGGTGTGAGGAGAACCAGTAGAGAACTGGGCAGGTGTCTTGGTGAGCGACCAGCGTTAGCTAACGACAGCTAACGATGTCTAATGCTGTGTTCACATCATAACATTAAGTTTGCCATCACGTATTAGGTTATAACAAAGCTACCAATAGTTCTGCCAGTATTAACTAATGCTATACCATAACAGAAACTAATGCGCAAATATCAGCTTGTATCAGACGTATCTTGCTATGCGTGTTATAACTCCGCATTACGGTGTATTGACGTCCGCAGGGGAGAGAGGGGGAGAGAGAGAGAGATACGAAGATTTCCTGATAATTTTTTGTATGATAGGTGCTTGTGTGGGAACTGCCAGCTCATGTCCTCAGCTGTGGAGCGTATGTGCTGCAGGGAGGTGGATGCCTTCTGGGCTCTGGTGGAGAATCTGACCCCCAGACCAGACAAAACATGCCTCACACTGCCCATCAACCCTCACGCCGCCCGCTCCCGTCTCAAACACGGAGGCCTCCGTCTCCGCGGAGCCTGCCCACCTTCGCACATACCCCCAAGGCTCGGGTCTCCCTCGGGGTCTGCCTCGGGGGTATGTGCGAGGGCGGGCGGACTCCGCCAGGAACATGATCCTCCTGTCCAAAATGAGCGCTGCACACGACCGCGTTTTTGGTCACAGATGAAGCCGTGAAATCGCGCCTCTTCACCTGCACAAAACGCACCCAGGCACGAAAACTAACTCCACTCCTTTTTCTGTCCGGAAAACGGTGGACTTGATGTCCTGACAGACTCGAGTTTGTGCAACCTGCACAAACACAATAATTCGGCATAATCACAAATGGTGAAATGCACTGTTAACAACCGAAAAAATACTAACTCACAAGTTTACTACCGCTCAGACTCACTACCACCTACACATTGGACAGAGGCAGGGTCAAGGACGCAGAGTCCCTCTCGTGACGTAGTATCAGGCCATGTTGAAAAAAAAAAGCGTTTTTAGAAGAGGAGCTAAAAAGAGCCACTTTTTCCTCTGAATTTGTACCCTTATGTCGTGTAAACCATAATAAATTCTGAATTAACTTCTCATATGGTAATATTCAAACAAGGTTATGTATATATTTTTAAAAAAATTTAACCTGCAAGTTGCACTTTAAAGCACAAGTTGCACTCCGTGACAGCGATGTAGGATTAGTTGCTAAAACTGCTGGTTTATGTAGGTGGGGAGTGGCGCACTGGCGCATGTCAGTGTTACATGCTGTTTTAGGTGGTTTATGACCGCAGCAGCCATTGACTGTATACAGTATTTATATACAGTCTACTAATGCAATAATCAACAGACCTTCACTCACTATTGGAAAAACATAGGGGAGCGCTACAGGGCTAACGCAAATGTGCATCAACCTAGCTGAGACTGAAAATAGAGCACTTTTCAGCATGAGTATGTTCAGTTTAAGCTTGGAAGGGAACTACAGGACTAAATTAACGTTATAGCTACAGTGAGGTAGATAGCTAAATGTGGGCAGACCGTGGATGTATTAAGGAGAAAGGGGCAGGTTTAGCTAGCATTAGGAAACTTCTAACATTAGCTCTCGGTATGCAGCTGTCAATGAGCATGAGCTGAAGTGGTTGATTCGCGACCCCCTGGCTAGTGTACAAAGTACGGAAAATAAAACAATACCCACAAAAAGTTGGTTCCAGTAATGACAGCCTCATTAACATAAAAAAACAAATTTACTTGAGGTCCTTGACTTTCAGGGTCCATGTTGGCCAGCAATCCGCTGCACTCCCGCTCCTGAGTCATGATGAAGATGACGTCGTTTTCTCCTCCAGCACACCGACTAGGGGGTTGCTGTGCCATCCGGCTACTATTATACTGTATGCGGCTATTATAGTAAAAAATACGGGCGCACGTGTGTAAATTAACAGTCCCTATATTCCAAAAGTCGTAAAGAAAGCAAGGGAACAACATTTAATAAAGCCCTGGCGGGCGGGAGTGGATGAACCCGGTTAAAGAGTACCCGCTCTAAAACTAAACCGAGCGCGCCCACAAGGAGGCAGGGATCATTTCATTGGTCAACAGTAAAGCTGCCGTTGTATTGGTTGGGGGATTTTGACAGGGTTGTTACCTTACACAATGTAACGATGTGTAGTTTGCAGAGGGGTTAATATATGTTCCTCTGCTTTTTGGTGTGTTGTGGTGTAAAACATCTGTGCACACACTCATTGCACACAAGCCATTTTTTTCCAATTTTTGGTTCGCCTGGTCTCCTTGTGTATTAATGCTTGTATAACCTCAGCCCTGTACTGCTCAATCAAGTTTGTTTTCCGGAGATATTCTAAAAATAGTAATGAGAGTCGTCTCATGTGGTATACGACATGAGCGACCCCCGAGGGTTAACCGGGTCAGATAAATAACGTATACATAGCCCCGGGTGTCTGCAAAAAATACATTTGTATTATGTTTTAGCACTTAATACACATACACATGTGTATACATAAATAGCTGTAGTGCCTCCTCCACCATGAGTCCTTTAGGTCGGTAAAATATGGTTGATGTTCAGTATGTTTTCCAGCTATCAATGTTGATTGACTTCTCCTTTTTTCAGATGCACCCCTCTATTTTGAGTGACGAAGCCAGTCTGGGGCACACAACCCTTTCACCATCCGAGTTTGGGTGTCCTCTCTGCCCCAAATTTAAAACCAAAAATGAGAGCGCGATCCAGAGGCACCTGAAAAACCATACGGAAAATGCAGTTCATTTCCATGGTATGTTGATGAGAAGTATCTGTTTGAGATCATATACTTCTACATGTAACAGTAATGTTTAATGATATTTGTTTGGGACAAAACAAGACATTTTAGGCTGCATCTTGGGATCTTGTGATTTGTGGAACAGTGGTTGACATTTTATACCATTTTCTTACATTTTATAGACCAAACAATTAAATTATTTTACTGTTTTTCCATTTTTTTGTTCACAAAGAGAGAACTCCAAGTCTACTTCTTTATGTTGCCAGTACAATAGTGTAATATTGTGTTTACCTGTATTCCTTAAATATAATAGAATACATGTGACACTATGACAATCTAAGTATTACGTTCATTTAATAGTTAAATAGTTACAATTAACCATACTGATGTAAGAGTAAGTATGACATTTGTTGTGTTCATGGTTTTCAGTTGTTTTGAATGACCTGATAGTAATCTGCATGTTGCAATTGTAGCCCAATAAATGAAAGTGCTCACTTTATTTAATCTTTGTTACAAATTAAACCAACTAAAATTCACGTGTTTGCTGATTTTCTGCAATTTTTGTAGGTTTAACTTGTTTGGGTCAATGTTATTCCAAACAAAACATGATTGTATTTATTAATTGTATTATTATTATTATTATTTATTTTATTATATATATATATATATATATATATATATATATAATTGTTGACTGCTTCAAAGTTTGTAAATGTATTGCTAAAATAAATAATATAAAAAAGACAGACTTAAAAACAGACTTCTGGGTAAAAAAAACAGAACAAAAAAATGACTTTTTTTCAGAAAATAGATAGCGCAATTTCATCTTTCATCTGAGCCGGCAAGAACTCAAGAATTAGTAGATCCGTCTTGCAAAGATCAAGGTCTACTGGAGGCCTAGCCCTGCCCAATCTGATGTTCTACTACTGGTCCACCAACATTCAAAAAATCCTATACTGGCTACACTCCCCTAGTACAGACTGGTGTACTCTGGAACACCATTCCTGCCACTTCTCCCCACTCTCTGCCTTAGTCCACTCCTCGCTTCCAGTATCTCCCTCTAGATACTCCTCTAATGCCCTTGTGCAATCTACCTTGAAGATCTGGCTCCAATTTCTGCGGCATTTTAATCTTCGTTCAGCATCCATGCTAGGGCCTGTAAGTGATAACCATATGTTTACTCCCTCATTATTAGACTCGACTTTCAGGAACTGGGGCGGGCTTGGAATAAACACTTTTACAGATTTATTTGAGGACGATGTGCTCTGTAGCTTCTCCCAGCTAAGGTTCAAATGTGATTTATCTCGTTCTGACCTTTTCCGGTATTTCCAGATTCGTCATTTTTTACAGTCCCAGCTGACCTCTTTCCCACGTTGCCCACCCGATATGGTCTGGGAGGACACTCTTAAACTACCACACACTTCTCAGAAATTAATTTCCAAAATTTATGATAATGTTTTATCGCTAACTTGCGACTCTGCTCCCAAGATCAAGAGAAAATGGGAGTCAGAACTGGGAGTTGAACTGACCGATGAATGGTGGTTCGATGCTTTACATCAGATTAACCACTCTTCCTCTTGTGCACGCCTGAGTCTGATCCAGCTCAAACTGGTACATAGAACTTACCTTTGTAATGCTCGGCTGGCAGAAATCTGTCAAAATGTGAGTCCAATGTGTCCTCGTTGCTTCACTGGTCTCGCAACCCTTTTTCATATGTTCTGGTCTTGCCCAAAGCTCAGTGGGTTCTGGTCAGCCATTTTCAATACTATCTCAGACTGGGTACATTTTCGAATCGAAGGTTGCCCTTTGCTCGCCATGTTTAGTGTGCCCAGAGTTCCACTCCCTTGTAACACACATGTGTCTGACATGATTGCTTTTCTATTGCTCCTGGCAAGAAGGAGGATGCTTTTAGAATGGAAATCTTCCATTCCACCCAGACACTCTGTGTGGCTTAGTGACACCATGTTTTTTCTCCAGTTGGAAAAAATTTAATTCACTTTCAAAGGGTCAACAGACCTATTTCATAAAAGGTGGCAGCCATTTTTAATTTATTTCAGAAATTTACCCGTAATTCCACAAGATTAGGATAGGTTAAGACTGAATTCTGTAACTACTATGTGCACTACTAATGTGGAATGTAGGTGTAAACTCTGACGGTTGGCCAGTTCTACAATATCCCTATATTTCTTTTTTCAATGGCCTGCTGTTTTTTTTTATTTTTTATTTTTATTATTTACTTACTTATTTTTTTCATTTATTTTTCTTAGGGTAGACAGGCGGGGATGAGGGGTGGTTTGGTGGGTTGTATTATAAATTTTGAAAACTTTGGTGATGTGCTCCTTGTAATTATCTGTGATACTCTGGTCTGTTTTGCACAAACACCACCAATAAAAATGTTGAAACAAAAAAACTGACTTCCGGTATAGACTTCCGGTATGTATACAACTTCCGGTATGGACTTCCGGGATCTGTACACAAAGAATATTAACTTACGGTATGAATTGGATATATGGCGGCGCCCTTTTCCGCCATCTTGCTTGCAGCTGGGTACTCTTGGAAAAATGCTATAAAACACACTAACGAAGAGGGAAGACCCCAAAAAGCATAAAAGGATGTCAATATATGGTGGCGCCTTCTGTCGTAGGCCAGATTAAAACTTTCCAGTAAATCTGGAACCCGTTGAAATATGTTGAAATATGTCAGTATATGAAATATATATTGACCTGCTAAACATTGCACCAGATAAAGATGAGGATTGAACAATCCACCCTCACCTTTCTCCTGATGGAAAATTAATTAATTATGACTTTTTATTTATGTTTTATTCTTTAAATCTTATTTTATACATAAATCAATTTATTATTTTAGATATTATTATTATTGTTATTATTTCTTCTTATTTGTCCTTATGTGCTTCACAAACTTGAGCTGGGTGACGGCAGGGAGTGAAGGAATGAAGACTTGGATATGTTTTGTTCCCTTTCACACAGATCATACTGTACTGACTGTTAAATGATTCTGGAAAATCAATAAAAATAATTTGAATGATAAATATGGTTGTGACCAGCTGAAGCCACATCATCTCAGCTGTACATGACTTCTAAATTAACTTCTAAATAGAAAATATTTCACACACTAAACACTTTTGTGCAAACCATAAAACACGTAATTATCATGTACATACAATGTGTCCAGATATCAAATGTATAATGTGTTTATTTACGTTTCCATAGCCACATCTTAAAAGTCTTGTTACCATCAAACCACTGGGTGCTCCATAATGAATGCTTCCTGTATGAAAGTTGAGCAGCTACATGTGTAGGCTATCCCAAAGGATTACTGCTACTTGTAGCAGTGATGTGATGTGATGTGATGTGGAGTCAAGTTTCTGTTTTTGTCACTACATAACTTTACTGCCCTCTACTGGATTTTAAGACATATGGCATTTATCTCACCAAGGCCAAATGTCTTGTGATGTTATGAAAGTGAAAACAATTTGTTTGCCTGTCCTCTCTGTTACACTCTTGGGTTCTTCCTTGGCTCATGCTGCACCCTTCCACCAAGTGTCATAGAAATTGGGCCCATAGTTATTCATAATCCAGCTGACAGACAAGTGTCATAGAAATTGGGCCCATAGTTATTCATAATCCAGCTGACAGACAGACGGACGGACGGACGGACGGACACACACACACACACACACACACACACACACACACACACACACAGTATTAAAAGTATAACCTCCTTGGCAGAGGTAATAAATGAAGTTTTTGATTTTAAGTTAGTACATTAATCTTCTGTCAATCTCCTAAATGTGTTTTGAGCTGATAAATATCACAGTGAAAGCAGTCAGTCAAAGACAGTATTGATGACGAGCCATAAAGCTAAGAAAGTATATCTTCACCTTCAAAATTTTAAACTATACTGACTTCCAGCTTCTAAATTAAAACCCTGAAGGCCACAATAAAACTCTCCTGAATAGACTTTTATGTCGCTTTATTTAAATGGTGAATGGACTGCACCTATAGCGGCTATCTCGTCTTCCAACCACTCACACACACACACACACACACACACACACACACACACACACACACACTCACACACACACACTGGTGGCCGAGGCTACCTTACATGGTGCCACCTGCTACACAGTAACCTTTCACACACACTCACACACTGATGGAGCAGCCATCAGGAGTAATTTGGGGTTCAGTATATTACCCAAGGATACTTCGACTTGCGGACTGGAGGAGCTGGGGATTGAACGGTCAATCTAGTGGATGACCTGCTCTACCTCTGAGCCACAGCTGCCCCATTTACACCCCTATTTTGCCCTGATTCAGTGTTCTTGTAGCAGTAACTCTTCCTGTGGCCTAATGCATAGAACTCTGTGTAGATTCATGACAAAAAAATGTGTATAAGCATTCTTTTTGTCAGATTTATAAAGCCATGCATACACCTGATTTTGTTTTATAAATCTCAATCCTTGTGGCGTTGGGTGCCAGTGGAGGAGCCTCATTTCAACAGTTGTAGTGATTTATAGTGTCTGCACCACTAATTCATCACATTTCTGCAAACCATCACTGTGGTAAAATCTCGATCATTATATTTGTTAAATGTTGGGAGATTGATCAATGATTCATTCATAGCATTCATGTTCAAACAGACTTTACAAAGTGCTTCATAGGAAACCATTAAATGATCACTAACAGAGAGGTGACTGTGACTAAATAAAAAGAAATTTATCACTCATAAATAATTTTGAAATAACTTTTTAAATGTGTCTTTGATTGATATTTTATAGAACACCATGCAGTCTGCAAAAATAGTAACACACATTACACACATTATAGCTGCACATTCTTTCCTTCTTTATTTATTTATTTTATTGGTGAAATATTGTGTCAAAAAAGGGTGGTACATGTATGTAGAAAATAGGACAAATGCAATTGAGAGACATACAGACAATAACATAAAGCAGTTATGATGATGTATATGGTGGTATGATAAGAGTCCAGGACTAGAGATTAGATTGTTTCAGGTAGGGTTTGTATAGGAAGTGTGTGTGTGTGTGTGTGTGTGTGTGTGTGTGCACGTGCACGTGCACGTGTGCATGTTTTGATGTTTGTATGTGAGGCAGTGGTGTGTATATGTTGTTATTGATTGCAGAAAGGTATATCTGTGGGGTAGGGTGTAGACTATGGGATGTGTGGCAGAGAGGGAGAAAAAAAGGGGCTGTGTTGATTTTCTACAAGTCATTTGGAATTTTGAACAAAATCACTCTTGAAACATTTTTGAACAAACCATCACTTATGTTACATTTTTAACACATCTGTCACATTTGTGGTAATCACATTGTCAAATTTTTGGACAAATCATCTCACACTTTTGAACAAATAATCACTGCTGTCACAATTTTAAACAATTAATCTGACACATTTATAAACAAATCACCACATCTGTTCAGTTCAGTTTTGAACAAATCATTACGTCCGTCACATTTTTTTTTACAAACCACTACATCTGTAACATTTCTGAACAAATCATCACATCTATCACATCTGCAAACCCATCACTGCTCTGTAAAGGTCTGTTAGTGGGAAGCCTGGCATTGCATGCTGTTCACAAGTGTACTGTAACTTGACATTGATACTCTAATTGAGTCTTGCACATGTACATCGGTAAGGCGTGTTCTGTGTTTGTTCCTAATGAAGTTCATGAAAGAAAAGGCTGATTCACACAGATAGGATGAACCAAAAAGACAGGCAACTTTCATAGCTGCTGTGCACATACCTTTGTACTTTTCTGGGCCCACAAGGCACCAAAAGTTTGGTGCATCTTGTTGGGCTTTGAGGTGAATTTTACTTTGCAATGTGAGAGTTTCCATCTCTACCTCTCCAGCATCCAAGTTGAATGTTGCACTTAGTTGCTCAGCAACGCATGCCATGTCAACTTTCATGAAATGATTTGAAACGAATGACACACATGGATCCAGCTGATCAAAGTCATAAAACCTGTCCTCAAACTCTTGCCCAAGTGGGGTTATGAGTTGAGAGTACTATTTTGCAGCTCTGTTAAAAGCTCCAGATGCAGAAGCATTGTCATTCACCACTGACTGAACAGAAGGAAAGTGCAGCATTTTTCTTCTTTGTAAATGCACAGAGACAATGTTCATCTTGGCTTTAAATGCATTTACATTACCGATCATGTCTTACCTTTGCCTTACAGTTCTCATTTCAAATGGTTCAGTTTCCCTAACGATGTCCTCAGGGCCATCGCAACCGGACAGGCAAACTAGGCAATTGCCTAGGGCCCCGAGCTGGAAGGGGGCCCCCAGCGACGGCTGACATTGGTCCATATCAATGACAATATGATGGAACCCCTATAGACACTGCAACGACAACACGTTGGAATCCCCCCTAATGGGGCCCCTACTAGCTGCTGCTTGTGAGTGGCAGTGGAAGTAGGGTGACCAGATGTCCTGCATTGTGCGGGACTGCACAGCATTTCTGTCTCTTTTCACGCGTCATGCAAATTGAGACCATGTCCCACGATTGGTTGCCACCCGCGCTAGCATTGTTGGAGTACCGTAGTACTACGGTACCTCACGGTACCACTACTGTGGGATAAGTTCAAAGTCCAATTGCAAGAGGGTGAGTGTCCATGCGCCGTCCAATAACGGCGCGCGCTGGCCACCTGGCACTCAATATGCTGCTGCGGTGGTTTGTATCAAGTGACATTTCAGGTATTAGCTGAGCTATTGAGTATCTTTAAGCAGTGAAAGTTACTATTTATTTCTTTTTACTTGTAGGTTAGATTTGTTTATATGCTACAGTGATTTGTTTTCCACAGAGCTCTACAGTGCGAGCATTTTACTTGCATTTGCGACTAAAAATAGTTTTGCGCAAGCAAAACAAATCATTCAGGAGCACACTGCGAGTACAGATTTCAACCAGTAGCAGAAACTAAAGGCGAATCCTGCTGTTTGTGGGTTGAACGGGGGTCACAGACGCCGTATTCCTGTCAAATACGGCGCAAGATAACGGCTTACCAGTGACGGAGAAGTCCGGCTCCAGGTCCAATAATTTCCTCTTTGTTGATTTCATGACTGCCCAGAAATACCTGAACAGCCAAGCCGTGGCGGCACACAGGTATGTGATGTGTCAGAGGAGAAACAAGCCATTCACATTTTTCTCTTTGTGGTAGGTAACAGTCCACAAACCTCACCGCACTTTAGCCTCTTGCCTGGGGCCCCCAGAGTGTCTTGAAACAGCCCTGAATGTCCTTTAAAATGCAAGGTCAAGTATCCACTCAGTGTCCTCAAGCAGCAAGGCGTCTTCCCCTCTGGATTCCATGAACTCTTTGATTTCATCCAAAAGTGACAAAAAACGATGCAAACCCCATCCCCTGCGGAGGCATTGGATTTTTGTGTGTAGTAACAAGTCACCATATTCAGCTGACAGCTCCTCCAACAGCACCTTGAATGACCTATGTTGTTTGGCTTTTGCGCAGATGCTGTTTATGATCCTCATGACTAGAGTCATCACATGATCAAAGCTGGTAACCTTTGCACATATTGCCTGCTGGTGAATGATGCAGTGGTAGTGCAGAAATTTGGGGAAATCTGGGTCACCTTTGCAGTGCACAATAAAGCCTGTATGTTGGCCCGTCATGGCGGGAGTGCCATCTGTCATCTCAGAAACCAGCTTTTCCAATGGTACCTTTATCTCCACAAAATTGTTCTTTACCGCATTGTAGATGTCAACCCCCCTTGTTGTTGTCTTTAGGGGCAGTAGTGTGAGGAGTTTTTAAATCTTTAAATGGCCTCGCCCCGCCCTACCTCTCTGAGCTTCTTCACCCCTATGCCCCTGCCCGGTGCCTCAGGTCAGCTGATCAGCTGCTCCTTGAGGTACTGAGGTCCAAGTGAACGCTTAGAGGAGACCGTGCATTCTCCATTGCTGCTCCAAAAATGTGGAACAATCTACCTCTGCACATCAGACAGGCCTCCTCACTGTCTGTTTTTAAAACCAACCTTAAAACCCACTTTTACTCACTGGCTTTTAACCCAGCATGAGACCTTGTTCTGTTTTTATTTATTTGTTGCTGTTTTTATTGTTTTTTGTTTTAACTGCTTTTTATTATCTCACTGTTTTGTTGTTTTTATGACCTCCTATGTACAGCACTTTGTTTCAGCTGTGGTTGTTTTAAAGCGCTTTATAAATAAAGTTGAGTTGAGTTCATTGACAAATCATGAAACACCATTCTGACAAAAACCATCAGCTGCGCTATACTGCTGCTGTCCACTGACTCGTCGCACTGGATGCTAAACCACCTGCACGTACTTAGATTTCGGTCCAGTTGCTCCGCTAAGTTCCCAGACTAAGCTGACACTCTTCTGGCGATCGTACTTTGTTGTAGAGAGCGAAGATGGCTTCGGGACCATTCTTCTTGTCTTTGAGCACAGTGTTTGCAATTTCCATCATTGGTACTTTCAGTACATCTCCATCCAAAAAACGGTGTCTTGTTCTTTGTCAAAAAATATGCAGCTCTAATTGAAGCTTCAGTTGCTTTCAGGGACTTTTTCACTGGCCTCGTGAAAAAAACACTGCTGTTTGCCCAAAGCTGCCTTTAACGTCTTTTTCTGCCGGTAATGCCCTGCCTGGTTGGTAGCTAGCACTGAAGCCATAATCCAGTCTGTTCTCTACACATCCAACACCGTCTGGTTTGGATCTGCCATCAAACAACACTGCATCCTTGTATATTGTATATAAATATTTTTATTTATTTATAATTTTTTATATTTTTTATATTTAATGTATAGTTGTATATTTTTTGTATATTGTATATTCTGTATGTTCTTGCCTAAATTTGTGTACTTATGTAATTTCTGGTACATTGAGAGCAAGTCAAATTCCTTGTATGTACACACGTACTTGGCAAATAAAGCTGATTCTGATTCTCATTCTGAAGCTCTTGTGGTATGTAATGAAGTGTCTCTTGACATTGTGCTGCTTCGCCGTTGCCACAGTCGCCCCGCAGATAAGACATACACTCTTGTTTTTCACAAGAACTCTTCCTCCCACTCCTCATGGAAATGGTATGTTTTATATCACTTTTCTGCCATCTTAACCGCTCACCTAATTAGCTCACCATTGTGGCTACGTCTGGCCTGAGAAAAGAGGACGCTTGTTGCGTGCTAATTACGTCACGATAAACTTTGACCTCAGGCGATGTTGAGTGTGTACATAATGCTTTTTTGTTTTTAAAATAATATGTGCAATCGTAAACTTGTCATTTTCTACATTCACACAAGTGTTACTGATTAAAAAACAATGTAGACAATTTTTAGACTGAGTTCTATGGTGACTTATGCTATTTTTAGAGCGTGCCCTGCGGGCGACTCATTGGGCCCATGCAGGTGACCAGGTGCTCGCGGGCACTGTGTTGGCTACCTCTGGGTTACACCAACACCCTGCTCTCTGCTGGATGATTTATGAATAACAGCGTAGATAGACAGAAGACCTTATTTAACTCAGGGCTGCAAACTCATCGGGACCGAAAAAGGGGCATGGCCCCTCAGAGAGAATTTTTTTTTTTTTTTTAAATGTCAACATTAAAATGTGGATTTACAATTGATTTCAGCATGAGGATTATATGGAAGTAATGTCATGAACACCAGTTTAAGGCACTTAAAAAAAGCAGTCAAGAGCATGTAGAGCCAGATCCAAAATTGCATTAAAGTGAACTGTACTACATTGTAACTAATAAAAATGTTTTTTGCTCTTTGCAACTATTGCAGCTGCTATTTGGTCAGTTAGAAGGCAGTACATAGATACCAGGTTTGTACATTTATGTCACAACCTCTACAACTAAAAGAAAAACTGTAACAAGGTGATTTCGATTCAGCTTCTGTCCTTTTCAGTGAGCTTGACATTTGCCCCTTTCTCAGGCAACATAATTCGGCTATTGTAACAAGCCTTCCATTTAATGGCATCATAAGTAAAAATTAAACAAACTGTGGCTCATAGCCCATATTTCTTAGTAAATAAAAAGAAATAACACAAATGTCAGCAATGCTCCATTTCTGATTCTGACCTGTTCACTCCTGAATTGCAGCTTGCAAACAGTGGCAGGAAACAGCGGAGTGTATCACATCCTGTAAAGAAGCCGTGTGCAGAAATAGACGGTGTGTCTGCATTCAGGACAGGCAGGTGAGCTGGACATCAGGTTAGCGGTATATTTCGCGCTCTAACTCGATGGCACGTTATGCAAAACACACGCCATTGAGCTCAAATGAAAGCAGAGACTCCGCTGTTTCCACACATATGCCAAAGCACTCTACACCAAAGCATCAGAGAGGTAGAGGCCAAAGAACAACAACAGAAATCGTTTCACCGAACTATTGTTGTAAAATTTACCTTTGTTGTTTTTGCTGTGAAAAGTAGTGATGTTACGTGCTGTGCCGATGCTTCGAAACGTGTGTCCAGTAATCCAGGAAGTGTTTCCGCGATGCGCGTATTGAGGCTTGTTTCGTTTCAGACGAGTTACGTCATTGATGACGTCCGAAGCCTCGCTGCCCGGCTGTACCATGTGACTGGTATGGGAAGCGGTTCAGATCTTGGTGCGAGGTTTGCACAGAATATTACCCCTTTTGCCATTATTATTTCATATGACACTACAGCACAATACAATTTTTGGCCAAATGATTGGTTTATACACATAGGATGCATTCACAAAACAATAACAGTTCATTGTACATGTATTTGATACAGTATAGTCATAATATACTATATTATGTTATATGGTCATATATTTTTATTATATTTTATTATTATTATCATTATTATTATTAATAGTCATTCCCAACAGCCATTACTGACACAAAATACCATGTATCACAGATTACATGGTTAAGCTCACAGCTGCCTGTTTTACACACTTTGGCCAGCAGGTGGTTTCGTGTGCACATGAAGCCTCAAGAAATGAACCCTTTTCTGAACCAATTTGCTGGAAAGCCTCAGTGCTTCATGAGGCTTCATCTCATCATCACTAGCGAAAAGCTCATTCTACTGTTAAATCACGCTACATTCCGGTTGACTGACATGTTGTCTGGCATTCAAATGAATCCGGGCGAACTTGATGGCCTTCAGGTTCCAGGGATAAGCACAACAATGACCACTCACAGCAGCCGACATCTCCCCCACGATGGCGTTCTGCTGACTCTTATTGGCTTACACTGCTGTCAGTCTCGTTTTGGTGGGTATGGCGTAATTCTATTGGCTCTAACAAATCAAACGAGGTGTCAATCACTCAAATTGACCAATCCGTCGCGGAGATACGAGCCTCCAAATCACAGAAGAGAAAATCTGTTTCACATGTAGTAGGTGTGTATTGGTCAGTTTGGAGTGGGAAATACATGAAAAAAATTAAACTAACAGTTGTATGTGTATATCCTAAACATCATTAGGGATTTACAGAAACAAAAAAATGAAAGATATAGGATTGTACATGACAAAAATCACATGCAAACATGGTGCAATTTTGGAGAGCTCGCCTGAATTTTCTGTGCTAAAACCTCTCTAATATTCTTTTGCTTCACTTTATCAAAATCAACCTTTGCAGAGTTAATGTTCACATATTGTGCTATGATTTGATAGAGGCTTAGAGCTGCAGCTGCATCATTCCAAAGGGATACTTATCCTGAAAATGCTTTTTTTTTTAAGCGAACCTCAAAATTTTTCATTTGTGCTGTGTGCCATCTTCATTTACTCTTCACACATAACGACACATCTTAACAAATCTCACAAGTGTTCACTTTACTATGACACCAAAAGTATTCAAATGGACCTTGTGGCTGCAGAGATATATTAATTTCAATTTTCAAGCAGAGGCCTATAAAATAGGTTTAGGGTCTAAATTAATTCTTGCTATTCCCTGACTCTTGCTGCTTAAAGTAGAGTGGGCAAGTTAACTGCATATGGGGAGATCTTATAGCAGTGGCGCTAATAATTTGGCAGTGATGCAGAGAATCACGACGATAGTATACATATGTGACAATAATCATATGTGTATAATAACAGTAGAAGTATGACTAATGATAACAGCAGCAGCAGGAGGCATCAGGCAGGACCACGGCAGCAGCACAACCACACACGTCACACTATCCAGGCACCGCTGCGATATAAGTTAACCTGCGAGACAGTGGAGCACAAAGGCTCCGGAGAAGAAGCTGAGTTAGTGATATGCAGTACGGCTGAGTTAGCAAGATGTAGTAACAGGACAGATGAGAGAGAGAGAGAGAGAGAGAGAGAGAGAGAGAGAGAGAGAGAGAGAGAAAGAGAGAAGGAGCCCGGTGTATTATAGGAGGTCCCCCGGCAGACTAGTCTGATTTATGGTCCTGCGTTAAATCAACGACGTACCTACGTCGTAGGGTACGTGGCTACGCAGGAGGCTCGCCGTAGCCCCCGGCGTAGCCTGACGTGCACTTCCCAAAAAATGTAACTACACGTCGAGGCGACGCAGACCCAGCACAGACCGAGAGGGCTGTGATTGGTTTGCTTGGTAGCAACGTATTTCCGCTGCCTCAATTGGTTCAATGGGTGCACATCCCATCTCCTACTTCTCCTCCTCCTTCTTCTGTTGCGATGTAGATGTTGCAGTATTAACAAACTTTCTTCGACATCCAACAACTCCAACTCCAGCAAGATTCTCTCTCTCTCGGTCGCCATTGTTCACTGTAACCGGAAAAGCCGGAAGCTAAATGAAGGGCCTATCCCAATACCCCCCCTTAGCCCTAGCCTTTGGCCCTACCCCTACATTTGCGTGTTCCCATGAGGGATAGGGGTGTCCCAATTCCTTTTTGCATGTAGGGGTAGGGGGCATAACGAGGGGTAGTGGGTATGAAACTAGCCCTTTGGAGCGAGGGATTTCAGCTGCTGACTTGCCAGCGAGGGGTAGACGTCGCCATGGCTACCACCAGCAAGAGACAGGGAAAAAAGTTCATACATGTACGTGTAATTTCGCAAATAAACATGGAACTTTTGTAAAAACATTTTCAAATAACTGTATTTGTGTAGAGTACGGTATAACAATTTTTTATTGCTATTCACGATGTCTAGATTGGAGTTGACAGAAAGCTAGCCAGCTACGTAATGTTACTGTCGTCAGGTTGCTTGTTAGCTAGCTAGCTAGCTGGCACTATCTGGCGTCTGTCATCTGTCCTGCTCTGCGAAATTGTCGGATTTTTCACATTACGATAACACGCCAGCTAGTATATTTATGCTGCCTCGTAATGTTAGCTTGTTAGCTAGCTAGCTAGCTAGCTAGCAGAAGTCCCCTGTCGTACATCTTATTACTCTAATTGTAAGTTAGTAGCAACAGAGATATTGGATAAAGGAGATACCCCACCATAGGCTTATCCAATGTTAAGAAAACGGTTACTCTTCCTGTCTCCTAAGTGGGCGTGGTTAGCTCTCCCTCCAGTCAGAGCCTGTTCTCCCTCAATTCGCGAGAATTTGTTTTCTGAGATGGACAGGGCTCAAACAAAGTTAAGTTTCTCTTGATCTGTGTGGATGAAAAATGCAGCATTAGTGTCAGAATGTTGGTAAGATGTGTGGCTTGTGGAAAATGAACCCGATATTTACTTTAGCGACTATAGGGCGAAAGAATTGACCATAAATTGTGATCACGTTCATTTTCCTCATTGACGACAATACATTCAGAGCTGCCGCAAGTCTCCTACGGGGGTGTGGCGCTGATGTCACTGATCAGGAAGTGAGCTGAGTGGGGTATTTCGCTTTATCCAATATCTCTGGTAGCAAGCATAATAGTAGCTAATGTTACCATTACGTTGTAGATGCTGGTTGGAAAAGTAGATGGCTCGCGGCTTCCTGTTTAAAATAGTTAAGTATGCGTGAACGTAACTGACGTGGAGACATAGTGAGTGGTGTCCCAGTTCCTAGGGAAAGATTTCAACCACTACCCCTCGTTGCTTCATTTCGAGGGCCAAGGGCTAGGGGTAGGGCCAAAGGGGGGGTATTGGGATTGGGCCAAAGAATCAACTAGAGACGACGATAACCATTCAGGAAAGGAACGCAGCCCCCTACCGCTCTGGCGGTGAATTGCACCGCGACGAAATGGAGTGACGGAGAAGTTCGAAGGGTTCACGACGGCGTCACGGCAACGACGTAGGTCGTTGATTTAACGCAGGACCATAAATCAGGCTTAAGTCAGCCTAACTAGGGGCTGGTACAAGGTAAGCCTGAGCCAGCCCTAATAATAAACTAATAAGCTTTATCAAAGAGGAAAGTCTTAAGTCTAGTCTTAAATGTGGAGACGGTGTCTGCCTCCCAGACCACAACAGGAGAGGAGCCTGATAACTGAAGGCTCTGGCTCCTGATCTACTTTTGGAGACTTTAGGGACCACGAGTAACCCTGCATTCTCAGAGCGCAGTGTTCTGGTGGGATAATATGGCACTATGAGCTCTGTAAGATATGATGGAGCCTGACCATTTAGAGCTTTATAAGTTAACAGTAGGATTTTAAATTCAGTTCTGGATTTTACAGGGAGCTAAAACAGGAGAAATATGATCTCGTTTCTTAGTTCCTGTCAGTACACGTGCCGCTGCATTCTGAATTAGCTGGAGAGTTTTTAAAGACTTACTAGAGCTACCTGGTAATAGGGAGTTACAGTAATCCAGCCTAGAGGTAACAAAAGCGTGGACCAATTTTTCTGCATCTTTTCGGGTCAGGATAGGCCTAATTTTCGCAATATTACGCAGATGAAAAAATGCAGTTTGTGAGGTTTGTTTTAAATGAGAATTAAAAGACAAATCTTGATCAAATATTACTCCGAGGTTTCTTACGGTAGTGCTAGAGGCCAGAGCAA
>NC_065518.1:37766327-37773507 GCF_006386435.1 Epinephelus moara | reverse complement strand
AATTTTGTCATTAAAAAAGCTCATAAAATCATTACTGCTAAGGGCTAAAGGAATACAAGGCTCAATAGAGCTGTGACTCTCAGTCAGCCTGGCTACATTGCTGAAAAGAAACCTGGGATTGTTCTTATTTTCTTCTATTAAAGATGAGTAATAGTTTGCTCTGGCATTGCGGAGGCCCCTCTTATACGTTTTGAGACTGTCTGCCCAGATTAGACGAGATTCTTCCGGTTTGGTTAATTGCCAATTCTGTTCAAATTTTCGCGATATTTGTTTTAACTTACGGGTTTGAGAGTTATACCAAGAAGCGAACTTTCTTTGCTTTGTTAACTTCTTTTTAAGAGGTGCTACGGAGTCGAGTGTTGTTCGCAGCGAGCCTACGGCACTATCAACAAGATGATCAATTCGAGAGAGGTTAAAGTCGGTATGGGAAACCTCTGTTACTGAAGGACATAGTATTAAATTTAACGACGGAGGAATCATTTCCTTAAATTTTGCGACAGCACTATCTGAAAAACATCTAGTATAGTAATTGTTGCTGAGTGGCGTGTAATCGAGTAAAAAGAAATCAAAAGTAATCAAATAATGATCCGATAGCGAGGGATTCTGTGGAAAGACTGTTAGATCATCAATTTCAATTCCATACGTCAGAACTAGATCAAGGGTATGGTTAAAACAGTGAGTGGGTTTATGTAAATCCTAACTGAAGCCAATGGAGTCCAATAATGAGATAAATGCGGTAGTCAGGGTGTCTTCATCAACGTCAACGTGAATGTTAAAATCGCCTACAATAATAACTTTATCTGATTTAAGAACTAAACTGGATAAAAACTCTGAGAATTCAGATACAAATTCAGAATACGGGCCAGGAGCACAGTACACTACAACAAATAAAAGTGGCTGCGAGGTTTTCCAGGTCGCATGTAAAAGACTAAGAACAAGGCTTTCAAATGAATTATAATCTAGTTTAGGTTTAGGGCTGATTAACAGACTGGAGTTAAAAATGGCTGCAACTCCCCCTCCTCAGCCGCTGCCTCGAGGAATGTGGGTATTATTATGACTGGGAGGAGTGGATTCATTCAGACTAACATATTCATCTTGACACAGCCAGGTTTCAGTAAGACTGAGTAAATCAATATGATTATTTGATATTAATTCGTTTACTAACACTGCTTTCGATGATAGAGACCTGATATTTAACAGTCCGCATTTAATTCTCCTGTTTTGTCTTTCTGTCACAGAAGAGGATTTAATTTTTATGAGGTTGTTATGCACAACTCCTCTTTGTTTAATTTTGGATTTGAATAATTTAGGTGGTCGGGGGACAGACACCGTTTGTATAAAACTATGGGTGAGTAACTGCACTAGAAGCTCAGAGAAGCGTATAGGACTGCGACTCTGAGTCCTGATCTCAACTCTGGGTTGTCAGGGTTTTGAATTACAAATAAACTTTGCCAGGTTTCTAGATATGAGAGCAGCTCCATCCAAAGTGGGATGAATGCCATCTCTCCTAACAAGTTTCCCAATGATTAACGAAACCCACATTGTTTGCTGGACACCACTTGGACAGCCAGTGATTAAATGATGACATGCGGCTAAACATGTCATCAGTGGTCAGATTTGGGAGGGGACCAGAGAAAACTACGGAGTCCGACATAGTTTTAGCGTATTCACACACCGAGGCAATATTAATTTTAATGACCTCTGATTGGCGTAACCCGGTGTCATTGCTGCCGACATGAATAACGATCTTACTAAATCTACGTTTAGCTTTAGCCAGCAGTTTTAAATTTGATTCAATGTTGCCCACTCTGGTCCCAGGGATACATTTGACTATGGCAGCTGGTGTTGCTAACTTCATGTTCCTCAGAATAGAGCTGCCAATAACCAGAGTTTTCTCCTCAGCGGGTGTGTCGCTGAGTGGGGAAAAGCGGTTAGAAACGTGAATAGGCTGGTGGTGAACCGTGGGCTTCGGCCTGGTGCTACGCTTCTCACAGACAGTTACCCAACCTCCCGGCTGCACGGGGGTTACCGGGAACTGCCCATTGGTTCGACAGCCCATTGGTTCGACATCCCATTGTTCCGACCATATTAAACTCATTGTTCCTAAGTCCGTTCCGAAATCATCATGATGCCCTGTGGTTAAGGTTTGGTTAGGTTTAGGCACAAAAACCACTTGGTTAGGGTCAGGAAAAGATCATGGTGTGGGTTAAAATGAAAAAGAAAGTGACACACACATAAGCCGTGAGCCTGCTCCGCCTCAAGCCGGTCGCGGCGCACCATACGCCTGCCGCGAGCCGTTCAGCACTGCGGACAGTCGGACTAATGGGATGTCAAACCAATGGGCTGTCGAACCAATGACATGGACCCGGGTTACCGGGGGACCGCTAGCAGAGGCTATGCTATGTGGCTCCGCACCGGCTACAGGGGACTGGCTAACTACTGCAGCTACCGAGTGATTTTTCATAGTGCGGAGCTGCGCTTCTAATTCACTGAGCCTCGTCTCCAACGCAGCAAATAAGCTACACTTATTACAATTACCACTGTCGCTAAAGGAGGCAGAGGCATAACTAAACATTTAGCACACCGAGCAAGAAAGAGCAGGAGAGGGAGAAGCCATCGCTAAGCTAATGTAGCTACCAAGGCTAGTAACGTGCAAACAACAGCTAAGAGATTAGCGAGAAAGTTGTAGAAAGGAGGAGAGCTATAAGTGCTTAAACAGAACTAGTGTGGGTTAAGACTTGAATTAGATGTTAAGCAACTGAAGTGAGAAAAGCAGAAAGCAGGCTAGTAGAATTCACTAGAGCAGCACAGAGACGCTGTCACAGAAAACACCGGAAATGACACAACACGCTTACCGCAATACGTCAGCCTCCTCCAATCTGTTGGCCAAGTAAGGTTATCATAATGCCTCCGTCAGAGATTCTTACCTTTGTCCTAGCAGTCTCCCCTCCCAAAAACTCATTGGATCTATACAGATCTCACATTCAAAATGGTGATTTTCACCACAAGTTTGCATCTCTGTAACTACTGGGACAATAAATTTCAAATCACCCTGTTATCATTGTATCTCCTCCTTGTTTTTATGATTCCAGCTTCACCTCAAAAGCCCAGTTTCCACCATGCAGTCTGATAGTTCAGTTCAGTACGCATTTTTTCTGCTTCCATTGTGAAAAGTTGTGTATGGTACCAATGGAGCCGTTCCTTACTGTCCCCATTTCTCCAGGCTGCAAAGAGACCAGCCCATGATGCCTCTGGACCGAGCCACATTCTGGATTGAGTTTGTGTGGAGACACAAGGGAGCTGCTCACTTAAAGAGTGACTCCTACAAGATGTTTTGGATATAGTTCAACTCCACTGATGTGACCACACTGTTGCTAGTGTCGGTCACCATCATATCACTTATTTGTATTTAGGGATGTCACGATTATAGATTTTCTTGGTACGATTATTGTCAGAGAAATAATCACGGTTTTACGATTATCACGCATTAATTAATTTCACACTATAAATGTGTAAAATCACATGAACACTCCTTATAGATCTTTAAGTTTCATTTATTTCCATGTGCTCCTGCTTTTTCTTTTATCTCTCAACACAACAGTGATGGTTTTAAGTACGTGTAGCGACTATTTTGTTCATGTATGAAAATATAGTAGCCGTACAACCGGGCTTGGTAAAGTGTTTTTAAGTTGATGTAAAAATAAACGGTGAACATTTGTGAAATCCTGCACTCGTGTGGACGTGAGTTTCTGCCTGTCGTCTCACTCCAAAGAGCTACACGGACCCAAAACCATTACAACCTCACGCTGTGTGCACACAAACTGCAAAACTATCCACTGAGACGAGCCTTAGCTTGTCACGTTGCACTGTAAGCCCAACTCGTATCATACCAGTACGCCATTAATTGCAAATGACACGCTAACATATAATTTTTTAATTCAGTGTTACATTAGATAAATTGAGATTGACGTATATTAACCCAGTCATTGTGCATTTACCTTTAGCCTACTTGTGCATGTAAAGCCGGGTGGTTGTCCCGCAGGTGTTGTATCATGTTGCTCTTGTTTGATCCTTTGGCCGCGACTTTTTTGCGGCATGTTTTACAAACTGGAAAGCCGTCGTCAACAATGACCCCTTGGTCATTTTGCGATAGCCAAAATGATCCCACACGGCTCACTTTATTCGTTTTTTGGGGGGGGAATAAGTCTTCTTCATTCATACTTCATCTCGTTTTTTGGGGGGGGAATAAGTCTTCTTCATTCATACTTCATCATTCGGAGACGCCGCTTGTGTAACTTTGTTTTCGTTCCGTGTGAGTTGCGCTGACCTACTGTATATGGTTCCGTGTCGCGGCATAAGCTTTGGAGAGCGACGGTGTTGAGGAATCTTTACGAATAATTAATCGTGGCGTTTAAAATCGCAGTTAATAGTGAAATAAAGTAATCGTGACATCCCTATTTGTATTCTAACAGTGAAATGTTTGTGTGTTTGGTGAGAAGAAAGACAAAAATGGACTAATACAGATACTGCATGTACTTGGTAAATGGACTTGCACTTGTATAGCACCTTTCTAGTCATCTGACCACTGAAAGCACTTTTTACACTACGAGTCGCATTCACCCATTCACACACACATTTATTCACTGGTGGACGAGGCTACCATACAAGGTGCCAGCTCCTACTCAGTTTTTTTTCTTTTTTTAACACACTCACACACTGATGGAAGCATCAGGAGTAATTTCAGGTTCAGTATCTTGCTCAAGGATACTTCCACATGCAGACTGGAGGAGTCAGGGATCAACCTGCTCTACCTCCTGAGCCACAGCTGCCACTTCTGTTATGTATTTTATATCCTGTCTGAGATTCAATCTGAATATTGTCTTTGAGATTATTTTACTAAATTGGTGCCTGATGAAGCAACAACATCAGGAGCCACAGCAGTGATGAATTTCTTAGACTCTCTGGACATACAGTATGTCAGACAAACAGAACAGGGTTTTTAGGTATCAAAAGAAAAATCTATCAGAAATTGCTAAGATGTTCTACTACTAATCAACCTGTGCAGCAAACATTAATATGCATGTAAAGAAGTGACACAAATCAAATGTTAAATGTTCAATATAAGCAGGCCGTGAACAAAACATGGACTTTGTCTCCATCTTGTGGTGTATACAGGAAGTATAATGTGTCCACACAATCCCACACTGTATACATACCTTACATTCAATAATGTTGATGACATTCTGCACATGAGCATGTTGTCTCTGAAAACTGCATCAAGTAGGGTACAAAATAAAATGTATTAATTAAATAATTTTTTAAACAATGTTGTCTTTTTGGAAATGCTTCTTTATCTCTTCACCCTTGTGTGTTAGCATCACACAGTCCTGCTGACTGAATCAGTGTGTTTAAAGAAACAAACCTTTCGTGAAAATCTTAATTCTCCTTGAGAGCAAATCATTTTAGACACCCATCACTACATCTGTGTGTATAGAGAATATCAACAACATCACGCGTTCTGGGTATTAGCATCCATACTTGAGGACATGCTTCCCTAATGGAGACAAAAAAGAATGGACCAGTCAAAGAGCAAGTGCAACATTCCATACAAGAGAAGTTGATATCAAATATACTTTGCAAAATGAAAGGTAATAAACGGCCCCGATCCTTACAAACCAGTGATGCTGTAAGCTTGACAGCTTTCACTGTTGGTAAGCTTGTTAGAAAATATTATGGTGGGCGGGTCATAAAGTGACAAGGCAGCACTCTAAATAAATTATTAACAATTTTCAGAAGATGTGCAATAATCCAACTTCCACCTTCTCTTCCCTTCTTTTGGTCTCTCTGTGTCTCTCACACAGCAATCAGCTTTATCATCACTGCTGCTGTGCTCAGGCTTTCTGTTATTCAGCTTTAGACCTAAAAGTCTGACACATTTAAATATCTCCTGTCCTTAAAAACAGAAGGGGCGAACAACGCGTTTCACATGTTGCTTCATCAGATTCGCTCTTGATTGTCATCAGGTGTGCGCTTAAATAGACAAGATGACTGACAGTCTGACAGCCCAACAATCAATCAATCTATGAGATACAAGTCCAAATTTACAAGCTCATATATTAAAGGGCAAGTACATACAAATATCATAAATAGCATGAAAAAGATATCAAGAGTAATACAACTTCCATCATCTGACAAGTGTCATGATAGGAGACAATATATATGAAAAAAGATATAATGTAAATTAAAAAAAGAGTATAATAATTAAGACCCATTGCAATAATGAGATACAAATACATAATCTAGATGTACTGTACCAACTCATTTATGTATAAAAAAGGAGTGTATACAGTATAAATAATCACAAAATATGAAAAGTAGAAATACATATCAAAAAATATATAGGAATGCATATCAAAAACAAGTGGGCTAATATAAGAAATGTAAACCAAGGAGGAGATACTCCACAAGTACATAAATAATGTGGAGTATCTCTGTCGGCCTTTAATCGAAAATTACCACCACACGACGCTCAAACGATCAATAAAAGAAGCTGCGCTCAGTGGGCGCTCCTTCTATATTAATATTCATATGCTTCATTAACTACAACCTTCATTCATTTAGGTCGGACCTTTCAAACTACAAATATTTCACCATCCAATGTGAGAAATCAATGCTAACATTCAAAAATAGCTAACTGTTACCCTATTTCGTGTGTAAGTGTGCACAATGAAGAGAGAAAAGTCAATTTGAGAAACTTTATTTTCAAATTTCCACAAACAATATCTGATGGCCAGTCCACTTCTCCTGGCAGCCTGCAAGAGACAGAAAAGATGATAATAACTTCAAGAAACAAATCCCAACTTCACCACTGTATTTTTTTTTTTTTTTTGGCATTTTAGCTGTCTTTTAGCCAGATTGAAGGCTTTGGGTCTGTCACTCTGCTTGATTTAGTGTTGAAACGGTTAAATAACGGGATCCGTTAACTCTATTAACTGTTAAAGGGATAGTTCGACATTTTGGCAAATTTGCCTATTGCCGTAATCCCTATGCATTACCTTTAATTGTCAGTGCGTGCTGTTCTGAGATCGGTGGGGCAGAGCTGCCTGCTGAAATGGAGGTGAATGGTACAGGTCCCTCTCTCCCTCAAAACTAATCAAATACACCATCAAATGACTCCAAA
>NC_065518.1:37754133-37759221 GCF_006386435.1 Epinephelus moara | reverse complement strand
GTGATTATTTCCTATAAACTGATCATTTCAGAAATGTCATAATCTACAATCAATTATGTGATAAATGCGATGATTGACATAAAATAGTTTGATTAAATGCATCATCTGAAATGTACATAGGAATCAGTAGATAAATGTGATAAATAGTCTATCACTAATATTAATTTACACATGTGGTGAATTTCATTAGGCATACTTGAATTGTTAGATTTAATAGGTGTTCTTATCTACATATATTTTATCCCTTTGATGCGGGATTTATATAACATGATATTATGCTGAAATGCTGAATTTTCTTTGTCACTTACGCATTAAGCCTGTCAGCAATATTCTGCCATGCCACCTCCCTTGCTTTATTAATTGCTGCAGTATTGCCTTTTTCTTAATTATGTCCTTATAGTCCTCATACACTTCCATAAGGAGCGTTTGCCCTGCCGTAGAAAAAGCCTCCGCTCGCTCCTTTCCTTTGCTTTTTGACATTTTGCAACATTTCGGCACTCGACTAGTTTGGGCTTTTTATTTTCCCTGGGTGCGTGCATGAGTTGAGGCTTAACAGGTGAGGCTTGAATTAGCGTCAGTTGGAGCCAGCTGATTTCACTTGATGGAACGGGTTGGAGCTAGATTGGGAGTTGGCGTTTAGTCAAACTTCAAGATTACACCTTAGTCTGGATATTCTTAGCTACGTTGAGCATTCTAAGCAGGCTAAAGGCAAATCCAGGCTTAAATTGCCAAGTCTGGCTAATGTGAGCCAGAGTTCTGTTCCATCAAAGTGGCTAAGATTAGCCTCACATCGGTAACCATGGAAACCATGGTTCTGGCTAAGCCCGACACATCGAGCTAAACTCCAGTTTCCGTTCCATCAACCTAAGCCACAGCTCTGTTCCATCAAGGTGGTTAACCTGAATCTCAGCCTAGTAACCATGATAATTTGTGCTGCCGGGCAATGGTCTGTAGCAGGATTAAGGTGAGGATTAGCTCCATCTATGATCAAAAAAGGTTCAATAGACAAGAACAGACACCTTAAAGACAGTTCTGCCAGTGCTTTTACACATTCACAACTGTCAAAATAATATGTAGATCATAAAATATACAACATAGTTAATCAAAAAACATTAACTATTAAAAAACAAATTAAAATGTAATAAAAATATATTTTTTTTTACAACAATAAAGCCAAAATCAAACTAATAAAAAAAACTATAATAACATGAAACTGAGGCTTTAAAAAAGGGTTGTATATGTACACCAAACCACATGAATATGTGATTGCCCTCCCACCCCCACTCACTCTGTTTCCAATTGGCTAGCAAATTCACAGCCAATTCAGACTGAAAACGGCCATATAAGGAGTGGATCCAAGCGAAGGAGAGGGACACACCCAGAGAGACACAGAGACAGAGACAGACAGAGAGCAAATCTCAGAAATTAGGAAATAATGGTATGCCCCTTCATTGAGGATCCTGTGGATGAGGAGGCTCAAATTGTCCAGAGGGCCTTCCAACCACCACCAGCCCGAAGGGTCTTCCAGGACAGGACCAACCCACTGATACAGACGGACTCCTATCTGTGGGAGAGGTACTGGTTCAGCAGGCAAAGCATAGTGTATCTATGCAGTTTGCTGGAACCACACATTATAAAGGTCACACGCCGCAGCCAGTCTCTGACCACTGTGCAGTCAGTCTGTATTGCACTGAGGTTCTTTGCTAGCGGTACATTACTGTATAGTGTCGGTGATGCTGAGAGGCTAAGTAAGGCAACTGTTTGCAGAGAGGTAAAAAGGGTGTATTTTCTATTCATTTTGATTATTTCTAGCATCACCATACGGCATGCATAGGGCTTCAGATGATGACATTATGGTTATCTTTATATTTATGAATTAACCATGACACAAAGCAAACACATTACAGGTAAGAGCAGTCTACCTCGTCTTGAAACAGTTTCTCAACATCTTTGTCACCTTCCCTGGACATCATGATACCCGGAGGATCAAGGAAGCATTCTATGCAATTGCAGGTACAGTATGTGACATTCAAATGCATGTGATGGAAAATAGAAAGTGGCCCACAGGTTGATACAGCATGTCATACCTTCATCCTCTCACATAGGCTTCCCCAATGTCCTTGGGTGCATTGATTGCACCCATGTCCGCATCCAGGCCCCAACCGGACCTGTGGAGAGGGACTATGTGGACCGGAGGAATCTCCACAGCCTGAATGTGCAGGTATGTAGCCTACTAGTGGAGCCAGATGTCCCAACACTGGTAGTGTCAAGTGTCACTGATTGTCACCCCACATGCTGACAGATGACCTGTGATGCAAACTACCTCATCACCAGCATTGAGGNCTGAGGATCAGGATTCAGATCTGGTAATCCAATCCTCCCTTTAATCCAGATAAAGGCTGCACTTCCTGAAACTGCTGTAAATAAGAGTAACAAATACAGACCTATTTCTCAACATCTAGTTTCACCTAACATTGTAACTTGTTTGTACCAAAACATCCAACATATGTTTGTGGTCAGACAAAGGCAAGGAAATGCAATGCAAAGCAAATTTATTTGTATAACACATTGTTTTCTTTACATAGAGTGCAAGAAACAACACAGGGATTAACATAATAAGCACATGGACAACAACTCAGTCCTCTGACACTTCTGAATGAACCGCATAATTCATACTAGTAACGTTACTGTGTATTTTTCTAATACTGCAGCAGTCTGCTCTGCACACATGTAATTTTTTTTTTTTAAAGTCCGCTGTGTTGGCAATAACATAACGTTAAACTCTGAACAGATTGGTGTTTAAAGAGTTCATGACATACTTCAGATTAATTCCCTTTTAAATTAAGCCATAGACCGCAAAATCAAAAGCTACTTAACATGCAAGTCAATGGAGCCGTGTTAGCTACCGTTAACATGACCTCGGCTCAATTAGAGATCGGTACGCCCACGTTTTAAGTAGGTGACAATTCAAATAGCTGGCTCACATCAGATGGTGGGTGGCCTTCGTATGGTCTTAAAAACGCTACACATTAGGTAACGGTAAATTTACATTTTGATGTGAAAGCTGAGCTACCAACTGCTCCTTTCGTGAAATAGTCCGCCATAGAGACAGAGCGCAACGCGTCATAATCTGCAAGCCACGCCCCCAAAGGGGAAACGTTTCGGATCTGGGGGCGGAGTCGTGAGATTTGGAAATCCATATACAGTCAGATTGGGATCAAAGTGATCCACCCTGCCAATGTTTTGAAATACTCAGATAAAGTCAGCAGGATCACCTTGATCCCTGACTGAGAAAAGGAGGATTTCATTATCCGGATTATTCTGATCCAGATTACAAGTTTTGAAATACTGGGCCCAGGGCATCTCCTTTGGCACAGAGGCTTGCACAAAGTAAGAGAATGTTAAGAAATCAGTCTTCATTATGTCTCAACACTAATGTGGAGAGGGTCTGTGATTTACCTACCTCAAAGGAATGTCACGTACATCACATTCACTCCTTTTGCACCCTGCAGGGGAATTTGAGGGAGTCCTACTTGGGGACAGAGGCTACCCATGTCTCCCATACCTGCTGACACCCTACACTGAGCCAGGGACTGATCCAGAGGAGGCCTTCAACCATGCCCTCAACCCCACCAGGGCACGGATTGAAATGGTTTTTGGCCAGCTAAAATCCAGGTTCAGAACTTGACAGTTCTCAGGCTGCATTGCACAGCCTCAAATTCAGATTATAGCCTTCAAGAAAATACTGCCCAGACAACCCTACAGTTTTGCATGTCTTCTTACTTCAATCCCTGCAGGTTCCAGTGCCTGAAATACCTCAGGGTTGCTCCTGACCGGGCGTGCGACATGATAGTTGCCTGTGCCACCCTCCACAATATTGCCACAATCCGGAAAGAGAGGCCACCTGAGGTTGTTCTGGAGGAGAGATGGCAGGACCCCAACCCGGTCCCAGGATCCCTAGACAGGAGGACCGTGAGGGACCTGTATAGGGACACACATTTCATCTAATCCCCAATTAATTTATGTTCAAATATAATTTTGTGTATTTCTAAATTGCGAAAAAATAAATGTGCCATTTAGAACATGTGTGCTGGTTGTTTGAACGACACCTGAAACCTATGAATGTAGAGAATTTTAGGGTAGATATTGTTAAAGAAAGAGGATATATCACAAGTCACTGACAGATAAATGTTTCACCTTCAACAATAGTAAATGTTTGATAGTTTGTGTCTGAAAGCAACCGGTCTCTTCCATTTTCCACCAGCATTTGGCTGGTGCCAGTTTCCATTAATTTTAGGCATGAACTGAGGTGCTTTGGGTTCTATATAGACAGGGCTCGACAGTGCGAGCGTTTCACTCGCATTTGCGACTAAAAATAGGTGTGTGCGAACTGTAAAAAATATTTAGGTGCACATGTACGCATAAAAAATCAGTCGAAGCAGCCTATATTTTTGTCAATAAAAAAATATGATAATCTAACCGCAAAGGAACTCCAGCTGTCTTCCCTCTTCCCCGTGTGACATGGTTATGGGCGGTTTTCCAAGCCACTGTCGGCACAATGAATATAAGTCCCACTGTCGGCAGCATGGAAATAAGTCAAAGTGTGGCAGAGGCAGGGACGGTTTTTGCTATGGGCAATGTGGGCGACCGCCCACGAGCGCCCTCCAAAAAAACCAAAACAAACAAACAAACAAAAAAAACTCGCCAGTTTTCTAGACTACCGCTCATTTCCACGTCAAGTTAGTGGAGTGGGCCTACCGCTCATTTCCACGTCAAGTTAGTGGAGTGGGCGCTGGGGCGCCCCTATTATCACGGCGGCTGTGGGTTGAACGGGGGTCACAGACAGGAATACGGCGGAGGATCATAGTGCGCAAGATAACGGCTTACTGGTAACAGAGAAGTCCGACTCCAGGTCCAGTAATTTCCTCTTTTGTTGGTGTCATGACTGCCCAGTAGTACCTGGACAACCAAGCCGTGGCGGCACACAGGTATGTGACGTGTCAGAGGAGAAACGAGCCGTTCACATTTCTCTCTTTGTGGCAGGTAACGGTCCACAAACCTCACCGCACTTTAGGGACTGTTCTTTAC
>NC_065518.1:37751239-37753862 GCF_006386435.1 Epinephelus moara | reverse complement strand
ATTCATTAAATAATTTTGCTTGTAAATGTCTATTTGCATCACGTTTATTACGGAAAACACATTATTTGATCAATTTACATTGTGCCCCTGAAGTTCTTTGTGCGCTCCTTACTTTTTCAACTTAGGAGCACATGTGCTCCTTGGGAAAAAAGTTAGCGTCAAGCCCTGATAGAGCCATGCAATTATTATGTTTCTAAACTAATCAGTGCTTAATTTGAGCCGGAACGTACTGGAACGTATACCAGGATCTTTTCAGAAAAGTAACTAATTTGCATGGGTCTAGAACTTTTCACATCTAAAAACTACATACAGTATTGGCTGATGTCACTAGTGTTGCAGGGTGGAGTACCGTAGTACTATGGTGCCTCACGTACCACTACTGTGGGATAAGTTCAAAGTCCAATCGCAAGAGGGTGACTGTCCATGCGCCGTCCAATAACAGCGCGCTGGTCAATAACGGCGCGCGCTGGCCACCTGGCACTCAATATGCTGCTGTGGGGGTTTGTTTTCCAGACGTGAGTATCTTTGAGCAGTGAAAGTTATTATTTATTTATTTTTACTTGTCGGCAGTGATTTGTTTTCCACAGAGTTCTACGTGCGAGCATTTTACTTGCATTTGCGACTAAAAATAGTTTTGTGCGCGCAAAATAAATCATTCAGCACACGGTGTGAGTACAGATTTCAACCAGCAGCAGAACGGGGGTTGAACGGGGGTTACAGACAGGAATACGGTGGTCAAATAGCCTACGGCGGCTCCGCAGCGTAAGATAACGGCTTACCAGCAACAGAGAAGTCCGACTCGAGGTCCAGTAGCCTAATTTCCTCTTTCGTTGGCGTCATGACTGCCCAGTAGTACCTGGACAACCAAGCCGTGGCGGCACACAGGTATGTGACGTGTCAGAGGAGAAACGAGCCGTTCACATTTCTCTCTTTGTGGCAGGTAACGGTCCACAAACCTCACCGCACTTTAGGGACTGTTCTTTACTTATGAAGGGACTGTTCTTTACTTGTCAGGGGAGGAGTGTTCCCCCACTCCTAAAAGTGGGGGAACACTGCTCTCTCAGAGGCCCAAAGTGTTCCCCTACTTCTAATTTTACAAATTAAGCACTGAAACTAATTAATCTTTTTTCACACTGTAGAGACAGGACACAGTAGACAAAGTTGACTTAAAAAAACATTTAATTTATGATGGGTCACGCTGCTCAGCCTGTGGAGACAAAATGGACAATTATATATAGTAAAAGACAATTAACTTTTGCTGTGCATTTGAATTCATACTTACATCTTTTTCCATCTTCTTGATTTCGAGTTTAATCTTCTTTATTTGAAGTTTTTTGTATTCTGTGGCATAACTTAAGTACCTCTTATAAATGGAGCAGATGTCCTATGATGAGGAAATCTGTCAGTGTAGCCAATTAAGCAGTTGTTAAGGTGGATAAAAGGCAACGGCTACTCACTTCACTCCTGCCGGATGTGGTGGCAGTCCTTCCAGCTGGGGTAGTCTCCTGCAGAAGGGTGTGTGGTTCCTTATTAAGGTGATTTTGTCATTGCAAACACAACTAGTACATGTACATTTAATAATCAGGCTAACATCTTGGAGTTCGCTGTCTCTGGCAGAAACAGTCTCATCATCATCATCATTTGGATGGCTGGGGCCTTCTCCCTGCAAATAGAAGAACAGCAGTTATCAGAGCAGAGGTAGGGGTTTGACTGCATGTAGTGCAGTGTTTCAACCATAGACTGTATAAAATAATGGACGTAGTCACCGTGACGTCACCCATCCGTTTCTGAAGACTGGATTTGAAGCTCAAAATACTCCGCTCTGGACGTCGCCATCTTGGCAGTGCCTGACTCCGCCCAACTCCCGGACAATCAAAAATGGGCAAAGAGGCGGGCTGAAGGAAGCCTGGTTGCTTAAACACGCCCACCTCGCTCGGAGATGCTAAGTTAGCTAAGGCTAAGAAGCTACGAGGCTAAGAAGCTACGCTACTTTGGCTAGCCCTGTGGTGTTGTCTGCTCCCGCTTGGTGCCAGCTCCCCTGCAGCTCCCTCATGAAACTTGAGGTAAGTTGAGTTTAGCTTAAACTAACGTTATACGACAAACCTTGAAACAATGATTCAGCTGTTATCTTAAAAAAAAACGCTTCAACTTTTTTTTAAATATATAACGCTAATTATTTATTACACTCATTTTACTTTCATATGCACAGTGTGGAGCACTGGTGACAGCTATGTCTGGCGTGGTGTCCAGAGAGCTGCAGAGACCTTGGGAAGCACCCTCAGCATGCCGGGCGTCCGTGTCTGCTGGTTTGGCTGGGGTGGACTGCAGTGGAGAGGCCTTTTCTCCTTCTTTTCAAACTTTGTACTTGAAGATATCTAAGCACCTTACACCCAGCAGCAGAGCCTGAGAAGATTTTGGAGAGTAATCTTTGTTTGCTGCTCTGTTAGAAGTCTAGTTTTAACACAGAAGAATGAGACTGGATAAAAGGGCTCAAAGTGAAAAACAAAGAATTAGCTGGACACAATAGTTTTGAAGCCCCCAAGGAGGTATCACTTGTTCGCTATGTTGCCAACTCTGAGAGGGTCTTCCTCAGGCAAAGGTATCATGACGGTTTTATAGTGAG
>NC_065518.1:37736329-37750046 GCF_006386435.1 Epinephelus moara | reverse complement strand
TTTTTAATCACGTTACACACCTTATTGTAATTTCACACAGTTCGCCACTTTTTAATTTACATACACAAATATAGCCTTAATGTTACGTTAACGTTACACTGCTCATATGACAACGTTAACATTGCATCGCGTTAGCTAACTAACGTGGTGGACCTTTATTTTCAAACCTCACACAGTCTCAGCCTTTTGTTCAAAATATTCTCTCCCTAAATGCCTAAATCCTAACACTTATCTGTCAGGCTCTGACTTCGATGCATCCCCAGACTGGCGTCTTGCTCGAAGGCTAACCGTTAGCTAGCTGGTTAGCTAGTTTACGAGCTAAGCTTGTGTTGTATCGTATTGTCTGTGGCTCTGTAACTTCATGTGGATGTTGCTGCTGTGATACAGGTTGCACTTTAAAATGAGACCTCCGGTATCAACGTGATTTTACATGTATTAAATAAAGGCTTAATAATATAATAATAAGCTGACAAGCTAGGTGGTGACCGCAGACACCGATACCCGCTAATTAGTGCTAACATATAAGCATAAATGAAATAATACTAGAATTTCCGAATTTCACTTACCGAAAAACCTGGAGCACATACTTCTTGGACGGTCTGTTGGTATAATTAATCGAACAGCAAGTCATATTACTCCAATATTTGCCTGAAAAAATATCCAAAAGGCACAAACACGGCTGAGAGGACAGGGCACGAATTGGTGATAGATGACGCCGAGCAGACGGCCGAGTCTGAACTCAGCTCCGCACAGCAGAGCCAGCGGCTAGTTAGCATGCTAGTTAGCCACCCGTGATGGTGCGACCTGTCACTCAAAGTGACTATGCCCTTAATTATGCGCAATTTCAAACCTTAATAACATTTAAACGGAAGAGTTAGAAAAAAATTCACCCCCCCCCCCCCACAGTTGTCATGAAAGGGGAAATTAACTATAGAGACCCAAACCATTTTTTGTACCAGGCTGTAACCATGTTTATTTCTGCTCTAAAGTTGGGCATTTTTGGGGGGTCTATGGGAATTGACTGACTTCCGGAGCCAGCCTCAAGTGGACAGTCAGTGAACTGCAGTTTTTGGCACTTCCGCATTGGCCTCACTCGTCTCCCCCGGAGGTTGGGGCTTGGTTTCAACAGGTGGGGACCTACTGAATCGTCTTCCAGCCTGACTGCCTCCTCAGGCCCTGGTAGGACTGGAGGATCCAGAAGATTTATTTGATCCCCTACCACTGACAGAAAGACAGGTGTAGAGTTAGTTATACCAACTGAGGGGCACCAGCCGAAGGGCATTGATGGACAATACCTTGAACATATGTGGCCCGGATCTCTGGGGTCACAGGGTTGGAGGAGTTCCCCCCCTGGATCCCATCGATCTTGGGCCCCTTATTGAGACTGAGGGCCAGGGTCTCTGCTGGAGTAAACTCCTCAGATGGGGGTCCACCACCAGTAGCCATTATATCGTTTTTTTTCCTGGTAGCTGCAAGGTACAGAGTCACAGCTTTACACCGATATTGACTGATACATTTCAGGGCACACACCATTGTGGTCTGTCTGTTCCTCATCCTATAGCACACTCCATACATTTCAGGGGGTTTTCCTTATTTTGATATAATAAGGCAGGGGCGGACTGGGACTAAAAAACAGCCCTGGACTTTGACTCGGCCCAGCCCACAACAACTGGTGCGCGGAAATTCATCAGCCCCAGACACGGGTGTCAAAATACTTAAATCTTAACACATGATACTGTACCTTCCAAATTATAGCAATAGCACCGATGTTGACTAGATGTTGTGTTAAGAGCATAGTGTAGAATACTGAGAAATAAACGACACAGTCCAGATGTCTCTCTGCTGAACAATACAATGCAGGTGACTGCCTGAAACAGGCCCAACATCTAGGGGCCAGCTGGCATCCAATTTAACCCTATGGGCCCTAGGCGTTTTTGGGGTATTTTTACTGCCTTTACTTTTAAGCTCATAGCACAGTCATTATAAAGGCTACANACACATGTCCCCCTCAATGTATATGGTGAGTACGGCCCTGTCAACATGCATAATTAGGCTGCAGTTGTCTGGGTGCGCAAAGGTGAAGTGGCTGATCTATTTCGACCTCACTCTGACCGTCACCACGGTCTTCACCTTGAATGATGCCATCCTTCTACCTATCTGCGAGACCATAATAACAACAAAGTCATGTGACTGACCTTAAGAGGCTGGCCGTAGGTTATAAAGCATCCGGTGGCAATGCCTCTTCCTCTTTGCCTTTCTCGCCTCATCTGAGACCGGTAAGTTGCGTCAAGTCAGGAGACCAAATAATCCGTCACATTATCGTGCAGGCGCCTTGTGTCCCTGAGGATTTTCCATGGTTTTTCCTGCAATTTATGCATTTTTTTACTTGTACGTAACTTGCTGTTTGTTTGCAGGTAAGATAAGTGATGTCACCTGTGCTGATTGCTCCATAGCCTGTTGGCAGTTCGGGGAGTCATTTGTGTTGAATACGTCTGCATACAAGAGTGGTGGCTTAACATCAAGACATATCGGCTGCAGTTTTGACGGCTGCGGTTCTTTTTTCATTGTTTTTTTCCCCTCGTACGTTCGCGTACAAGAGTGGTGATTTAAAACACACACACACACAAAAAAAAAAAAAAAAAAAAAAACTTAAGTTGAGTACTTAATTTCCGGCTGCATTTTTGGCAGCTACGGTTCTTTTTTCTTCGTTTTTTCCCCTCGTACGTACGCGTACAAGAGTGGTAGTGTACAAATAAAATAAATAAAGAAGGGTCTGAATTGAATAAGTTATTTCCCTTCTGCTCTTGCAGTCAAAGTTTTTTTCTTTTGTGATATATTTTCTGTGTTTCCCTTAATTGCTGCTCCCCATTGCCTGCTGTTTGCAGTGGATGGGAGTATTTTGAATTAACATGGCTCCCCCGGTATGTCATTTCTGTGGTGCAGCATTGGACCGGCATGACGGTCACCGTGAATGTCCTTCCTGTCTGGGTAAGGCACATTTATTAGAGGATGTGGAGTGCCCATGTCCGGCAGCGGTTGATTTGCCCTTAGAGGAAAGGGCCCGAAGGGCTGGGTTGGTAGGGCATTCTCCCCATACCAATACAGCTGCTTCTGTTCCCACCCCCAGTGGGGAGCGGGAGCATTACAGTGAACGGCGTTCAAATAAACGCAAACACGGACAGTCCCATGGGCGTAGTAAAAGACCAGCCCCAGAGTCTGCCTCTCCGCCGTTATGTAGTCCAGCCCCCCCCCCCATAGGGGAGTTAGGTGGGCAGGAGAACGCTCAGTCACAAATTCTAGCCGCCATTCGTGGTTTGGCAGATAGGTTGAGCGAGATTGAAGCTCAGAGACAAGTTCCACCAGTGGCAGGTGACTCAGTGGGGACCTCCCCAAAGGATTTGCCAGCGTATCAAGAGTCGCAGGCAGATCATCCCGATTCAATCTCCCTCTATGCACAGGGCTCTCTCTTGGGGGATGGTGACCACCTGGAGCCGTTCATCTGAAGGGGTATGGGCCGGCATATCACAGTCCCGTCCTTCAGTGGCAATCCCCGCAGCAGGGGATTATTGCCAAATGTTGAAGAGGTCGTGGAATGCTCCTGCCAGCGCTCCTCAGTTTAATTCAGGCTGCAGGAGGATGGCTAAGGCACAATATCCACCAGAGTCCAGGTTGGGTGACATTCCACCAGTAGAGAGGGAAATGGCAGCGTTAACCCCTCTGGGTCCAGACAGAGTGACAGTCAATCCCCACTGTCCTTGCAAAGAATGCGACAAGACAAATCGCTTGGTCAGCAGAACATATAATGCAGCTGCACGGGCTGCTCAATCGGGGAATGCACTTGCCGTTCTCCTAGCAGCCCTCAGAAGAACTGCCGCGGTGGGTGACTGTGACACCAGAAATATGATAGATGCTGCCCTGTCCGCACACTCCCAGCTTACCCGTGATGTGGGTTCGGTGATGTCCTCAGCCATGATGACACGCAGGCAGATTTGGCTGGCTCAAAGGCGGCACCCCCCAAGGGTCCAGGGACCCAGGGGGCTTCTGCATAGGAGTGGGGGGGGGGTAGCTGCCGAGATTCACTCCCAGCTACGCCTGGACAGCTGGGAGAGGGAAGTCCTGGACCCTTGGGTGTTAGCAATAATAGCAAGAGGTTACAGGATTCAATTTCGGCGGCGTCCCCCTCCTTTTTCCAGGGTCCGCACAACAACAGTAAAGGACCCAGTCCAGGCAGCAGTCCTGTCCAAAGAGATCGCAACACTCCTACGGAAGGACGCAATTGCGAAGGTAAGCCCCAGCGAACAGCACACTGGCTTCTATGAAATATATTTCCTGGTACCCAAAAAAGATGGCGGCCTGTGTCCTGTCTTAGACCTACGGCCCCTGAATGCTTACATAAAGGTCCTGCCTTTCAAAATGCTGCAGACACGTCACATCCTGGAGTCAGTAGAACAAGGAGAGTGGTTCGCCACTATCGATCTCAAGGACGCATATTTTCACTTCCCATTTGTCGAGAACATTGGCAGTTTCTCCGGTTCGCCTTTCAGGGACAGGCTTACGAGTTCAAGGTCCTCCCATTTGGTCTCTCCCTCTCTCCGAGGGTTTTTACCAGGGTTGTTGCAGCCACTCTGTTGCCACTCCAGAGGGCAGGTTTAAAGATTCTCCCATACCTGGACGATTGGCTGATCTGTGCTCCATCATGCGGTCAGGTTGTACAAGACACAGAGAAAGTCCTCTCCCATGTCAAATCTCTCGGCTTCAAGGTGAACTTGAAGAAGAGCAATCTCGAGCCAAGGCAGGTGACGGTCTTCTTGGGGCTTTGTCTGAATTCGGTCACAATGAAGGCGTCCCTTACCCCCCAGAGGGTGGCGAGTATTCTGGCGGTTTTGCGCACCTTTCGCCCAGGCAAATGTCTGGAGTTCGTTCAGTTTCAGAGACTGCTGGGATTGATATCGGCAGCAGTGGCGGTGATTCCACTGGGGTTGCTCAAGGCCCGCGCTCTACAGCGGTGGCTGAATGCGCTCAACCTCCACCCACAGAGGGACAGGCATGTGAAGCTCAGAGTAACTCAGGCATATCAGCAGGCTCTGCGCCCGTGGCGGGACTGCAAAATGCTTGTACAGGGGGTCCCCTTGGGCAGTCTGCTTTCAAGGAGGGCACTAGTGTCCACCGATGCCTCCAGAACAAGCTGGGGAGCAGTCTGGGAGGGCAGAAGTGTGAGAGGTGTCTGGGGACCCCCGTGGGACACTGAACACATCAATGTGCTAGAGCTGAGAGCAGTGTATCTGGCTCTCAAGGCATTTCTCCCATTCATTCGTGGCAGGCATATTCTTGTGAGGTTGGACAACTCCTCCACAGTGTACCATATCAACCATCAGGGGGGCACAAGGTCTCTGCGGAGTCTCAAGGTTGCACAGCGGCTCCTATTTTGGGCCTTTCCACGTCTGGCATCACTCAGGGCTGTATATGTGCCAGGGGTGCACAATCAGGCAGCAGATCTTCTCTCCAGGTCTGGCCCTCTCCCAGGGGAGTGGAGGTTGCACCCGCAGGTGGTGGCAAGCTTGTGGCCTCGCTTCGGCAGGGCCCTAGTGGACCTATTTGCGTCCAGGGAGACATCCCATTGTCAGTGGTGGTTTTCTCTGAGACACCCAGTCGGCCCTTTGGGCCTGGATGCACTATCTCACGAGCGGCCGGAAGGGTTGCTATACGCTTTTCCTACACTACCATTAATTCCCCATGTGCTGGACAGGATAGCCCAGGGACAATACAAGGTTCTGTTGGTGCTCCCACAGTGGCCAAGGAGACACTGGTTTCCGACCCTCCTTCGCCTGGTCCAGGACCCTGGCCTTTGCCCCTGAGGGCAGACATGCCATTTAAAACAAAACTCACGGACTGCATTTTTTCATCTGCGTAATATTGCGAAAATTAGGCCTATCCTGACCCGAAAAGATGCAGAAAAATTGGTCCACGCTTTTGTTACCTCAAGGCTGGATTACTGTAACTCTCTATTATCAGGTAGCTCTAGTAAGTCCTTAAAAACTCTCCAGCTAATTCAGAATGCAGTAGCACGTGTACTAACAGGAACTAAGAAATGAGATCATATTTCTCCTTTTTAGCTTCTCTGCACTGGCTCCCTGTAAAATCCAGAATTGAATTTAAAATCCTACTGTTAACTTATAAAGCTCTAAATGGTCAAGCTCCATCATATCTTAGAGAGCTCATAGTGCCTTATTATCCCACCAGAACACTGCACTCTGAGAACACAGGGTTACTCATGGTCCCTAAAGTCTCCAAAAGTAGATCAGAAGCCAGAGCCTTCAGCTATCAGGCTCCTCTCCTNAGCCTTTGTGCTCCACTGTCTCTCAGGTTAACTCATATCGCAGCGGTGCCTGGATAGCGTGACGTGTGTGGTTGTGCTGCTGCCGTGGTCCTGCCAGAGTTTTTCCTTATCCGCTGTGAGGGTCCAAAGGACAGAGAGATGTTGTATGCTGTCAAGCCCTGTGAGGCAAATTGTGATTTGTGATATTGGGCTTTATAAATAAAATTGATTGAATTGATTGATTGACATGCTTTCGCAAGCAGGAGAGCAGATCTGGCATCCCAATCCAGCTGTTATGCAGTTGTGGGCTTGGCCCCTCCTCAGCCCATCACTCAGGACCTGAGTGAGGCTGTCCTGGAGACTATAGGCAGTGCCAGAGCTCCCTCCACACGTGCCAATTACAAACAAAGATGGAAGTTGTTTGTGTCATGGTGCCTCGATAAGGGGCTTGATCCGGTCACATGTTCAGTGGCATCGGTGCTCCACTTCCTCCAGTCCCTACTGGATGCAGGTAGGGCAGCCAGCACCCTGAGAGTTTACACCGCGGCTATATCAGTCTTCCATGAGACAGTAGGGGGGGTTTCTGTTGGGAAACACCCCATGGTGTCCCAGTTTCTGAAAGGTGCTAATCGTCTTCGTCCAGGCAGGAGTCTGAGGGCTCCTTCTTGGGACCTCCCTTTGGTGTTGAGGTTCTTGGCCGCTGCCCCATATGAACCGCTGGAGCAGTCGGACTTGAAGCTCCTGTCACACAAAACTGCGTTCCTTCTGGCTGTTTGCTCAGCCAAGAGGGTAAGCGAATTACATGCACTGTCCGTAAGTGAGGAGTGCTTGAGATGGAAAGCAGAGAATGAAGGGGTGTTCTTGTGGCCGAATCCTTTCTTCTTCCCCAAGGTGTTGAGTCCTCGGACTGTGAATCAGGCAATTGAAATTAACTCATTCCGACCTGACCCAGCTTACCAGGGGGGAGTAGCTCTCCATACTTTGCTCTCCACTACTTTATGTTGAGCGTACTCAGCCACTGAGACAGGAACACGCCCAGCTTTTTGTGTGTTATGGCAGTGGGCAGTTGGGCCACCCATTATCTAAACAGCGCCTGTCCCACTTGCTGGTGGAGGCAATCTCTCAGGCTTACTCCAGCCAGGGTTTCCCAGTCCCTGGAGATCTAGTGGCCCACTCTACACGCAGTGTGGCCACCTCATGGGCAGCTCTCAGAGGAGTTGCCCTTGGAGACATATGTGCTGCTGCGTCATGGAGTACTCCATGCACGTTTGCCAGGTTTTATAGGGTCAATTTGGCATCTGCGGCACTCAGTGCCACAGTCCTTATGTCAGCTACTGGACAGGTCAGTGAGGGGGTGGACTCCTCCATTCCTCGCGACAATGTTGGCATAAGTCATCCAAGGTGAAGACCGTGGTGACGGTCAGAGTGAGGTTGAAATAGATCGTAAGTTATGTACATAACTATGGATCTATGAGACCGAACGATGACTGTCATCATCTCTTGTCGCTCAGAACGGGCTGAGGCGTTCCAGGCAAGAGGAAGAGGCATTGCCACCGGATGCTTTATAACCTACGGCCAGCCTCTTAAGGTCAGTCACATGACTTTGTTGTTATTATGGTCTCGCAGATAGGTAGAAGGATGGCATCATTCAAGGTGAAGACCGTGGTGACGGTCATTGTTCGGTCTCATAGATCCATAGTTATGTACATAACTTACGGTCTTGTCATGCAAAGTGTGATGGAGTGTCAACTGGACAATATGGAGATATTTACATCTTGAAAGCCGGACTACAAATGTGGATAGACAGGGAGAAACACACGCAAGCCTAAGACGTGGTAAGATACGATATTCCTCACTATATAAAGTGACTGATAACAAGATCTGTATAATGGATTGTAAAGAAATTCGTCAGGTTTTTATTTTGTAGACAATTAATCTGGATTTTTAGCATGATGGGATGACAGCACAATGATGTGTGTGGTATCATTGGAAAGCTCTGCTCCTGCGCTTTCATGTGATATGCGTGGCATTTCTGTGCGAGTTATACATAGTTTTAGTGTAACTTTATCATTATCTTTTTCGCTGTGAAAACATTGGACTACCGACAAGTGCTTGGTCTTGTCGGAAAGCCGCAATTCCGCTGTTTCACGTGATATGCGTGGCTTCTCGCTATGATGCACGGTTGCGGGGAAAATCAATAGAGAAGAACAGGTGTGAATTTGGACGCACTATGCGTCGTTCGGGCCCATAGGGTTAAAGGCTGCCACCTAGCGGACTGGACGTGGAACAGTAGATTATCAGGGAGAAAAAGGAAAAAAAAAAAAAAAAAAGTGATGACTGTGTGGCGGCCGCCGGCCGTCCTAGTACCGGCCGTTCTGTGATTCTCCAGAACCTCCAGATGGCCAGCGCTTACAACTGACTCCCAAGTGATGAGAAATAGATAATCATCTATTACCTGCATTCACTTAATAGGTTTCCTCATCTTCACTGAATTGATGGATTTGCTAAATGTCATTTTCTACAATCAATAGATAAATTTCATGAAAATGCATCATCTGAAATGTACATAGGAATCAGTAGATAAATGTGATAAATAGTCTATCATCACTAATATTAATTTACACATGTGGTGAATTTCATTAGGCATACTTGAATTGTTAGATTTAATAGGTGTTCTTATCTACATATATTTTGTTCCTTTTAATGCGGGATTTATACAACATGATGTCATTTTCAGCACTGGACTAGTGTGGGCTTTTTATTTTCCCTGGGCGCGGGCATGAGTTGAGGCTTAACAAGTGAGGCTTGAATTAGTGTCAATTGGAGCCAGCTGATTTCACTCGATGGAACGGGTTGGCGCTAGATTGGGAGTTGGCGTTTAGTCAAACTTCAAGATTACACCTTAGTCTGGATATTCTTAGCTACATTGATGGAATACCCCCCAGGCAGCACAACCACGTCACACGATCCAGGCACAGGCGCAATATGAGCGTGACACTCGGATGAAAACATCCATTCTGACCTCACTGAAGTGCCAGGTATGACCAACTTCTGCCTCGCTATCTGAGCAATGTTTGGATACTTCAGTGCTTAGTTTTCCACCACAAGAGTGGATCCTGGTCGGCTCGTAGTGGTGTCTCATTCTGGTAACGTTTCATCTCTTCTTCAAAAAGGGTAGGCAGGGAGGCAGCAGGTACAACACTCTCCCTATATGTCTCCCCGAACAGGTCACGCATCGCGGACAGCGCAGTGGGTGGTTTTGGCGCAGCGGGATCCTCCATCGGTGCCCCTCCCTCCGTTGCTGCGTCCCTCTCTGGCCCGGCTTGTGCGCGAGCCATCTCCGCCCAAACGGGATTCGCCGTGATATACAACATTATTAATAGTATTAGTTAATTATTAATGATATTCGAATGATCAAATTTAGGTTCGAACTTATAAAAAATATATTTTCGAATATATTTTGAACTTCGATTGTTTTTTTTGACAGCCCTAGTGACATGCAGTAGAGCCGAGTTAGTGAGATGCAGTAACAGGACATGAATGTTAGTAAAGGAGAGAGAGAGAAGGAGAGAAGGTGCTTGGTATAATATAGTAGATGTATCATAGGCATTTCTAGCCCATTTTTGGGGTTGCTGAAGCACCCCTAAATTGAATCCCAGCACCCCTAAAATTTGAGAGATTTTTAAAAAAATTTTTTTTTTACTGTATGTCCCTTTTTAACAAGCTAGAAAAGTGTCAAAACCATACAGTACTTGGTTGCAACGTAATATTTTAACAACAAAAATACAGCAGCACCCCCCCCCCCCCCCTGCCAGCTAGCTGTTGTGTCATGTGCATGTGTTAATATTAAAGCCAAGGTGCCACTGACTAGCTAACTGACTGGATGCCCATTAACATTATAACTCCTATTGTGTGTATTTATTATTATTATTTTGTAGATTTCAAGCACTTTTCTTTTTTGAAGTGTATTTTTATTTATGTATTTGTATTATATAATACAGACAAGAAGGAAAAAGGCAGAGACAAACATTGAAAAAGTCAATTACTGTTAATGTGTTAATGTTACATGTTGTGCATTGCATTTCAAATAAAAGTCCAAAAAATAAGTCCAAGGTCCATTTTTGGTATTTTTGGTACTCACTATAGGGGGCTGGTTTACTCCAGAAACATACATACTGTTTATGTGTATGTTGAGGAGCTGCTGTATCAAAATGAGTTGTCTTCCCCCAGAAATTAGGGTTACGATATGTTTCTTTTATGATTCCAATCCATTCCTCTTTTGCTGTGGCTCAGCATTTAAATAACCTTTATCAGATTTGATGGTTTAGTCACAGACTTTCCCAAAAAGTGTTGTGCTTTTCTTTCACAAATGTGGGAATGAAATTGAGTTAAAATGTACAAAACAGTAAAATTTATCTTGCCTGGCCGGGCAGCTCTCTGGGCGCTCAGCACCCTTAAACCTCTGATCCTAGAATCGCCCCTGCTGGTCACTACGTTTTTATAGAGTCCCAACGTTGTGCTGCTATCTGCTTAGGGCTAAACACCACTACTCAAAGGTTGGGACCCAGAAACGTCCTGAACAAACCAAAATAAGAATGAAATAAGAAAAAAGAGGGAGAGGCAGGTTCTCTGCAGACACAGACACCACCACACACTAAGAGAGGGTCATAAGTAATGATTGAGAGGGCTTACTTTTGTGTGAGTCTATTTCTTGTTGTAAAATCCTGTATAGTATGCCTTCAAATGTAAAAGAAAAGGAAAATAAATAAATTCAACAAATCAGAGGCTTCTTTGCTGCAGTGAAAGCAATGAAGCAGTGTTAGGTGGGAGGATCTCTCCAGTGACCAGAACACTATAAAGCATTTATTGTCTGTGTTGTTGTTATTAGAGTATAAACGCACATACTGAGTTGTCTGTAGGGGGTACAAAAAGTGAAAAAGTACACAGTGGGGATGTGTAAAGCAGGGTTGATGCCACTTATGGCCTGTTTCAGCGCCTATTTTATGGGTGTTAAAACAGCAAAATAGGCTTTTAATGCACGCCAAGGCCAGATGTCGATGTTGTTTTGGGCCTGCTCTCTTCCCTCCTGCCTCCCTGTGTACTTCATTAATCGAGATGTTAAAAGATTTATCTGTGTCTTCTGCTTTGTTGTTTTTTCCTCTAACTCCTATCCTCCCTGTTGTCCTCGTTTGTAATTAAACAGTTTAAGATGCTGTTTTGTGTGTGGATGTGTGTGTGTGAGAGAGTATACATGAAAGAAGAGAGAGAGGGGAGAGGCAGACAGCGTTTTTCTCCCCTCGTTCGCTGCTTTCTTTCACTTTGCAGCAGATGCTTTTGTTCTGCCTTACCGGTCAAGGATTTCAACTTAATTAACACTAGATAATTAACTGAATAAACATGCTAAGCACAGCAAAGTCACTCACTCACTCACCCAAACACACACACACACACACACACACACACACACACACACACACTGATACACACACTGCATCATTTTCAAGGAGCTGGTCATTCAGAGCTGTGAGAAAAGAGAGAAAGAGTGACTGTTGGAAGGGAAGCTTGTGGTAATAAAACAAGCTCATTTTCTAATCAGGGAGGTAATTAATGTGCATAATGCTGTCATTAATCATGTTGTACAGCACAGGTAGCACACTGACAATTGTTTGTCTCCGAGGCCACAACTGTGTGTGTGTGTGTGCTGTCTGACACCCTCATATTGCTTTCGGGGTTCATGCGAGACCCAGTACAGGTATTAAAAAGAGAGCTGTGGTTTAGTAAAGTGCTCCTAAAGGATTAGTTTAACATTTTGGGGATACACTGCTTTGCCTATCACCCTTAAGAGAAAACAATAAAATGAGCATCATATGAAGGTCTGTTTCTCTCTACTTTGCCTCATGCTTGCTGCTCTCTCTCACTAAGACATGCTGCAGTCACTCATTTCCTCGCACGCTTTTGACTATCCCCCTTGGCAATTACAGATATGATAACTGCCCCTTTATACACAGAACAACTACTTTTAATAACCCACAAACAAGAAAATCTTTGAACATCAAGGGTGTCATAATATGTAACACTAATAATGTGATTTATATGCTCAAACACCCATGTGGTCTGGCCTACATCAGAAAAAAACAGAAGACCACTCAAGACAAGAATTTCTGAGCATAGATCTGCAATTAGAATTCATGGCATTACTGTAGAACCCCAGTGGCAGTTTTGTAACATTTCATCTCGTAGATACTCTGGCATAGAACTGCAGTATTAATTTTGACATCTAATTTAGATTTAGTCATAGTTTTACTAATGCGTATTAGTTTTAGTCACATTTTAGTCATTTTTTATTCTCCGTAGTTTTAGTCAGCGAAATTTCAAAACATTTAGTTGACAACAATTCAAAATGTGTTAGTCGATTGAAATTCAAATTGTTTTTCTCCACAAAAATTCAAAATGTTTAAGTCAATGAAAATTCTAAATGTTTTAGTCACCAAAAATTCAAAACGTTTTAGTCAACAAAAATTTATGACATTTTAGTCAACAACAATTCAAAACATCTTAGTCGATGAAAATTCAAAACATTTTAGTTGACAAGAATTCGAAACCTGTTAGCCAACTAAAATTAAAAAAAATTAAGTCAACAAAAATACATGACATTTTAGTCCAAGAAATTTTTGTTTGTTTTAAACCTAACCATAGTAACTTTACTTGCCTAAATCTAAAGACACCCAACGTGTTTCTTTTCCTAAACCTAAAAACAGTAACTTTTATTGCCTTAACCTAATGTTAGTTACGTAACTGTACGTGAAGGATGTGACATCATTTGTAGGGCGCAAATGTGTAGGAAATCATGTGAACTGTTGTGCATGCATTTTTCAGAGAATATCATATGAACCGTCCTATGAAAATACGTTGATTCATGGAGGGGAGCCGATGGGTGACATGTCATGTGCGCTTTATCAGGTGACCTGGCCTAGAGGGTATTTGAGGATGTGTTTCTGCATTGTACTTTGACTGATGAAGAGTGTTGAGCTCCACACGTCACCTCTGTGGTAATTTAATTAAATCTGTATAGGAGCATAGTCTAGTGTGTGGACCAGGGCAAGAATTTCACGAGGGCCACGACGGCCATGGCTCTTGTGCCCTCCCAATTTGGCCCTGTGCCCTTGAAAAAAATATCTGCCCTAAGGCCACAGTGGCCTTGATGCCAAGGGCGTAAGTTTGATTTTCACATTGGTAGGGACATAAAAGTGCTCCATGGCGGCGACCTGTACGTTGATGATTTTTTAATGCAATTTCACGTCATGTGAAACTGATCACTGCTTTATAATGCATATTTAGATATCTACACTAAATACAAGAATGTCTTGGTTAATGTATTCTCTAATGTTATCAGTTACATGA